>NC_079190.1:472528923-473128923 GCF_029499605.1 Hyla sarda
TGTGCCTCCAGCTGTGGCAAAAACTACAACTCCCAGCATGCACTGATGGCTAAAGCGCATGCTGGGAGTTCTAGTTATGCAACAGCTTGAGGCACGTGTTCAGTGCGTCGCCAGGGGGGGGGGGGCAGAGGGGGGCCACGGCCCCCACTACATTCATGATTGGCCCCCCCTTGTGCCCCCCCTAGCAGCAGTAGGTCACTAGCAGCTCTCATGGCCATCAGGGGGGGTACCGCTAGTTCACCAGTAAGGGCATCCTTTTTTTAAATAAACCTTCAGCCTGCAGCCGCTGTCACCACGCAGGGGCCGCGCTATGCAGACTGGGAAGAGCAGACAGGAAAGCTCCTCCCCCTCTCTCACTCCCCTGTATACTGGACCTTGTGGAGCAGGCCCGCTGTGTGTATACAGGCCCGGACACCCACCAGTATGGAGGACTTACCTGCCCCAGTGCCCACTGCTCATGCTGCCCTTTTAAAGTAAGTAACTTGCTTGGGGGAGAGGAAAGTTGTAGTTCGGGAGGACAGTGGGGAGGTAGTTCAGTGTTTCCCAACCAGGGGGCCTCCAGCTGTTGCAAAACTACAACTCCCAGCATTCCTTTGGCTTTATGAGCATACTGGGAGTTGTAGTTTTGCAACAGCTGGAGGCCCCCAGGTTGGGAAACACTGATCTATCTATCAATCAATCTATCTATCTATCTATCATCTATCTCATATCTATCCATCCATCCATGCATCTAACTTTCTATCTATCTGTCTATCTATCTATCTATCTTCTTCTCATATCTATCTATCTCATATCTATCTATCTATCTTTCTCATATCTATCTATCTATCTCATATCTATCTATCTAACTCAGATAGATGAGAGATAGATATGAGAGATAGATAGGTAGATAGATGATATATAGATAGATACATAAATATATATATAGATAGATTAGATATGAGATAGATAGATAAATAGATGATATATAGATAGAGAGATGATATATAGAAAGATACATAAATAGATGGATAGATAGATGATAGATAGACAGATCGATAGATAGAGATAGATACATAGATATGATATAGATAGATAGATGATAGATACATAGATATGATATAGATAGATAGATGATAGATAGACAGATCGATAGATAGATGATAGATACATAGATATGATATAGATAGATAGATGATAGATAGACAGATAGATATATAGATGATAGATACATAGATATGATATAGACAGATAGATAGATGATAGAAAGATTAGATAGATAGATAGATAGATAGGAGATAGATGGATATGATATAGATAGATGGATATGATATAGATAGATGGATATGATATAGATAAATGTATATGATATAGATAGATAGGAGAAAGATAGATAGATAGATCAGTTTCCCAACCAGGGGGCCTCCAGCTGTTGCAAAACTACAACTGCCAGCATTCCTCTGGCTTTATGAGCATACTCGGAGTTGTAGTTTTGCCAACAGCTGGAGGCCCCCCTAGTTGGGAAACACTGATCTATCTATCAATCAATCATCTATTATCTATCTATCCATCTATCTCCTATTTATCTATCTATCTATCTCATGTCTATCTATCTATATAATATCTATCTATCTCATATCTATCTAATATCTATCTATCTATCCATCTATTTATGTATCTATCTTTCTATTTATCTATCTATCTCATATCTATCTATCCATCTATTTATGTATCTATCTTTCTATTTATTTATCTATCTATCTCATATCTATCTCAGATAGATGAGAGATAGATGAAAGATAGATAGATATGAGAGATAGATAGATGATATATAGATAGATAGATACATAAATAGATGGATATATAGATAGATATGAGATAGATAGAAAGATAGATAAATAGATGATAGATAGATGATAGATAGATATGATATAGATAGATAGGAGATAGATGGATATGATATAGATAGATGGGTAATGATATAGATAGATAGGAGATAGATAGATAGATAGATAAAGAACAATATGATGCAGCACGCCCACAGGTTTGCAGAAAATGGTGGTTTATTCCATCATGTGCATAGACTATGCTGCATCATATTGGGGGAGATTTATCAAAAGCTGTGCAAAGGAAAAGTTGCCCAGTTGCCCATAGCAACCAATCAGATCACTTCTTTCATTTTTCAGAGGCCTTTTCAAAAATGAAAGAAGTGAGCTGATTGGTTGCTATGGGCAACTGGGCAACTTTTCCTCTGGACAGGTTTTGATAAATCTCCCCCATTGTTCTTTGTCTGGATTGAAGAACCAGTGGACCCAGGTTCCAAAGTATGCGGGCACCCCGACTTCTCTCTAATCTCTGGATTTTGTTTGTGCCGTTTTTATTTGTTTTAGATAGATAGATAGAAAGAGATAGTATCTATCTATCTATCTATCATCTATTTATGTATCTTTCTATCTATCTCATATCTATCTATATATCCATCTATTTATGTATCTATCTATCTATATTTCATCTATCTATCTCTCATATCTATCCTATCGTTCATCTATCTATCTATATCTCATCTATCTTCATCTATATGAGATAGATATGAGAAAGATAGATAGAAAAATAGAAAGATAGATAGATAGATAGATAAATAGAAAGATGGATATAGAGAGATGGAGGGATAGATAGATAGGAGATAGATGGATAGATAGATAGATATACAGCAAAAGAAGAATGCAGCAGCACACTGCCAGCACAAGGATATAGGTGAAACATGAACATGCAGATAAAACATGGAGAGCTATACAGCTATGGTGTAATAGATGCAAATGTGAAACGATGAAATAGTGAGCACTTAGCTCGCAAATTTGTCTCCGCCGGCGGTCAAATAGCTTGGACCGTCCCACCGCGATAAGGTGGCCTCCTTGGGACGGACCCTACACTGTGAATATGCCTCTGTGTGAACAGTTCAGTAAGCATGGCAGGGTCTGGAACATCCAAGACACCTTATATACACACCTGATAGAGGTGGGTGGGGTGCAAGGCCACATGGAGGTAGCCACTCCCCCGTATGTGCAATACAGACAAAGAATAAGTCAGCCAGCACTTTAGTTGATACCAAACTATTATATGGACCTGGCCTACAGGTGCACGCTACTAGGCTAAATATACAGCAACAGAAGAATGCAGCAGCACACTGGCCAGCACAAGGATATAGGTGAAACATGAACATGCAGTTAAAACATGGAGAGCTATACAGCTATTTGCAAGCTAAGTGCCTCACTATCTCATAGTTTCACATTTGCATCTATTACACCATAGCTGTATAGCTCTACAGGTTTTATCTGCATGTTCATGTTTCACCTATATCCTTGTGCTGCAGTGTGCTGCTGCATTCTTCTGTTGCTGTATATCTAGCCTAGTAGCGTGCACCTGTAGGCCAGGTCCATATAATAGTTTGGTATCAACTAAAGTGCTGGCTGACTTATCTCTTTGTCTGGATAGATTAGATAGATAGATGATTGATAGATAGATAGATTAGATCAGTGTTTCCCAACCAGGAGGCCTCCAGCTGTTGCAAAACTACAACTCCCAGTATGCCCATACAGCCAAAGACATGCTGGGAGTTGTCGTTTTGGAATAGCTAGAGGCCCCCTGATTGGGATTCACTCTATCTATCTATCTATCTATCTATTAATCTACATTATCCAAGTGTTTTATTCCCCCATGTATGTGTGACGTTTCAATAGCATCCAGCATCTTTATCATACGTACATTCTTTAGTCTCTGTGACATCACCGTGCTTCATAATAAACTGTGACATCACTGTGCTTCATAATAATCTGTGACATCACCGTGCTTCATAATAAACTGTGACATCACCGTGCTTCATTATAATCTGTGACATCACCGTGCTTCATAATAAACTGTGACATCACCGTGCTTCATAATAATCTGTGACATCACCGTGCTTCATAATAATCTGTGACATCACCGTGCTTCATAATAAACTGTGACATCACCGTGCTTCATAATAATCTGTGACATCACCGTGCTTCATAATAAACTGTGACATCACCGTGCTTCATAATAAACTGTGACATCACCGTGCTTCATAATAAACTGTGACATCACCGTGCTTCATAATAAACTGTGACATCACCGTGCTTCATAATAAACTGTGACATCACCGTGCTTCATAATAAACTGTGACATCACCGTGCTTCATAATAAACTGTGACATCACCGTGCTTCATAATAATCTGTGACATCACCGTGCTTCATAATAAACTGTGACATCACCGTGCTTCATAATAAACTGTGACATCACCGTGCTTCATAATAAACTGTGACATCACCGTGCTTCATAATAAACTGTGACATCACCGTGCTTCATAATAAACTGTGACATCACCGTGCTTCATAATAAACTGTGACATCACCGTGCTTCATAATAAACTGTGACATCACCGTGCTTCATAATAAACTGTGACATCACTGTGCTTCATCCTGTAATTTGATGTCACTGTGTATAACAACCCTGTAGTGACATCACAGTTTATTATTCTTGAACGCTGACTTCACTGTGTATATTTTCCCGGTACAATGACATCACTGTATAGTTACCCTCTACTGTGACAACACTGCGTTTATTAACCCTGTAGTGGCAAAACTGTTTATTGTCCCTGTACAGAGACATTACTGTTTATATTAACTCTAAACTGTGATGTCACTGTATATATTAACTCTGAACTGTGATGTCACTGTGCATATTTACCCTGTATTGTCACTCGCAGTGCAAGGTAAATATGTACAGTGACATTAGGGTATACAGGCTTAATAAATACAGTGATGTCACAGTGCAGTGTAAGTATCAACAGTGATGTTGCAGTATAGAGATAACACACAGTGATGTTATAGTTCAGAGATAATACACACAGTGATGTCACAGTACAGGGATAATACACACAGTGATGTCACAGTACAGGGATAATACACACAGTGATGTCACAGTACAGAGATAATATACACAGTGATGTCACAGTACAGGGATAATACACACAGTGATGTCACAGTACAGGGATAATACACAGTGATATCACAGTACAGGGATAATAGACACAGTGATGTCACAGTACAGGGATAATACACACAGTGATGTCACAGTACAGGGATAATACACAAAGTGATGTCATAGTACAGGGATAATACACACAGTGATGTCACAGTACAGGGATAATACACAGTGATATCACAGTACAGGGATAATACACACATTGATGTCACAGCACAGGGATAATACACACAGTGATGTCACAGTACAGGGATAATACACAGTGATATCACAGTACAGGGATAATGCACACAGTGATGTCACAGTACAGGGATAATACACACAGTGATGTCACAGTACAGGGATAATACACGGTGATATCACAGTACAGGGATAATACACACATTGATGTCACAGCACAGGGATAATACACACAGTGATGTCACAGTACAGGGATAATACACAGTGATATCACAGTACAGGGATAATACACACAGTGATGTCACAGTACAGGGATAATACACACAGTGATGTCACAGTACAGGGATAATACACACAGTGATGTCACAGTACAGGGATAATACTAAGGATCGACCGATTATCGGTATGGCCGATATTATCGGCCGATAATCACGATTTTGGGCATTATCGGTATCGGCAATTACCTTGCCGATAAGCCGATAATTCCCCGCCCCCCGCACCGCGACTGCCACCCCCTCGACCCGCCGCACCGCACCCCCGACCCACCGCGTCGCACCCTCCCCCCCCCCCCACCGTGATGGTGGGCGGTATACCGGTATGGATTTTTGCCCATACCGCTATACCGGTCGGGCCCCTCCCCCAACCTCCGAGTCAATAAAAAAATTAAACTTACCCGTAATGGGGGTGGTCTGGGCCATCCATCCTTCCTTCCTGTAGTGTCCAGGGGCGTTCCGGGTGAAGAGTGAACCGGTCCGGGCTGTCCTTCTTCTCCGGCGGTCATCTTCTCCACTCCGGGCAGGCTCCGGCCTAGTACACTGCATAGACGCAGCTACGCCGTGACGTCAGGTGCGTCGCTGCACACGGGCGTCACTGCGCAGCGGCGTCTATGCATCGTACTTGGCCGGAGCCTGCCCGGAGTTGAGAAGATGACCGCCGGAGAAGAAGGACAGCCCGGACCGGTTCACTCTTCACCCGGGACGCCCCCGGACACTACAGGAAGGAAGGATGGATGGCCCGGACCACCCTGACAGGTAGGGGGAGAGAAGCGGGTTGTGGCGGCAGCCTATGGCCCCGCAAAAGCCACTGCAGATCATTGATTTAAAGCACCCGCTTTAAATCAATGATCTGCAGCGGTGTCGCAGGGGGTTAAATAGCCGATAACTTATACCGGAATATCGGTATAAGTTATCGGCTATCGGCCCTAACCTGCACCGATTATCGGTATTTTCCCGGTACAATGACATCACTGTATAGTTACCCTCTACTGTGACAACACTGCGTTTATTAACCCTGTAGTGGCAAAACTGTTTATTGTCCCTGTACAGAGACATTACTGTTTATATTAACTCTAAACTGTGATGTCACTGTATATATTAACTCTGAACTGTGATGTCACTGTGCATATTTACCCTGTATTGTCACTCGCAGTGCAATGTAAATATGTACAGTGACATTAGGGTATACAGGCTTAATATATACAGTGATGTCACAGTGCAGTGTAAGTATCAACAGTGATGTTGCAGTATAGAGATAACACACAGTGATGTTATAGTTCAGAGATAATACACACAGTGATGTCACAGTACAGGGATAATACACACAGTGATGTCACAGAACAGGGATAATACACACAGTGATGTCACAGTACAGAGATAATATACACAGTGATGTCACAGTACAGGGATAATACACACAGTGATGTCACAGTACAGGGATAATACACAGTGATATCACAGTACAGGGATAATACACACAGTGATGTCACAGTACAGGAAAAATACACACAGTGATGTCACAGTACAGGGATAATACACACAGTGATGTCACAGTACAGGGATAATACACAAAGTGATGTCATAGTACAGGGATAATACACACAGTGATGTCACAGTACAGGGATAATGCACACAGTGATGTCACAGTACAGGGATAATACACACAGTGATGTCACAGTACAGGGATAATACACACAGTGATGTCACAGTACAGGGATAATACACACAGTGATGTCACAGTACAGGGATAATACACACAGTGATGTCACAGTACAGGGATAATACACAGTGATATCACAGTACAGGGATAATACACACATTGATGTCACAGCACAGGGATAATACACACAGTGATGTCACAGTACAGGGATAATACACAGTGATGTCACAGTACAGGGATAATACACAGTGATATCACAGTACAGGGATAATACACACAGTGATGTCACAGTACAGGGATAATACACACAGTGATGTCACAGTACAGGGATAATACACACAGTGATGTCACAGTACAGGGATAATACTAGGGATCGACCGATTATCGGTATGGCCGATATTATCGGCCGATAATCACGATTTTGGGCATTATCGGTATCGGCAATTACCTTGCCGATAAGCCGATAATTCCCCGCCCCCCCGCACCGCGACTGCCACCCCCCTCGACCCGCCGCACCGCACCCCCGACCCACCGCGTCGCACCCCCCCACCGTGATGCTGGGCGGTATACCGGTATGGATTTTTGCCCACACCGCTATACCGGTCGGGCCCCTCCCCCACCCTCTGAGTCAATAAAAAAATTAAACTTACCCGTAATGGGGGTGGTCCGGGCCATCCATCCTTCCTTCCTGTAGTGTCCGGGGGCATTCCGGGTGAAGAGTGAACCGGTTCGGGCTGTCCTTCTTCTCCGGCGGTCATCTTCTCCACTCCGGGCAGGCTCCGGCCTAGTACACTGCATAGACGCAGCTACGCCGTGACGTCAGGTGTGTCGCTGCACACGGGCGTCACTGCGCAGCGGCGTCTATGCAGCGTACTAGGCCGGAGCCTGCCCGGAGTGGAGAAGATGACCGCCGGAGAAGGACAGCCCGGACCGGTTCACTCTTCACCCGGAACGCCCCCGGACACTACAGGAAGGAAGGATGGATGGCCCGGACCACCCTGACAGGTAGGGGGAGAGAAGCGGGTTGTGGCGGCGGCCTATGGCAGCGGCCCCGCAAAAGCCACTGCAGATCATTGATTTAAAGCGCCCGCTTTAAATCAATGATCTGCAGCAATGTCGCAGGGGGTTAAATAGCCGATAACTTATACCGGAATATCGGTATAAGTTATCGGCTATCGGCCCTAACCTGCACCGATTATCGGTATCGGCCCTAAAAAAACGATATCGGTCAATCCCTAGATAATACACACAGTGATGTCACAGTACAGGGATAATACATACAGTGATGTCACAGTACAGGGATAATACACAGTGATGTCACAGTACAGGGATAATACATACAGTGATGTCACAGTACAGGGATAATACACAGTGATGTCATAGTACAGGGATAATACACACAGTGATGTCACAGCACATGGATAATACACAGTGATGTCACAGTACAGGGATAATACACACTGTGATGTCACAGTACAGGGATAATACACACAGTGATGTCACAGTACAGGGATAATACACAGTGATGTCACAGTACAGAGATAATACACACAGTGATGTCACAGCACATGGATAATACACAGTGATGTTACAGTACAGGGATAATACACAGTGATGTCACAGTACAGGGATAATACACACTGTGATGTCACAGTACAGGGATAATACACACAGTGATGTCACAGTACAGGGATAATACACAGTGATGTCACAGTACAGAGATAATACACACAGTGATGTCACAGCACATGGATAATACACAGTGATTTTACAGTACAGGGATAATACACAGTGATGTCACAGTACAGGGATAATACACACTGTGATGTCACAGTACAGGGATAATACACACAGTGATGTCACAGTACAGGGATGATATACACAGTGATGTCACAGTACAGGGATGATATACACAGTGATGTCACAGTACAGGGATAATACACACTGTGATGTGTACAGCTGGTATCTACCACTATAAGGCCAGTGTATGTGGGAGTATTGGTATTTGTAAAATGAATTTTATACAGTGTCAATTGGTGTTAGTCGGTCATTAGTCAGTCACAATGGTAGTCGTGGTCATGGTGTGGCAGTATCATTTGTTTCTTGCTAGTAACGCTCACAACTAACAGTAAGCACCTTTTGTCTGGAGATGCTGACTATTTTTATTTTTTTGTACTGGTATTATCAGTAATATTGGTGTCAGTAACAGTATGACCATAATATGTATGATGACAATATTTCCTCCCTGTATGCTGGTATTATTGGTAATATTGGTCTCAGTATACAGGATTTGGTCAGTTACAGTATGATGGTAGTATGTATGGTGATAATATTCCTCCTTGTATACTGATATTATTTGTAATATTAGTCTCAGTATACAGGTCATTGTTCGCACTAGCGTCTAGCTCACCGGTGCGTCATGGAGCCGCTTTGCCTGCACACCCTGGAATTAAGGGTACGTTCCCACACGGCGTATTTGCTGCTGCGTATTTTATTTTCCCTGTTGAAGTCAATGGGTAGGAAAATACGCAGCACCAAATACGCAGCAAATACGCAGCAAAATACACCACGTGGGAATGCACCCTTAAGCATGAAGTCTTGCAAAAGATTGGTGAGCTGCCTGTAATTTTTCTACATCATTGTGATTGGATGAACTGTCTTTACCTATATTACATGAGCACCACCATATTACAAGCCTGTGCTGTCTGATACTTTAGAGTCCGGATTATAGGACCAACGTATTTTTTGTGAACCACACAATACAGGTAGTGCCAGCACGCTTCTATCTACACATATATTACTTATGTTAATGTTTGACAGGGAACTGGCCAAAAAATAAGTGACATGTCACTTCTTCTCCACGTAGACACCTGCTGAAGCTGCCTTTAAAGTCAATGAGATCTTCATGGTCCCCCGATGCTGCCCTTGGCTTGGATATAATTTGCACGTGCAATGTATAAATGTGGTGTTGTTATAATTGCCCCCCCTACTTTTGTCCTGGCCCCCAGTGTGCCCCCCCAAAATTTGAAAGCTGGAGACGCCACTGCGTGTGGTGTCCCGGTACCGCATCCTATACGGTACCTGTTTTTAGGTCCCCATAGCCAGAGTCCCTAGGACTCTGTGGACCTTCAGTCTTTATTCTTATGCACCTATCGTTACTGGGACGGGCGGCGATAGGCCGGAGAGTCATCTCAACATACAAGCCCTCAGCCTGGCGTCACCAACTATAGGGTTAACATTAACCCCTGATATACCAAAGCAAATCCCTGACTGTACTACCCCTACCCCTGAGACTTACCACACACGCAACTATAACTTCCAGCATGACAAGTCAGCAGTTTGCTGTTCGTGCATGCTGGGAGTTGTAGTTTTGCAACATCTGGAGGGCCTCAGTTTAGAGATCATTGCACAGTGATCTCCAAACTGTGGCCCTCCAGATGTTGCAAAACTACAAATCCCAGCATGCCCTGACAGCCAACAGCTGTCTGGGCATGCTGGGAGTTGTAGTTTAGCAACATAAGGAGGCTCACAGTTTACAGAAATCACTGCATGGTGACAATCAGATGTCCAAGACAGCTGATGTCCCCTAGACAGGAGCACTAGGATGGGTATGGGGGGGTTATAGGGGTCTGTTTGATGTTTTATTTCACACAGAGCTCACACAGCTCCAATCTCCTCACAGATCTCCCTACACTGAGGAGATCGGAGCTGTGAAAGGCAGTTTTTTTCAACTGCCTCTGCTGTGATTGGTCAATCTGGATTGATTGACCAATCACAACAATCAGGGGGCCAGGCCAGCCATGGGGAGACCCGCGGACGATGTCTGTGATGATCAGCTGTCTATGAAAGCTGAAGTCACTTCAATGTCACAGCATGTTTCCATGTTTACATGCTGTGACAGTTTAGCTTCAGGACGAGCCGGCTCATCTAACGCGGCAAGTACTCGCTGATTAGGACGATCAATTAATACTGATCGGTAATATCGACAATCTACTTCTCTGGTCTGACAACGTCACAAAATGTGGGCTCAAAATTGAGCAAAAAAGTCCCCAGAGTACGGATATTCATGGTGCGGCATAGTATGTTTTTAATACTTTTTTTATTTCTGAGGACGGTGGATGGGACCAGAGCATTTTTTGCACATCTGACCACTGTCACTTTAAGCATTACTAACTCTGGAATGCTTTTACTTATGAAGTTGATTCCGAGATAGTTTTTTCGTGACATATTCTACTTTATCATAGTGGTAAGTTTTCGTCAATACTTGCATCATTTCTTGGTAAAAAATTCCAAAATTTGAAAATGTTGCTTTTTTTTTTAACCTTGAAGCTCTCTGCTTGTGAGGAAAATAGACATACCAAATAAATTATATGTTGATTCACATATACAATCTCTTCATGTTTGCATCATAAAGTTGACATGTTTTTTTTTTTACTTTTGGAAGACATCAGTGGGCTTCAAAGTTCAGCAGCAATTTTCAAATTTTTCTCAAAATTTTCAAAATCTGAATTTTTCAGGGACCAGTTCAGATTTGAAGTGGATTTGAGGGGTCTTCATATTAGAAATACCCCATAAATTACCCCATTATAAAAACTGCACCCATCAAAGTGTACAAAATTATATTCAGAATGTTTGTTAACCCTTTAGGTGTTTCACAGGAATAGCTGTAAGTTTAAGGAGAAAATTGAAGACCCAGTATTTACACCCCACTGGCGTTTGACAGATCTTTGGAACTGTAAGCTGTGCAAATGAAAAATTACAATTTTCATTTTCAAGGACCACTGTTCCAAAAATCTGTCAGACACCTGTGGGGCGTAAATGCTCACTGTACCCCTTATTACATTATGTGAGGGGTGTAGTTTCCAAAATAGGGTAACATGTGGGAGGGTTCCATTGTTCTGGCTCTATGGGGGCTTTGTAAACACATGTGGCCTTCAATTCCGGACAAAATTTATCTTTAAAAAGCCCAATGGTGCTCCTTCTCTTCTGAGCATTGTAGTTCACCCGCAGAGCACTTTACATCCACATATGGGTATGTTCTTACTCAGAAGAAATGGGGTTACAAATTTTGGGGGGCTTTTTCATATTTTCCCTTGTGAAAATGAAAAATTTAGGTTAACACCAGCATATTATGTTTAGTTTTTTTTTCTCATTTTCCCATCCAAATTTAACGAAAAATTTTCAAACACCTGTGGGGTGTTAAGGCTCACTGTACCCTTTGTTACGTTCCATGAGGGGTGTAGTTTCCAAAATGAGCCGCTGTAAAATCAGCCACCCCTGTGCAAATCACCAAATTAGACCTCAAATGTACATAGTGCGCTCTCACTCCTGAGCCCTGCTGTGCGTCCGCAGAAAATTTTACGGCCACATATGGGGTATTTCCGTGCTCAGGAGAAATTGCGTTACAAATTTTGGGGGTCTTTTTTTCCTTTTACTGCTTGTGAAAATAAAAAGTAGGGGGCAACACCAGCAGGTTCGTGTAAACATTTTTTTTTTTTTTTTACACTAACAGGCTAGTGTAACCCCCAACTTTTCCTATTCATAAGGGGTAAAAGGAGAAAAAGACCCCCACGCCAGTGATTCCAAACAGGGTGCCTCCAGCTGTTGCTAAACTCCCAACATGCCTGGACAGTCAGTGGCTGTCCGGAAATGCTGGGAGTTGTTGTTTTGCAGCAGCTGGAGGCTCTGTTTTGGAAACACGGCCATACGATAAGTTTCTCATTTTTATTGGGGGGGAGGGGGACAGTGTAAGGGGTGTATATGTAGTGTTTTACCCTTTATTATGTAGTGTAGTGTTTTTGGGGTACATTCGCACTGGCGGAGGTTTTCGTTGAGTTTCCCACTAGGAGTTTGGGCTGTGGCGAAAAATTTGCCGCAGCTCAAACTTGAAGCAGAAAATTCACTGTAAACCCGCCCATGTGAATGTACCCTGTACATTCACATGGGGAGGCAAACCTCCAGCTGTTTCAAAACTACAACTCCCAGCATGCACTGACAGACCATGCATGCTGGGAGATGTACTTTAGCAATAGCTGGAGGCACACTGGTTGGAAAACCTTCAGTTAGGTTCTGTGACCTGACTCAGTACTTTCCAAACAGTGTGCCTCCAGCTTTTGCAAAACTACGATTCCCAGCATGTACTGATCACCAAAGGGCATGCTGGGATTTGTAGTTTTGCAACAGCTGGAGGGTCACAGTTTAAGAGATCGCTGTACAGTGATCTCCAAACTGAGGCCCTCCAGATGTTGCAAAACTACATATCCCAGCATGCCCAGACAGCAAACTGCTGTGTAGGCATGCTAGGAGTTGTAGTTTTGCAACATCTGGAGGGCTCCAGTTTAGAGACCACTGTATAGTGGTCTCAGACTGTAGACCTCCAGATGTTGCCAGGCAACTCACCAGCTTCCGTAGGATCCAAGGAGCCGCATCGCCTTTCTCCTCTTCTGCCGCCGATCACCCCCATCGATCACCGCCTGCTACCGCCGCCCATGAGTAATTAAACTTCGGCGGCGGTCCCTGTCAGTTTCCCCATTCTGCCCAGCCTACTGTGGGTGGGCAGAACAGGGAAACCAAAAGTTAACCCCCCGCCCCCGATTTGCTATTGGTTGTCGCTTCTTGATGACCAATAGTAGGGATAAGAGGGGTGGCACCCCTGCCACCTCACTCCTATTCCTTCAGGGGGATCGTGGGTGTCTCGGACAACCGATATCCCCCTTATATTCCGGGTCACCATAGACCCGTATGACCCAGAATTGGCGACATGTTGCATGGGATGCCTGCTGAATGATTTCAGCAGGCATCCCGGTTCAGTCCCCAACCGGTGCGCGGCGGGGACTTGAATTCCCATGGGCGTATGTATACGCCCTGGGTACTTAACGATCAAAAACCCAGGGTGTATCCATACGCCCTGGGCCCGCAAAGAGTTAAGGGGTTAATAATAATAGTAATTAAAATAATGATATTGTTTCTACCATATCCACTTATCCAGAGATATTATGCTAGAGTTATATTGTCATCCTCCATTCCTGGGAATCCACCTCTCCCCTTCTACAGATCTCTGATTCCTTAATCATCCAATAGGGGGGCTTGTTTTCCCACTTATGTGCAAAATCCATGTGGACAATATCTTCTGTCTCCATTACAAGCTGTATGTCCAATATGGGAAATGTGCCTTGAATTATGCAGCTCCTCGCTCACTTGTTAATGTATCAAGTGACCCAGAGCCCACCACGTGGAGGTGGCTGCATTTCGGGCTCCTCCCCACCCCCACCCCCAACCATATGTAGATCTTGTGTGACCCAATCAGCCGTCTTGTTAAACTGGTTCACATTGATCGTCAATGGCCTTTGCTGTAATACTTCTTAGCTGTGTATGTAGGAAGTAAAATGGCATCTTGAATGTGGTCATCATGCCGGTTACTGTCCATTTGGCCATGGCCCATGCTCCAACCCACACATTGGATACATAATGGGGCCACTTCAGTTTGCTTTTAGCATATTGCCAAGTCCGCTGCAGCCAAGACACTTTGGGCTCCGAGGCATCTTCAGAGGTTGTTGGTAAATCCATCTGGTTATCCGCCATGGTGACTGTCACATGATCGCTGTGCCTGGATTCATGTGGGTCTGAATTGTCACCTAAAGCCATGTCAATAGCCACATCTGCTCGCTGACCACGGTGCTTAATCTTCTTCCCAGGTATTTTATGGATCTCATAATATGGTGGAGTGACCTTATAATGATATAGGTTAGTATACCGCCAAAGGAAACTCGTCACGTAATGTATGAGACACACGACAGGCACCGAGAGAACTGGGATATCTGCAAAATAGCGACAGGATACAATATATTAGACCTATATTCATTCATTTATTTATGTATATATATATATATATATATATATATATATATATATATATATGTCTGTGTGTGTGTGTTCACACAAAATCATTTATCTCACAGGAGTAAACCTTTACCCAATTGCTGTAAGAAACTTAAAGGGGTACTCTGCCCCTAGACATCTTATCCCCTATGTAAAGGATAGGGGATAAGATGTCTGATCGCCGGGGTCCCGCAGCTGGGACCCCAGCGATCTCTGTGCAGCACCCAGCCTTTATTCAGAACACTGGGTGACAGGGTCGTAATGTCACAGCCACGCCCCTCGTGACATCACGCCACACCCCCTCCCATAGACTTACATTGAGGGGGCGTGGCCGTGATGTCACGACCCGCACCGCCCGCTCCAAGCATTCAGAACTCTACTATATTAACTTTACACTAATACATTCATGTTAAATCCATTTATAAACTGAAATTTTGGAAGTTTTCATTATTCCTACCTCTTAGCTTCATGGTCACCGTCCTTACAGGATCCTTTTGCCTAAATAGACAAAATTCTCTTCAATTTGCAAAATAAGCGCAGGTCTAGTAGGAGAACGTGTTCACCCGCCGAACCGAGGAAATAAGTGTTAGGGATTGGATTCTACCCTGGAGAAAGTCTCTTTGATGTGTGATGTCACAGCAGATGACATCACGTGTATGTGTATCCATTGTAATGGCTGTACTGTACTTTACTTACACTATGTACAGTTATATACTGGGGGTTTACAAAGGATTTGACGATTACAGCTTTAACCCCTTCAGGGTCACAGCCCTTTTTGGTCTTGAGGACACAGGAAATTTTCATTTTTATGTTTAAAATTTTTCCTCCTCCCCTTCTAAGAGCCATAAATCTTAAAATGTTCAACCTAAAGACCCATATGAGGGTTTGTTTCTTTTGCGACCAACTGTACTTTGTAATGAAACCTTTAATTTTAACATAAAATATATGGTACTATAAAAATGTATATATATTATTTGCGGCAGGAAATTGAGAAGTAAACGGCAATTTTGCAACTTTTGATAGTGTTTATTTTTACACAGTGAAGTGTATGATAACACTGACATGTTCTTTTTATACTGTGGGTCAATGTTTGGGTACACGCTTTACTCTTTTTGTACTGTTTAAAAAAAAAAATCAAACTTTTTGAACAATGTAAGTACGTTTTAAATTGTATGAGTGCTAATTTTTTTCCGTATACATCCCTGCATACGGAAAAAGTCATAGAGGTCAGAAGAGGACAATTTTAAACGTACTAATTTTGGTGCAAAAAGTTATAACTTTTAATGTTAAACAAAATCAAACCTTAATGAGCTGGATATCAATTTAATTGTATGGATCTAAAGAACAAGGTGTCATTTTTACCGAAAAGTGCACTGTGTAGAATCGGAAGTCCCTAAAAAAAAATTCTAAATGGTGTTTGTTTTTTTTCCAATTTTGCCCCACTAATATTTTTTTTCTCGTTTTGCTGTAGATTTTGTGGTGAAATGATTGATGTCATTACAAAGTACAATATGTGGCGCAAAAAAACAGCCCCATAGGAGTCTGTGTTATGATTTTAAGAAGGTGAGGAGGAAAAAACTTAAGCGCAAAAATGAAAACCTGTTGTCCTGAATTTTTCATGTTCACTGCACCTGCACTCACATTTAACCCCTGGACATGTTTTATTCATATGGTTATGCTTGTACTGGCACTTAATCTGTGATTTGCTGTTTTTGTCGGTACCACTTTTGCGTACATGTGATTTTTGATGACTTTTTTTTATTTTATTTTTTTCTGGGATGTGATCACAATTCAGCATTGGACTTTTTTTATTTTTACGTTTTATGCCCTTCACCATATGGAATCATTAACACTATATTTTAATAATTCTGACTTTTCTGGACATTGTTATGCCAAATATGTTGATTTATTTTATTTTTTTTACAAATTTTTATTTGTAAAATGGGAAGAGGGGGAATTAATTTTTTTATTGGAGGAGATACTTATTCCCATTATTAAATTATAACAGTTAATAGCTATCTTTTGATTTTGAATACTGATCAGTAATATCGACAATCTACTTCTCTGGTCTCAAGATCTCTGGAGATGGCGCACTACAATGCTCAGAAGAGGAGGAGCGCCATTGAGCTTTTGGAGAGAGAATTTGTTTGGAATGGGAGTCAGGGACCATGTGCGTTTACAAAGGCCCCCGTGGTGCCAGAACAGTGGACCCCCCACATGTGAACCGATTTTGGAAACTACACCCCTCACAGAATTTAATAAGGGGTGCAGTGAACATTTACACCCCACTGGCGTTTGACAGGTCTTTGGAACAGTGAGCTGTGCAAATGAAAAAATGCATTTTTCATTTTCAAGGGCCACTGTTCCAAAATTCTGTCAGACACCTGTGGGGTGTAAATGCTCACTGTACCCCCTTATTACATTACATGAGGGGTGTAGTGTCCAAAATGGGATTACATGTGGGGGAGGGGGTCCATTGTTCTGGTACTATGGGGGCTTTGTAAACACACGTGGCCTTCAATTCCGGACAAAATTTATCTTCAAAAGCCCTATGGCACTCCTTCTCTTCTCAGCATTGTAGTGCACCCGCAGAGCACTTCACATCCACATATGGGGTATGTTCTTAATCAGAAGAACAAATTTTGGGGGGCTTTTTTTCCTATTTTCCCTTGTGAAAATGAAAAATTTAGGGTAATGCCAGCATTTTAGTGAATTTTTTTTTGTTTTTTTCATTTTCCCATCCAACTTTAATGAAAATTCTTTAGTGTTAAGGCTCACTATACCCCTTATGTTCTGTGCGGGTTGTAGTTTCCAAAATGGGGTCACATGTGGGTATTTATTGTTTTGCGTTTATGTCAAAACCACTGTAAAATCAGCCACCCCTGTGCAAATCACCAATTTACGCCTCAAATGGTCATGTTGGGCTCTCACTCCTGAGCCTTGTTGTTACGCCTAGCGCTCCGGGTCCCCGCTCCTCCCCGGAGCGCTCACGGCGTCTTTCTCCCTGCAGCTCCCCGGTCAGTCCCGCTGACCGGGAGCGCTGCACTGTCATGGCCGTCGGGGATGCGATTCGCACAGCGGGACGCGCCCGATCGCGAATCGCATCCCAGGTCACTTACCCGTCCCGGTCCCCTGCTGTCATGTGCTGGCGCGCGCGGCTCCGCTCTCTAGGGCGCGCGCGCGCCAGCTCTCTGAGACTTAAAGGGCCAGTGCACCAATGATTGGTGCCTGGCCCAATTAGCTTAATTGGCTTCCACCTGCTCCCTGGCTATATCTGATCTCCTCCCATGCACTCCCTTGCCGGATCTTGTTGCCTTGTGCCAGTGAAAGCGTTTAGTGTGTCCAAAGCCTGTGTACCTGAACTTCTGCTATCCATCCTGACTACGAACCTTGCCGCCTGCCCCCGACCTTCTGCTACGTCTGACCTTGCCTCTGCCTTGTCCTTCTGTCCCACGCCTTCTCAGCAGTCAGTGAGGTTGAGCCGTTGCTAGTGGATACGACCTGGTTGCTACTGCCGCAGCAAGACCATCCCGCTTTGCGGCGGGCTCTGGTGAAAACCAGTAGCCTCTTAGAACCGGTCCACTAGCACGGTCCACGCCAATCCCTCGCTGACACAGTGGATCCACAACCCGTAAGCCGAATCGTGACACTTGTTGTGCGTCTGAGAGCATTTTACACCCACATATGGGGTATTTCCGTGCTTTTCCTTTTACCGCTTGTGAAAATAAAAAGTATGGGGAAACATCAGCATGTTAGTGTAAAAATTTTAATTTTTTTACACTAACAGGCTGGTGTAGCCCCCAACTTTTCCTTTTCATAAGGGGTAAAAGGAGAAAAAGCCCCCCAAAATTTGTATTGCAATTTCTCCCAAGTACGGAAATACCCCATATGTGTCCCTAAACTGTTTCCTTGAAATACGACAGGGCTCCAAAGTCAGAGAGCGCCATGTGCATTTGAGGACTAAATTATTGATTGCATAGGGGTGGACATAGGGGTATTCTACGCCAGTGATTCCCAAACAGGGTGCCTCCAGCTGTTGCTAAACTCCCAGCATGCCTGGACAGTCTTTGGCTGTCCGGAAATGCTGGGAGTCGTTGCTTTGCAACAGGTGGAGGCTCCGTTTTGGAAACACTGCCATACGATACATTTTTCATTTTTCTTTATTGAAGCGGAAAACTCACTGTAAACTCGCCCGTGTGAATGTACCCTGTACAGACCGTGCCTGCTGGGAGTTGAACTTTTGCAACAGCTGGAGGCACACTGGTTGGAAAACCTTCAGTTAGGTTCTGTTACCTAACTCAGTATTTTCCAACCATTGTGCCTCCAGCTGTTGCAAAACTACAACTCCCAGCATGTACTTATCGCCAAAGGGCATGCTGGGAGGGTGGGCCATTTATATGGATACACCTTAATAAAATGGGAATGGTTGGTGATATTAACTTCCTGTTTGTGGCGCATTAGTATATGTGAGGGGGGAAACTTTTCAAGATGGGTGGTGACCATGGCGGCCATTTTGAAGTTGGCCATTTTGAATCCAACTTTTGTTTTTTCAATAGAAAGAGGGTCATGTGACACATCAAACTTTTTGCGAATTTCAAAAGAAAAACAATGATTTGCTTGGTTTTAATGTTCATGAGTTATTTAGAAGTTTCTGACCACTTCTAAAATGTGTTCAATGTGCTGCCCATTGTGTTGGATTGTCAATGCAACCCTCTTCTCCCACTCTTCACACACTGATAGCAACACCGCAGGAGAAATACTAGCACAGGCTTCCAGTATCCGTAGTTTCAGGTGCTGCAGAATGGGCAAAAGAAATATTAGAACAGGACCCTCAGTTTACGCAGAAGATTTGTTCAGTGATGAGGCAAACTTTTATGTGAATGGTGAAGTTAAAGGGGTACTCCACCCCTAGACATCTTATCCCCTATACAAAGGATAGGGGATAAGATGCCTGATGGCCGTCACGCCCCTTCCCATAGACTTGCATTGAGGGGACGGGGCGTGACGTCACATGAGGGAGGAGTCATAACATCACAAACTTCTGTTCCCATGGTCTGGACTCAGACCCTCCAGCGCTTCCCGAGCAGAAAAAAGGTGGGTGCCGCATGCTATATTGCGGGGGTCCCCAGCGGCGGGACCCCCGCGATCAGACATCTCGTTATAAGATGTCTAGGGGTGGAGTACCCCTTTAACAATCAAAACCACCGCTATTGGTCTGACACTAACCCACATTGCATAGATCCCTCCAAGACTGTTGGAACACAAAAATTGATGGTATGGTGTAGTATATGGGGTACAAAGATAGTGGGGCCATTCTTCATCAATGGAAACCTCAAGGCCACTGGATATGCGAAATTGCTACATGATGATGTGTTTCCCTCTTTATGCACTGAAGCTGGCACGTTCCCTGAGTTTTTTCTAGCAAGATGGTGCACCACCACATTATGGGTGTCAGGTCCGAGCATTCCTAGATGAAAAGTTTCCTGGAAAGTGGATTGGTCGTCGTGGGCCAGTTGAATGGCCCCCAAGGTCTCCCGATCTGACCCCCTTAGACTTTTATCTTTGGGGTCATCTTAAGGCAATTGTCTATTCTGTGAAGATACGAGATGTGCAGCACCTGAAACTACGGATACTGGAAGCCTGTGCTAGCATTTCTCCTGCGGTGTATATAGTAGTATATAGCAGTGTATACGGATACTGGAAGCCTGTGCTAGCATTTCTCCTGCGGTGTTGCTATCAGTGTGTGAAGAGTGGGAGAAGAGGGTTACATTGACAATCCAACACAATGGGCAGCACATTGAACACTATGTAAGTGGTCAGAAATTTGTAAATAACTCATGAAAGAATAAAGTTACGTTACAACCAAGCACATCATTGTTTTTCTTGTGAAATTCCCAATAAGTTTGATGTGTCATATAACCCTCTTCTTATTGAAAAAAACTAAAGTTGGATTCAAAATGGCCAACTTCAAAACGGCCGCCATGGTCACCACCCATCTTGAAAAGTTTCCCCCCTCACATATACTAATGTGCCACAAACAGGAAGTTAATATCACCAACCATTCCCATTTTATTAAGGTGTATCCATATAAATGGCCCACCCTACAGTTATGCAACAGTTGGAGGTACGCAACTACAACTCCCAGCATGCCAAGACAGCTGTTTGGGCACGCTGGGATTTGCAGTTTTGCAACATCTGGAGGGCTACAGTTTAGAGACCACTGCACAGTGATCTCCAAATTGTGGCCCTCCAGATATTGCTAGGCAACTCACCAGCTTCCGTAGGATCCAGGGAGCCGTACCGCCATCCTCTTCTGCCGCCGATCGCCGCCCGCTGCTGCCACCGATGGGTAAGTGGACTTCGGTGACGGTCCCTGACGGTTTCCCCGTTCTGACCCACCTATTGTGGGTGGGCAGGATGGGGAAACCGAAAGTTAACCCCCCCCCCCTGTCCCCAAACTGCTAAAAATAAATAAATAAATGTTTTATGGTCACTGCACTTGCACTCACATTTAACCCCACGACATGTTGTATTCCTATAGTAATTGCTTGTATGGGCACTGGTAATCATGGAATATTATATGAGATGCTCCGCCAGAATTTTCCATGATTCAAAATTTGGTGCCAAACTCAGCAATTTTGACGCAAAAAAAAAAGGGTTGCGAAAAAGAACTCTCACATATTTTAGTCCCTTAAGGACAGAGCCCTTTTTCACCTAAAAGGGGTACTCTGCCCCTAGACATCTTATCCCTTATCCAAAGGATAGTGGATAAGATGGAAGATTGCCGGGGTCCCACTGCTGGGGACCCCCAGGATCTCTGCTGCACCACACCTCTATTGTTACTGCACAGAGCGTGTTTGCTCTGCGCGTAATGACGGGTGATACAGGGGACGGAGCATCGTGATGTCACGGCTCCGCCCCCTCGTGACGTCACGACCCGCCCCCTCAATACAAGTCTATGGGCACCCCCTGCCACAGACTTGCATTAAGGGATTGGGCCGTGATGTCACAAGGGGCGGAGCTGTGACGTCACGCTGCTCCATCCCCTGTATCACCCGTCATTACGCAGAGAGTGAACTCGCTCTGTGCAGTAATAATAGTGCGGTGCCGCAGCGGCGATCCCGGGGGTCCCCAGCAGAGGGACCCCGGCGATCGGACATCTTATACCCTATCCTTTGGATAGGGGATAAGATGTGTAGGGGCAGAGTACCCATTTAAGGATTCAGCCCTTTTTTGCAATTCTGACCACTGTCACTTTATACATTAATAACTCTGGAATGCTTTTACTGATTATTCTGATTCCGAGATTGTTTATTCGCGACATATTCAACTTTAACACAGTGGTAAATTTTCATCGTTACTTGCATCCATTCTTGGTGAAAAATCCCCAAATTTCATGAAAATGTTGAAAATTTTGCATTTTTCTAACTTTGAAACTCTCTGCTTTTAAGGAAAATGGATATTGCAAATAAATTATATATTGATTCCCATATACAGTATGTCTACTTTATATTTGCATCATGAAGTTGATATGTTTTTGCTTTTGGAAGACATCAGAGGGCTTCAAAGTTCAGCAGCAATTTTCCAATTTTCCACAAAATTTTTTCAGGGACCAGTTCAGTTTTGAAGTGCGTTTGAGGGGTCTTCTTATTAGATATACCCCATATATGATCCCATTATAAAAACTGCACCCCCCAAAGTATTCAAACTGACATTCAGAAAGTGTGTTAACCCTTTCGGTGTTTCACAAGAATAGCAGCAACGTTAAGGAGAAAATTCAAAATCTTCATTTTTTACACTCGCATGTTCTTGTAGAACCATAGAAACATAGAATGTGTCGGCAGATAAGAACCATTTGGCCCATCTAGTCTGCCCAATAATCTGAATACTATGAATAGTCCCTGGCCCTATCTTATATGAAGGATAGCCTTATGCTTATCCCATGCATGTTTAAACTCCTTCACTGTATTTGCAGCGACCACTTCTGCAGGAAGGCTATTCCATGTATCCACTACTCTTTCAGTAAAGTAATACTTCCTGATATTAATGCAAAGACCTTTGCCCCTCTAATTTAAAACTATGTCCTCTTGTGGTAGTTTTTCTTCTTTAAAATATGCTCTCCTACTTTTCCTTGTTGATTCCCTTTATGTATTTAACCCCTTAAGGACATAGGGCGTATCCATATGCCCCCGTTTCCAAGTCCTTAAGGACCGAGGGCGTATGGATACGCCCTGAGCATTTCCGGCCCCCACCGCTAGCCGGAGGGGATCCCGGCATATCGCCCAGGGGGGTCATTATGTCCCCCCATGTCGGCGATTGCCGCAGATCGCTGGACAATTCAGTCCAGCGATCTGCGGCAGATTCCGGGTCAATCGGGTCTCCAGTGACCCGATGACCCGGAATTACTGGCTGATCGGGGCCGTCAGAGACGGCCCCGAACAGCCACAGCCAGCAGGGGTGAGGTGGCACTGGTGCCACCTCACGATCGCCCTGATTCGTCGGCCGGATTACCGGCCGACCAATCAGGGCGCCTGCTGCGGGTGTCACTCCCGCAACCCGCTCCGCCCCTCTTCCGGAGGACGTGAGCGGGTGCGGGAAGACGACCCCCGGTGCTGGGGACCCCGATCCCCGGCGTCCCTGTTGGGATCGGGGCCCCAGGAGCAGCGGCGGCGGCGGAGACGACGAGGGACTGACCTGTGCGGCTGGATCGTTGGAGGTGAGTGACAGCCTCCTGCTGTTGCTTAGCAACAGCTCCCAGCATGCAACAAGGGCATGCTGGGAGCTGTAGTTATGCAACAGCAGGAGGCAGACCACCACAACTCCCAGCATGCCCTTATGGGCATGCTGGGACTTGTAGTTTTGCAACAGCTGAAGGCACATTCTTTCTATGGAAAAGTGTACCTTCAGCTGTTGTGTAACTACAACTCCCAGCTTGCACAATCAGCTAAAGTGCATGCTGGGAGTTGTAGTGGTGCATCTGGTGGTTGCATAACTACAACTCCCAGCATGCCCGTTGGCTGTCGGTGACTGCTGAGAGTTGTAGTTTTGCAACAGCTGAAGGCACACTGAGTTAAGTAGTAAACCAGTGTGTCTCCAGCTGTTGCATAACTACAATCCCCAGCATCCCCAGCCAATGTAGTATGCCTCCGGCTGTTGCATAACTACAACACCCAGCATGCCCTTCCGCTGTCCGTACATGCTGGGGGTTGTAGCTTTTGCAACAGCTGAAGGCACACTGGTTGCAAATCACTGAGTTTGTTACCAAACTCGGTGTTTCACAACCTGTGTGTCTCCAGCTGTTGCAAAACTACAACTCCCAGCATGCACTGATAGACCGTACATGCTGGGAGTTGTAGTTTTGCAACAGCTGGATGTTTCCCCCCCCCCAATGTGAATGTACAGGTACACTCACATGGGCGGAGGATTACAGTAAGTATCCGGCTGCAAGTTTGAGCTGTGGCAAATTTTCTGTCGCAGCTCAAACTGCCAGCGAGAAACTACTGTGAACCCCCCGCCCGTGCGACTGTACCCTAAAAACACTACACTACACTAACACACAATAAAATAAATAGTAAAAAACACTACATATACACATACCCCTACACAGCCCCCCTCCCCTCCCCAATAAAAATGAAAAACGTCTGGTACGTCACTGTTTCCAAAACGGAGCCTCCAGCGGTTGCAAAACGACAACTCCCAGCATGCACTGATAGACCGTCCATGCTGGGAGTTGTAGTTTTGCAACAGCTGGATGTTCCCCCCCCCAATGTGAACGTACAGGGTACACTCACATGGGCGGAAGATTACAGTAAGTATCCGGCTGCAAGTTTGAGCTGCGTCAAATTTTCTGCCACAGCTCAAACTGCCAGCGAGAAACTACTGTGAACCCCCGCTCGTGTGACTGTACCCTAAAAACACTACACTACACTAACACAAAATAAAATAAAAAGTAAAAAAACACTACATATACACATACCCCTACACAGCCCCCCTCCCCTCCCCAATAAAAATGAAAAACGTCTGGTACGCCACTGTTTCCAGAACGGAGCCTCCAGCTGTTGCAAAACAACTACTCCCAGTATTGCCAGATAGCCACTGACTGTCCAGGCATGCTGGGAGTTTAACAACAGCTGGAGGCCCCCTGTTTGGGAATCACTGGCGTAGAATACCCCTATGTCCACCCCTATGCAATCCCTAATTTAGGCCTCAAATGCGCATGGCACTCTCACTTTGGAGCCCTGTCGTATTTCAAGGCAACAGTTTAGGGTCACATATGGGGTATCGCCGTACTCGGGAGAAATTGTGTTACAAATTATGGGGGGTATTTTCTGCTATTACCCTTTTTAAAAATGTAAAATTTTTGGGAAACCAAGCATATTAGGTAAAAAATAAAAATAAAAATTTACATATGCAAAAGTCGTGAAACACCTGTAGGGTATTAAGGTTCACATTACCCCTTGTTACGTTCCCCGAGGGGTCTAGTTTCCAAAATGGTATGCCATGTGTTTTTTTTTTTGCTGTTCTGGCACCATAGGGGCTTCCTAAATGCGACATGCCCCCAGAGCAAAATTTGCTTTCAAAAAGCCAAATGTGACTCCTTCTCTTCTGAGACCTGTAGTGCGCCAGCAGAGCAATTTTCACCCCCATATGGGGTGTTTTCTGAATCGGGAGAAATTGGGTTTCAAATTTTGGGGGGTATTTTCTGCTATTACACTTTTTAAAAATGTAAAATTTTTGGGAAACCAAGCATTTTAGGTAAAAAAAATATAATTTTTTTTACATATGCTAAAGTCGTGAAACACCTGTGGGGTATTAAGGTTCACTTTACCCCTTGTTACGTTCCCTGAGGAGTCTAGTTTCCAAAATGGTATGCCATGTGTGTGTTTTTGCTGTTCTGGCACCATAGGGGCTTCCTAAAGGTGACATGCCCCCCAAAAACCATTTGACGCTCCTTCCCTTCTGAGCCCTCTACTGCGCCCGCTGAACAATTAACATAGACATATGAGGTATGTCCTTACTCAAGAGAAATTGGGCTACAAATACAAGTAAACATTTTGTCCTTTTACCCCTTGTAAAAATTAAAAAATTGGGTCTACAAGAAAATGCGAGTGTAAAAAATGAAGATTTTGAATTTTCTCCTTCACTTTGCTGCTATTCCTGTGAAACACCTAAAGGGTTAATACACTTACTGAATGTCATTTTGAATACTTTGGGGGGTGTAGTTTTTATAATGGGGTCTTTTATGGGGCATTTCTAATATGAAGGCCCTTCAAATCCACTTCAAACGTGAACTGGTCCATGAAAAATAGCGAGTTTGAAAATTTTGTGAAAAATGTCAAAATTGCTGCTGAACTTTGAAGCCCTCTGGTGTCTTCCAAAAGTAAAAACTCATACATTTTATGATGCAAACATAAAGTAGACATATTGTATATGTGAACCCCAAAAAAATATATTTTGAATATCCATTTTCCTTACAAGCAGAGAGCTTCAAAGTTAGAAAAATGCTAAATTTTCATTTTTTTCATCAAATTTGGTGATTTTTCACCAAGAAAGGATGCAAGTTACCATAAAATTTTACCACTAAGTTAAAGTAGAATATGTCACGAAAAAACAATCTCGGAATCAGAATGATAACTAAAAGCATTCCAGAGTTATTAATGTTTAAAGTGACAGTGGTCAGAATTGCAAAAAACGCTCTGGTCCTTAAGGTGAAAAAGGGCTCGGTCCTTAAGGGGTTAAAAGTCTCTATCATATCCCCTCTGTCTCTTCTTCTTTCTTCCAAACTATACATGTTAAGGTCCTTTAACCCCTTAAGGACCGGGGGTTTTTCCGTTTTTGCATTTTCGTTTTTTGCTCCTTGCCTTTAAAAAATCATAACTCTTTCAATTTTGCACCTAAAAATCCATATGATGGCTTATTTTTTCTACTTTATTTATTCTACTTTGTAATGACATCAGTCATTTTGCCCAAAAATCTACGGTGAAACGAAAAAAAAAATCATTGTGCGACAAAATTGAAAAAAAAAACACAGTTTTGTAACTTTTGGGGGCTTCCGTTTCTACGTAGTACATTTTTTATCTTTATTTTGTAGGTCCATACGATTAAAATGATACCCTACTTATATAGGTTTGATTTTGTCGGACTTCTGGAAAAAATCATAACTACATGCAGGAAAATTAATACGTTTAAAATTGTCATCTTCTGACCCCTATAACTTTTTTATTTTTCCGTGTGGGGCAGTATGAGGGCTAATTTTTTGCGCCGTGATCTGAAGTTTTTAACGATACCATTTTTTTGCATTGATAGGACTTATTGATCGCTTTTTATTCATTTTTAAATGATATAACAAGTGACCAAAAATGCACTATTTTTTTCCGCGCACGCCATTGACCGAGCGGTTTAATTAATGATATATTTTTATAATTCGGACATTTCCGCACGCAGTGATACCATATATGTTTATTTATTTTTTTTATTTACACTGTGTTTTTTTTTTTATTGGAAAAGGGGGGTGATTCAAACTTTTAATAGGGGAGGAGTTAAATGATCTTTATTCACTTTTTTTTGCAGTGTTATAGGTCCCATGGGGACCTATAACACTGCACAAACTGATCATCATTGATCACTGGTTTCTCATAAGAAACCAGTGATCAACGATTCTGCCGCATGACTGCTCAGGCCTGGATCTCAGGCACTGAGCAGTCATTCGGCGATCGGACAGCGAGGAGGCAGGTGGGGGCCCTCCCGCTGTCCTGTCAGCTGTTCGGGATGCCGCGATTAGCCGCGGCTAACCCGAACAGCCCGACTGAGCTAGCCGGCCACTTTCGGTTTCACTTTTAGCCGCGCGGCTCAGCTCTGAGCGCGCGGCGCCACGATCGGCGCTGCGCGCTATTAGAGGCGGGTCCTGGCTTCACTATGACGCCGGGCCCGCCGTGATATGACGCGGGGTTACTGTGTAACCCCACGTTATATCAGGAGAGCAGGACCAAGGGCGTACCTGTACGCCCTTGGTCCTTAAGGAGTTAACCTTTCCTTGTAAGTTTTATTCTGCAATCCATGTACTAGTTTAGTAGCTCTTCTCTGAACTCTCTCTAGAGTATCTATATCCTTCTGGAGATACGGCCTCCAGTACTGCGCACAATACTCCAATTGAGGTCTCACCAGTGTTCTGTACAGCGGCATGAGCACTTCTCTCTTTCTACTGCTTATACCTCTCCCTATACAGCCAAGCATTCTGCTAGCGTTTCCTGCTGCTCTTTTACATTGTCTTCCTACCTTTAAGTCTTCTGAAATAATTACCCCTAAATCAATTTCCTCAGATACTGAGGTCAGGGCAGTGTAAAATAATCTATATTCTGCCTGAGGGTTTTTACGCCCCAGGTGCATTATCTTGCACTTATCCACATTTAATTTCAGTTGCCAGAGTTCTGACCATTCTTCTAGTTTGCCTAAATCCTTTTCCAATTGGCGGATCCCTCCAGGAACATCAACCCTGTTACATATCTTTGTGTCATCAGCAAAAAGACATACCTTACCATCGAGACCTTCTGTAATATCGCTAATGAAGATATTAAACAATATTGGTCCCAGTACAGATCCCTGAGGTCCCCACTGGTGACAAGACCTTGCTCTGAATATTCTCCATTGAGTACAACCCTCTGTTGTCTGTTACTCACCCACTGCCTAATCCACTCAACAATATTGGAGTCCAAGCTCTATGACTGTAGTTTATTGATAAGTCTTCTATGTGGGACAGTGTCAAAAACCTTACTAAAATTTAGATATGTGATGTCTACTGCCCCTCCGCCATCTATTAGTTTAGTCACCCAGTCAAAAAAAATCTATAAGATTTGTTTGACATGATCTCCCTGAAGTCAACCCATGTTGTTTTTCATCTTGCAATCCATGGGATTTTAGATGTTCCACAATCTTATCCTTTAGTAGGGTTTCCATTAATTTCCCCACTATTGATGTCAGACTTACTGGCCTATAGTTGCTTGATTCCTCCTTACTACCTTTCTTGTGAATGGGCACAACATTTGCTAATTTCCAATCTTTCCACGGCTCCTGTTACCATTGATTGGTTAAATAAATCTGCTAACGGTTTTGCTAGCTCACCACTAAACTCTTTTAATAATTTTGGGTGTATCCCATCAGGCCCCTGTGATTTATTTGTCTTCACTTAAGGCAGTCGGCTAGCCCCTTATTCTCTTCTACATGCCTTCCTTCCTTTGTTTTTAATTTAGTTATTCCTTTTTTTGATTTCCTTTTTTCATTTATATATCTGAAGAATGTCTTATCCCCTTTATTCACAGACTGAGCTAGTTTTTCTTCTGCCTGTGCTTTAGAAGTTCTTATAACTTGCTTGGTCTCTTTCTGCCTAGTCTTGTAGAATTCCCTATCTTCATTGCTCTGGGTTGTTTTATAATTACTAAATGCTAGTTTTTAGTTTTTTATGATTTTGGCCACTTCTGCTGAGTACCACAGTGGTCTCTTCCTTTTTCTGCTTTTACTGACAAGTCTTGTGCAATTTTCTGTTGCCTTCAATAAAGCGTCTTTTAAGTAGTCCCATTTCTCCTGAACTCCATGTAATTTGTTCCAGTCTGATAGGGACTCATTTATGACTAATCTCATTTTTGAAAAGTCTGTTTTTCTAAAATCTAAAACTTTTGTTTTTGTGTGGTGTGACTCCTTCACTGTTCTTATATTAAACCACACTGACTGGTGATCACTAGATCCAGAGCTTTCGCCAACAATAACATCATATACCAAATCCCCATTTGTGAAAACCAAATCCAAAATGATAACTTCTCCTTTCATTGTCATTTTAGATATTTCTTCAACTAGTAGATCATCTACTTCTTTAACTTGGCCAGGTGGTCTGTATATCACACCTACACGAGTTACTGCATGGTTACCAAACTGCAACGTTACCCAAACTGACTCTGTGGTTTCCTCACTAACTTGTATTAGGTTAGATTTTATGCTATCTTTCACATACAGGGCCACTCCTCCTCCTTTCTTGCCTTCTCTGTCTCTTCTGTATAAAGAGTACCCTGGTATGGCTATGTCCCAGTTATTCCTTTCATTAAACCATGTCTCAGTAACGGCATTGGTTGTGTAGTGTTTTTATGGTACATTCACATGGGCGGAGATTTACAGTAAGTTTGAGCTGCAATGAAAAATTTGGAAAAACTCCCAGCATGCACTGACAGACCATACATGCTGGGAGTTGTAGTTATGCAACAGCTGGAGGCACATTGGTTGCGAAACACTGAGAGTTTGTTACTTTACTCAGTGTTTCGCAACCATTGTGCCTTCAGCTGTTGCAAAACTAGAACACCCAGCATGTACAGTCTCAGTGCATGCTGGGAGTTGTATTTTTGCAACAGCTGGAGGCACACTGGTTGCAAAACACTGAGGTAGGTAACAAACTCTGTTTCACAACCAATGTGTCTCCAGCTGTTGCAAAACTGCAACAATCAGCATGCATTGACAGCCGAAGGGCATGCTGAGAGTTGTAGTTTTGCAACAGCTGAAGGTACACTGCTACAACTCCCAGCATACCCTTTGGTAGTCTGTGCATGTTGGGAGGTGTAGTTATGAAAAACTAGATGCACACTTTTTCATAGAAAAAATGGGCCTCCAGCTGTTGCATTACCACAACTCCCAGCATGCACAGACTACCAAAGGGCATGCTGGGAGTTGTAGTTGGAACTCCAGCTGTTGCAAAACTACAACTCCCAGCATTCCCTTTGGCTTTGCATGCCGAGAGTTGTTGCTAAGCAACATCAGGAGGTGAACAGGCCTCACCTCCTGCTGTATCCTGCCGCCAGGACCGCCGCACTGTATCCTGCCACCGGGCCCAATCCTGCTGCTGCTTCGACCGATCAATCACTTGATCGTGAGGTGGCACCCATGCCACCTCACTCCTGCTGAGTAAGGGGGAATGGCAGCCCCATTCACTCTTTTTTTCCGGGTCACCGGGTCACCAGAGACCCAATTGACACGGAATAACCACAAATCGCACATCTGAATGGACCTCTGGACCCCCCTGGGCAATATGCCGGGATGCCTGCTGAACGATATCAGCAGGCATCCCGGTCCATGCCCAGCGAACGGCAGGAGCTGGAAGAACGCAGGGCATACCTATACGCCCTGAGTCCTTAAGGACTCGGAAATGGGGGCATATGGATACGCCCTGCGTCCTTAAGGGGTAAATATTTTAAAAGCAGCACAAGAGACCTTTAAAAATGTGAGGAGAAAAAAAATGGTGTGATTAATATGGCTGGAACAGAAATTACAGTAATTTTTTAATATCTCACCCAATGTGAACTGAACTCAACCCACTTGTAAGTCTGAGTTTACCTGCTACTACATTGAGATGTGGTGACTGGGGTGTTGCAGTATGTAACAGGGTCTGGTTGTATAAACCCTGGGGGCAAGATGTTGTTAACCCCTTAGTGTTCGTGACGCCAGGATGTGGTTATTCCGGTATGGTAACCGCCGTCAACCAATCCAGAAATGGTTTGTAATAAAGGAATGTCCACAGCAAGGATTCTGAATAAACTGGAACTTTTACTTGAAATGTTTAGGGAACAGTCTTTACAATTATGCAGTTCCTTCAGAGGCAACCGGGACACAGGATACCTTGCAGGTTTGCTGGGACTTGTAGTTTTGAGGATATTTATGCGGGCCACTGTGCTACTAATATATTCCTTAGCTGAGGAGTAGTCACTGGATTTGTAGAGAGAATTGTAACTCACGTTTTAGAAGTGGCTGTGTTTCTTTAGGCTTTGGCCTAGATGAGATGAATTTGCAGTATACAGGACTTTGTGCTTCCTTTTAAGTCCAACAGATAAGAGAGAGAGAATAGAGACTGCAGCCCCTTAAATACTAGGGGGCTGGACTAAAGCCCATTGGTTGCTAATTCCTGGGGTTCCTGTGCCCATGGAACACTGGGTATATCACATGACAGTAGATCACATGACCAAGGAAGGTCCTATACATTTTATACAAACTGTACAACTTTATACATATGAATAATAGATGCACATAATGAATATACACTGCATTTATATGAGACAACAAGGGGGGAGCCCTGCAGGAGAGCCCTATGGACCTAAGAGACTCTTCCTGAGGGGACAGGTCCTGTACCGGGACACCTCAAACCCCCTTGTTTAATGAAAGTCGCCCTCAACGTCTGTCCCCTTAGGGAGAGGAGCGAAATGGCCATTGGGCCGAATGTAGTCCTGAAGCATTTAACTATAACGTCCAATTTCAGTACACATTAAAATGTCCATACATGCTCTGTAACTTGGGAACAGGAGGATATTGGTTAACTTTAGTACTTGCTGGATATAATTTACCATTTAATGGTTGAGACAAGGTTCCTTAAAGGGGTACTCCGCTGCCCTGTGTCGGAAGCTCCGCTCCCCAGCGTCCGGAAGTTTATTGTTCCTGACGCTGTGTGCGGGCTTCCGTGTTCAGGGCTGCCCCTCGTGACATCACGCCCGCCCCCTTCATGATGTTATGCCCGCCCCCTCAATGAAAGTCTATGGGAAGGGGGCATGATGGCCATCGTGCCCCCCTTCGCATAGTCTTTCGCTGAGGGGGAGGGGGCGGGCGTGACGTCACGAGGGGCAGCCCTGAACACGGAAGCCCGCACACAGCGTCCGGAACAATAAACTTCCGGACGCTGGGAAGCGGAGCATCGGACACAGGGCAGCGGAGTACCCCTTTAAGAACACAGCCATGAATATGGTAACAATACTTTTACATTTTACAACAATACCTTTATTTATTTTTATTATTGTTTTTTTTATAGAGATATACCTACATATTATTATGCATCTCTAATGACTATGCACATATTATTAGTACTATCACATTTGACTGACTGACAATCTTACTGACATTTGACTGCTATATAGAGTGGGGATCAAAAGTTTGGGCACCACATGTAAAAATTTGTATTAAAGAAGCCAAGGAAAGATGGAAAAATCTCCAAAAGGCATCAAATTACAGATTTGACATTCTTATAATACGTCAACAAAAGTTAGATTTTATTTCCATCATTTACACTTTCAAAATAACAGAAAACAAAAAGATGGCGTCTGCAAAAGTTTGGGTACCCTGCAGAATTTATAGCATGCACTGCCCCCTTTGCACAGCTGAGACCTGCCAGTGTCATGGATTGTTCTCAATCATCATCTGGGAAGACCAGGTGATGTGAATCTCAAAGGTTTTAAATGCCCAGACTGATCTGACCTTGCCCCAACAATCAGCACCATGGGTTCTTCTAAGCAGTTGTCTAGAAATCTGAAACTGAAAATAGTTGATGCTCACAAAGCTGGAGACGGCTATGAGAAGATAGCAAAACATTTTCAGATGTCAATATCCTCTGTTCGGAATGTAATTAAGAAATGGCAGTCATCAGGAACAGTGGAAGTTAAAACAAGATCTGGAAGACCAAAAAAATGTCAAACAGAACAGCTCGCAGGATTGTGAGAAAAACAATTCAAAACCCAGAAAGATCTGGCAGACACTGGAGTTGTGGTACACTATTCCACTCTAAAAACATACTTGTACAAATATGGTCTTCATGGAAGAGTCATCAGAAGAAAACCTCTTTTACATCCTCACCACAAAAATTAGCGTTTGACCGTTTTGGAAACAAGTTCTGTGGATCGATGAGGTTAAAATTGAACTTTTTGGCCGGAATGAGCAAAGGTACGTTTGGAGAAGAAGGGGAACAGAATTTAATGAAAAGCACCTCTGTCCAACTGTTAAGCATGGGTGGGAGGATCAATCATGCTTTGGGGTTGTATTGCAGCCAGTGGCACAGGGAACATCTCATGAGTAGAAGGAAAAATGGATTCAATAAAACTTCAGCAAATTTTGGATGATAACTTGATGCCATCTGTGAAAAAGCTGAAGTTAAATAGAGGATGGCTTCTACAAATGGATAATGATCCTAAACACACCTCGAAATCCACGGGGGATTACATCAAGAGGCGTAAAATGAAGGTTTTGCCATGGCCTTCACAATCTCCCAACCTCAACATAATTGAAAATGTATGGATAGATGTTGAAAGAACAGTGCGTGACAGACAGCCCAAAAATCTCAAAGAACTGGAAGACTTTAGTAAGAAAGAATGGGCAAAGATACCTCAAACAAGAATTGAAAGACTCTTGGCTGGCTACAAAAAGTGTTTACAAGCTGTGATACTTGACAAAGGGGGCAGTACAAGATATTAACTCTGCAGGGTGCCCAAACTTTTGCAGACACCATTTTTTTGTTTTCTGTTATTTTGAAAGTGTAATTGATGGAAATAAAATCTAAATTTTGTTGACATATTATAAGAATGTCTAATCTGTAATGTGATGGTTCTTGGAGATTTTTCAATCTTTCCTTGGCTTCTTTATGCACGTTAATACAAATTTTTACCTGGGGTGCCCAAACTTTTGATCCCCACTGTATGGTATGCATGATGTCTGCAATGGTTATACATACTCGACATTATCTCACTGTTGCTGCTACTACATTGAGATGTGGTGACTGGGGTGTAGCAGTATGTAACAGGGTCTGGTTGTATAAACCCTGGGGGCAAGATGTTGTTAACCCCTTAGTGTTCGTGACGCCAGGATGTGGTTATTCTGGTATGGTAACCGCCATCAATCAACCCAAGAACGGTTTGTAATAAAGGAATATCCACAGCAAGGATTCTAAATAAACTGGAACGTTTACTTGTTTAGGGAACAGTCTTTACAATTATGCAGTTCCTTCAGAGGCAACCGGGACACAGGATACCTCACAGGTTTGCTTGGACTTGTTATTATTGAGCTATTTAGGTAGACCACTGTGCTACTGATATATTCCTTAGCTGAGGAGTAGTCACTGGATTTGTAGAGAGAATTGTAACTCATGTTTTAGAAGTGGTTGTGTTTCTTTTGGCTTTGGTCTAGATGAGATGAATTTGCAGTATACAGGACTTTGTGCTTCCTTTTGAGTCCAAGAAATAAGAGAGTATAGAGACTACAGCCACTTATATACTAGGGGGCTGGACTAAAGCCCATTGGTTGCTAATGCCTGGGGTTCCTGTGCCGATGGAACTCTGGGTATATCACATGACAGTAGATCACATGACCAAGGAAGGTCCTATACATTTTATACAAACTGTACAACTTTATACATATGAACATTTAATACACATAATGAATATACACTGCATTTATAAGACAAGGGGGGAGCCCTGCAGGAGAGCCCTATGAACCTAAGGGACTCTTCCTGAGGGGACTTAAGGATGGTACAGGACAGCAACTCACCAGCTTCCGTAGGATCCAAGGAGCCGCATCGTCGTTCTCCTCTTCTGCCGCCGATCACCCCCATCGATTGCCGCCTGCTACCGCCGCCCATGAGTAATTAAACTTCGGCGGCAGTCCCTGTCAGTTTCCCCATTCTGCCCAGCCTACTGTGGGTGGGCAGAACAGGGAAACCAAAAGTTAATCCCCCGCCCCCGATTTGCTATTGGTTGTCGCTTCTTGATGACCAATAGTAGGGATAGGAGGGGTGGCACCCCTGCCACCTCACTCCTATTCCTTCAGGGGGATCGTGGGTGTCTCGGACAACCGATATCCCCCTTATATTCCGGGTCACCATAGACCCGTATGACCCAGAATTGGCGACATGTTGCATGGGATGCCTGCTGAATGATTTCAGCAGGCATCCCGGTTCAGTCCCCAACCGGTGCGCGGCGGGGACTTGAATTCCCATGGGCGTATGTATACGCCCTGGGTACTTAACGATCAAAAACCCAGGGTGTATCCATACGCCCTGGGTCCTTAAAGAGTTAAGGGGTTAATAATAATAATAGTAATTAAAATATTGATATTGTTTCTACCATATCCACTTATCCAGAGATATTATGCTAGAGTTATATTGTCATCCTCCATTCCTGGGAATCCACCTCTCCCCTTCTACAGATCTCTGATTCCTTAATCATCCAATAGGGGGGCTTGTTTTCCCACTTATGTGCAAAATCCATGTGGACAATATCTTCTGTCTCCATTACAAGCTGTATGTCCAATATGGGAAATGTGCCTTGAATTATACAGCTCCTCGCTCACTTGTTAATGTATCAAGTGACCCAGAGCCCACCACGTGGAGGTGGCTGCATTTCGGGCTCCTCCCCAGCCCCAACCATATGTAGATCTTGTGTGACCCAATCAGACATCTTGTTAAATTGGTTCACATTGATCATCAATGGCCTTTGCTGTAATACTTCTTAGCTTTGTATGTAGGAAGTAAAATGGCATCTTGAATGTGGTCATCATGCTGGTTACTGTCCATTTGGCCATGGCCCATGCTCCAACCCAAACATTGGATACATAATTGGGCCACTTCAGTTTGCTTTTAGCATATTGCCAAGTCCGCTGCAGCCAAGACACTTTGGGCTCCGAGGCATCTTCAGAGGTTGTTGGTAAATCCATCTGGTTATCCGCCATGGTGACTGTCACATGATCGCTGTGCCTGGATTCATGTGGGTCTGAATTGTCACCTAAAGCCATGTCAATAGCCACATCTGCTCGCTGACCACGGTGCTTAATCTTCTTCCCAGGTATTTTATGGATCTCATAATATGGTGGAGTGACCTTATAATGATATAGGTTAGTATACCGCCAAAGGAAACTCGTCACGTAATGTATGAGACACACGACAGGCACCGAGAGAACTGGGATATCTGCAAAATAGCGACAGGATACAATATATTAGACCTATATTCATTCATTTATTTATTTATGTATATATATATATATGTAAATACATATGTTCATATATATGTATGTATATATATATATATATATATATATATATATATATATATATATATACTTTTTTTGTTAAAACTATAATTTATACGGCAAACTATCAATATTTTATAGGCTATATGCTAGAAGATTAGATGTCATGGATCACTGTATTGTCACTGTATGAAGCTTTTTTTTAAACTTATGTGTGACTAAAACATTGTTATTATAATTATATTACTACTATTATATTATTTCACTAATATCAGAGTAGCTTCCCATGTTTTCTTTTAGAAGGCAAAATACTTAAAGCATTGATTCACAAACTGAAATCATTTATCTCACAGGAATAAACATTTGCTCAATTGCTGTAAGAGACTTAAAGGAGTACTCTGCCTCTAGACATCTTATCCCCTACCCAAAGGATAGTGGATAAGATGTCTGATTGCAGGGGTCCCGCAGCTGGTACCCCAGCGATCTCTGTGCAGCACCCAGCGTTCGTTCAGCATTCGACGGGGTCGCAACTTCACGGCCACGCCCCTCGTGAGGTCACACCACAACCTACCCATAGACTTACATTGAGGGGGTGTGGCCCTAATGTCACAACCCCCGCCGCCCGCTCCAAGCGTTTGGAACAAAATGTGCCGAACGCTGGGGAAGCCCCCCTTTAAAGCCACCCAGGATAGACTGTACAAGAGAACATCAGTAACTTTACTGCACTCTACTATATTAACTTTACACTAATACATTCATGTTAAATCCATTTATAAACTGAAATTTTGGAAGCTTTCATTATTCCTACCTCTTAGCTTCATGGTCGCCGTCCTTACAGGATCCTTTTGCCTAAATAGACAAAATTCTCTTCAATTTGCAAAATAAGCGCAGGTCTAGTAGGAGAACGTGTTCACCCGCCGAACCGAGGAAATAAGTGTTAGGGATTGGATTCTACCCTGGAGAAAGTCTCTTTGATGTGTGATGTCACAGCAGATGACATCACGTGTATGTGTATCCATTGTAATGGCTGTACTGTACTTTACTTACACTATGTACAGTTATATACTGGGGGTTTACAAAGGATTTGAAGATTACAGTTTTAACCCCTTCAGGGTTACAGCCCTTTTTGGTCTTGAGGACCAAGGACATTTTCATTTTTACATTTTTCATTTTTTCCTCCTCCCCTTCTAAGAGCCATAAATCTTTTAATTTTCCACCCAAAGACCAATATGAGTTGTTGTTTATTTTGCGACCAACTGTACTTTGTAATGTACGGTAACATAAAATGTACGGTACTATAAAAAAATATATATATATTATTTACGGCTGGAAATTGAAAAGAAAACCACAATTTGGCAACTTTTGAGGGTTTTCGTTTTTATTCACTGACATGTTCTTTTTATACTGCGGGTCAATGCTTGGGTAAACGCTTTACTCTTTTTGTACTGCTTCAAAAAAATCTAACTTTTTGAACAATATAAGTATGTTTTAAACTGTATGAGGGCTAATTGTTTGCTGTATACGGAAAAATAAAAAAAAAGTTATAGAGGTCAGAAGAGGACAATTTTAAACGTACTAATTTTGGTGTAAAAGTAATAATTTTTTTTTAACAGAAGTAAAACAAAATCAAACCTTAATAAGCTGTGTATCAATTTAATCGTATGGATCTACAGAATATATATAAGGTGTCATTTTTACCGAAAAGTGCACTGTGTAGAATCTGAACCCCCTAAAAAAAAACATATCAGAATGGATTATTTTTTTTTTCCCTAGTTTTGCCGTAGATTTTGTGGTGAAATTATTGTTGTCATTACAAAGTACAATAGGTGGCACAAAAAAACAGCCCTTATAGGACTCTGTATGTAGAAAATTGAAAGTGTTATGATTTTAAGAAGGTGAGGAGGAAAAAACTAAGTGCAAAAATGAAAAAACCTGTCCTGAAGGGGTTAAAAATATATAAATACCGTATATCCCGGCGTATAAGACGACTTTTTAACCCCAAATTTTCTTCTGAAAAGCCGGGGGTCGTCTTATACGCCGGGTATTGAGGTCCGGGATAGGAAAACTTCTGACTATCTGCCCGGGCGGGCTCCTGTGTGTAGCTGCAGGCGGGGGCCGGCCAGAGCAAGTAAAAACTAATACTGTATACTAAAAACCAGGGTGCCTCCAGCTGTTGTGAAACTCCCAGCACGGCAAAGTTGGGGGTCGTCTTATACGCCAAGTCATCTTATACGCCGGCATGGTCACTGCACCTGCACTCACATTTAAAGAAGATCTGTAGTGCTTATAACTTATCCCCCATCCTAAGGATAGGGTATAAGTTATAGATCACGGGGGGGTACGAGCGATCGGGCCCCCCGCCATCTTCTGTACGGGGCCACAGTTATGTACAGGAAAGGGGGCGTTCCGTCCCCGCTTGACGCGGCAGCGGGCACGCCCCTCCATGTATTTCTATGGGAGTCATGGAAGGGCGTGCCGGCTGCCGCGTCATGCGGGAACAGAATGCCCCCTTTCCTGTTCATTGCCACGGCCCCATACAGGAGATCGCGGGGGGCCCCAGTGCCCGGACCCCCCCGCGATTTATAACTCATCCCCTATCCTTAGGTTGGGGTATAAGTTATAAGCACTAAAGATCTCCTTTAACCTGTTGGGGACGGAGGGCATACCTATACGCCCTCCGCCCACCACCTTTCTATAATGCGGGGCCACGCCGTGGCCCAGCGTCATAGCGGGTCATGCCAGGCCCCTAACAACAGCCGGGAGCCGAGGCTAATAGCGAGCAGCACTGATCGTGGTTTCGCGTGCTATTAACCCTTTAGATGCAGCGTTCAACTTGATCACTGTCCGAACGCCGAATGACTGCTCAGTGCCTGAGATCCAGGTATGAGCAGTCAAGCGGCAGAATCATTGATCAATGGTTTCCTATGAGAAACCATTGATCAATGTAAAAGATCAGTGTGTGCAGTGTTATAGGTCCCTATGGGAGCTATAACATTGAAAAAAAAAAGTGAAAAAAGCTTGAATCACCCCCCTTTTCCCGTAAAAAAAAAATCCAAAAACTGTGTAAATAAACATATATGGTATCGCCGCATACAGAAATGTCGGAATTATAAAAATATATAGTTAATTAAACCGCACAGTCAATGGTATACGTGCAAAAAAATAAGCCATCATATGGATTTTGTGGGGTTGTGATCTTTAAAAGGTAAGGAGGAAAAAATGAAAGTGCAAGAACGGGAAAACCCTCCGTACCCAAGGGGTTAATCCCTGGACATGTTTTATTCATATGGTTATGCTTGTATGGGCACTTAATCTGTGATTTGTTGTTTTCATCGGTACCACATTTGTGTATATGTGATTTTTGATGACTTTTTATTCCTTTTTTTTTTTTTTTCCGGGATGTGATCACAATTCAGCATTGGACTTTGTTATTTTTATGTTTTATGTCGTTCACCGTATGGAGTCATTAACGTTATATTTTAGTCATTCAGACTATTATATTTTTTTATAAAATGGGAAAAGAGGGGGAATTCATTTTTTATTGGAGGAGGCACTTATTCCCTTTATTAAACTGTAACAGTTAATAGCTATATTTAGATTTTTAACCCCTTAAGGATTCAGCTCATTTTCACCTTAACAACACGGCCCTTTTTTGCAAATCTGACCACTGTCACTTTATATATGAATAACTCTGGAATGATTTTACTTTTCATTCTGATTCTGAGATTGTTTTTTCGTGACATATTCTACTTTAACATAGTGGTAATTTTTGTCGTTACTTGCATCTTTTTTTGGTCAAAAATCCCAAAATTTTGAAAATTTAGCATTTTTCTGCCTGTAAGAAAAATGGACATTCCAAATTATATATTGATTCACAAATACAATGGGGGACATTTATCAAGGGATTTAGAGCTCTTTTTTTGCTTACAAAAGTCGCACAAAAGGTCGCATTAGCACTTAAGCAATTTTTTGTGCGACTTTTGGCTGTAAGCAAAAAGCTACAAAAGAGTGTACGAAAGTAAATTTTATTTTTTACTTTGCAGTGGTCAGGGAATTATCAAGTGCGAAAGTCGCATAAAAAGTCGCAAGCCCTCAAAAACTGCGTAAATGTAAGCCAGCTCGGAGCTGGCACACAAAACGGCTTTTGAGAGCAAATTTTATATTTCCCGCTGGCAGCCGTGATCACAGCTCCAGCGGGAAATATATTGCAACTGTACAAAGGAGCCCGGGCTGGCATCACTCTGCAGCCGCCCAGCTCTGTCTGATTCTAACCCCGCTACCCTAACATAAGGACACCCCCCCTTGTTTCCCACCCGCCTGCGCTGCACATCTCCCATCTGTCTGCTACCTGTTGCAAGACTACAACTCCCAGCATGTCCATACAGTGAGGGCATGCTGGGAGTTGTAGTATTGTAGCGGGCGGACAATGTGCGGCGCGGGCGGGTGGAAGACAAGGGGGGTGGGGGTTATATAAAGCAGTGTCCCCATCCCCATCATTGTATTAGGGTAGCGGGGATAGAATCGGAGGAACTCGGGCGGCTGAAGACTGATTCCAGCCTGGGCTCCTTTTAACAAACCTCGGCGCAGTGGAGTTTCTATTTCCCTTAATGTAATTTCATATTTCCCGCTGGGTCCCGTAATTGGCCAGGACCGAGCAGCCAATCACGGGAAATTTGATATTACATTAGGGACTAAAAGCTCCGTGGCTCCGCTAGATGTTAAAAGGAGCCCGGGCTGGCATCAGTCTGCACCCTCCCGGGCTCCTAAGATATCCTGCGGCACCGTGGTAAGGTGCCCGGGCTAACCTCACTTCAGCCGCCCGGGCTCCGTCAACTTTTATTTCCGCAGCGCCTGGTAAGGAGCCCGGGCTGACATAACTCAGCTGCCCCCCACGGGACTCCCACAGCCGGGCAGGGAGATGTGTAGGTGCCGTCCCTGTCATCCCTCAGCACTGCGGTACACACCGAGAGATGGCAGGGACGGCTTCTGCACATCTCCCTGCCTGGCTGAGGGAGTCCCGGGCGGCTGCAGTGTTATGTCAGCCCGGGCTCCTTACTACAGCGCCGCAGAGTTTGGTGTAATTTCAAATTTCCCGCTGGGTCCCGTGTCACGTGACGACAGGAAATATGAAATTACAGTGATTCTCTGATCACTGCAGCCAAGGAGCGGAGCGCATTACCACCCTCTTCCCTGGCTGGCACGACTACAACTCCCAGCATGTCCTTACAGGAAGGGCATGCTGGGAGAGTTGTGTGCGTGGGGGGTGACAAGCTTGTCACCTGCCCCCCTGCCGCACAACTTAAAATCCCAGCATGCCCTTACAGTAAGAGCATGCTGGGAGTGGTAGGGGGGGGGGGGGGGTGACAATCTCCCACACCACATGACTACAACTCCCAGCATGCCCTTACTGTAAGGACATGCTGGGAGTTGTAGTTGTGTGGCAGGTGACAGGCTTTTCACCTGCCCCCCTACAACTCCCAGCATGCCCTTACAGTAAGGATATGCTGGGAGTTTTATTCATGTGGTGCGGGAGATGGTTACCCCCCCCCCACACACACACACACTACAACTCCCAGCATATCCTTACTGTAAGGGCATGCTGGGAGTTGTAGGGGGGCGGGTGACAAGCCTGTCACCTGCCCTCTGCCGCACAAATACAACTCCCAGCATGTCCTTACAATAACGATATGCTGGGAGTTGTAGTGTGTGTGTGTGTGTGGGGGGGGTAACAATCTCCCGCACCACATGACTACAACTCCCAGCATATCCTTACTGTAAGGGCATGCTGTGAGTTGTAGTCATGTGGTGCGGGAGATTGTCACCCCCCCTACAACTCCCAGCATGCTCTTACTGTAAGGGCATGCTGGGAGTTGTAGTCAGGCGCGGACGGGTGACAATAAATGTATTAACCTATTTTTCTTTTTTTCTCCTCATTTCAGATCCATGTATCCTGTGGACTACTTCGGATTTGGTGGACTGCTTCAATGACCAGTGTCTTTTTTAACCCCTTCCCGCAGAATGTCATATATAAACGCCGGGTTGTGCAGTGCGTTCGGGCATCCCGGCGTTTATAAATGACATTCAGTTAACCCGGCGATGCGCAGCATCGCACGGGTTAACTGGCAGAAGTCCCGCTGTTTCCAGCAGGGGACAACTTCTGCTTCACCCCCAGGACCATCCATTGATGGTCCTGGTCAGCGATCACTGTGATTGGTCCCTGTGGACCAATCACAGTGATCTGGGGTGAAAGTTCAGATCCCCCGCACTGCCCGCCCCTGGAAGTCGGGCAGAACGGGGGACGATGGCTGCGGGGGCTCGCGGGGACCTGCGGCATAGGGGGGGAACATCAGGGGACCGGCGGCCTTACCTGGCGGGACCGAGGAGCAGCGGCAGGACCGGCCACGTGGACGAGCAGCGACGGGACCGGCAGGTAAGTATATGGTCCTCAGAAGCAGCAGTGAAGATCTTCACTGCTGCTTCTAGGAGTCTGAAAACTACAACTCCCAGCATGCCTAGACAGCCTTTGGCTGTCTGGGCATGCTGGGAGTTGTAGTTTTGCAACATCTGGAGGGCCCCAGTTTGGAGACCATTGTATATTGGTCTCCAATCTGTGCTCTTCCAGCTGTTGCAAAACTACAACTCCCAGTATGCACTGACTGTCCAGGCATGCTGGGAGTTTTAGTTCAGCAACATCTGGCCCTTCAGATGTTGCCGAACTACAACTCCCAGCATTCCCTTCAGTTGTCTGGGCATGCTGGGAGTTGTAGTTTTGCAACAACTGGAGACACACTGGTTGGGAAACATTGTTTCTAACTCAGTGTTTCCTAACCTGTGTGCCTCCAGCTGTTGCAAAACTATAACTCCCAGCATGCACTAACAGACCATGCATGCTGGGAGTTGTAGTTTTGCAACATCTGGAGGGCCCCAGTTTGGAGACAATTTTATAATGGTCTCCAATCTGTGCTCTTCCAGCTGTTGCAAAACTACAACTCCCAGTATGCACTGACTGTCCAGGCATGCTGGGAGTTTTAGTTCAGCAACATCTGGCCCTTCAGATGTTGCCGAACTACAACTCCCAGCATGCCCTTCAGCTGTCTGGGCATGCTGGGAGTTGTAGTTTTGCAACAACTGGAGACACACTGGTTGGGAAACATTGTCTGTTTCTAACTCAGTGTTTCCTAACCTGTGTGCCTCCAGCTGTTGCAGAGTTGGGGTTTTGCAACAGCTGGTGCACCCCCCCCCCCCCTGTGAATGTACAGGGTACATTCACATGGGCGAGGCTTTTACAGTGGGTTTCTCGCATCTTGAGATGCAGCAAATTTTGCGCCGGGAAACTCGCTGTAATCCCCCGCCCATGTGACTGTACCCTAAAAACACTACACTACACTAACACAAAATAAAATAAAAAGTTAAAAACACTACATATACACATACCCCTACACAGCCCCCCTCCCCCAATAAGAACGTCCGGTACGCCACTGTTTCCAAAGCAGAGCCTCCAGCTGTTGAAAAACAACAACTCCCAGTATTGCCGGACAGCCGCTGACTGTCCACGCATGCTGGGAGTTTTGCAACAGCTGGAGGCACCCTGTTTGGGAATCACTGGCGTAGAATACCCCTATGTCCACCCCTATGCAAATCCCTAATTTAGGCCTCAAATGCGCACGGCGCTCTCACTTTGGAGCCCTGTCGTATTTCAAGGCAACAGTTTAGGGCGACATATGGGGTATCGCCGTACTCGGGAGAAATTGGGTTACAAGGTTTGGGGGGCTTTTTCTTCTTTAACCCTTCATGAAAAGGAAATGTTGGGGTCTACACCACAATGTTAGTGTAAAAAAATTTCATTTTTTACACTAACATGCTGATGTTGCCCTATACTTTACATTTTCAGAAGAGGTAAAAGGGAAAAAAGCCCCCCAAAATTTGTAATGCAATTTCTCCCGACTACAGAGATACCCCATATGTGAGGGCAAAGTGCTCTGGGGGCGCACAACAAGGCCCAGAAGGGAGAGCGCACCATGTACATTTGAGGTGATTTGCACAGGGGTGGCTGATTGTTACAGCGGTTTTGACAAACGCAAAAAAAACAAAACCCCACATGTGACCCCATTTCGGAAACGACACCCCTCACGGAATGTAATGAGGGGTGCAGTGAGAATTTACCCCCCACAGGTGTCTGACGGATCTTTGGAACAGTGGTCCGTGAAAATGAAAACTTGTACAGCTCACTGTTCCAAAGATCTGTCAGACACCAGTGGGGGGCAAATGCTCACTGTACCCCTTGTTACGTTCCTCAAGGGGTTTTGTTTCCAAAATGGTATGCCATGTGTTTTTTTTTTGCTGTTCTGGCACCAGAGGGGCTTCCTAAATGCGATATGCCCCCCAAGCAAAATTTGCTCTCAAAAAGCCAAATATGACTCCTTCTCTTCTGAGCATTGTAGTTCGCCCATAGTGCACTTCAGGTCAACTTATGGGGTACCTCCATACTCAGAAAAGAAGGGGTTACAAATATTGGGGGGTATTTCCTGCTATTAACCCATGCAAAAATGTGAAATTTGGGGGGAAACACACATTTTAGTGGAAAATGTTTTTATTTTTTTTTACATATGCAAAAGTCGTGAAACACCTGTGGGGTAATAAGGCTCACTTTATTCCTTATTACATTCCTCAAGGGGTCTAGTTTCCAAAATGGTATGCCATGTGTTTTTTTTTTTGCTGTTCTGGCACCATAGGGGCTTCCTAAATGCGATATGCCCCCCGAGCAAAATTTGCTCTCAAAAAGCCAAATATGACTCCTTCTCTTCTGAGCATTGTAGTTCGCCCATAGTGCACTTCAGGTCAACTTATGGGATACCTCCATACTCAGAAGAGAAGGGGTTACAAATATTGGGGGGTATTTCCTGCTATTAACCCTTGGAAAAATGAGAAATTTGGGGGGAAACACACATTTTAGTGAAAAAAAATAATTTTTTTTTACATATGCAAAAGTCGTGAAACACCTGTGGGGTATTAAGGCTCACTTTATTCCTTGTTATGTTCCTCAAGGGGTCTAGTTTCCAAAATGGTATGCCATGTGAGGGTTTTTTGCTGTTCTGGCAAAAAAAAACCAAAAACCATTTCAGAAAAACGTACTCTCCAAAATTCCCTTATCGCTCTTTCCCTTCTGAGCCCTCTACTGCGCCCGCCGAACACTTTACATAGACATTTGAGGTATGTGCTTACTCAAGAGAAATCGGGCTACAAATATAAGTATACATTTTCTCCTTTTACCCCTTGTAAAAATTCAAAAATTGGGTCTACAAGAACATGCGAGTGTAAAATATGAAGATTGTGAATTTTCTCCTTCACTTTGCTTCTATTCCTGTGAAACACCTAAAGGGTTAAAATGATGACTGAATGTCATTTTGAATACTTTGGGGGGTGCAGTTTTTATAATGGGGTCTTTTGTGGGGTATTTCTAATATGAAGACCCTTCAAATCCACTTCAAACCTGAACTGGTCCCTGAAAAATAGTGAGTTTGAAAATTTTGTGAAAAATTGGAAAATTGCTGCTGAACTTTGAATCCCTCTGGTGTCTTCCAAAAGTAAAAACTTGTCACTTTTATGATGCAGACATAAAGTAGACATATTGTATATGTGAATAAAAAAAAATTTTATTTGTAAAAAAAAAGCAGAGAGCTTCAAGCAGAGAGCTTCAAAGTTAGAAAAATGCAAAATTTTCAAATTTTTCATCAAATTTTAGGATTTTTCACAAGGAAAGGATGCAAGTTACCACAAAAATTTACCACCATGTTAAAGTAGAATATGTCATGAAAAAACAATCTCGGAATCAGAATGATAACTAAAAGCATTCCAGAGTTATTATTGTTTAAAGTGACAGTGGTCAGATGTGCAAAAAACGGTCTGGTCCTTAAGGCCAAAATGTTTAATGTTAATGAGAGTGTTTTTTGGAATACATATTTTTTTGAAACGTGTTTTTTTTTAATTACTTGAAAGGCTTAGTAGTGGAAGCTGTCTAATAGACGGAATCCATTACTAAGCCTATGCTTAGTGTTAGCCCCCAACACAGCTAGCGCTAACCTCCAATTGTTACCCCGGTACCCACCGCCACAGGGGTGCCGGGAAGAGCCGGTACCAATAGGCCCGGAGGATCAAATATGGCGCTCCTGGGCCTAGGTGGTAACGGGCTGGCGTTAATTAGGCTGGGGAGGGCCAGTAACAATGGTCCTCGCCCACCCTGGTAACATCAGGCTGTTGCTGCTTGGTTGGTATTTGGCTGAAAATAAAAATAGGGGGAACCCTATGCTTTTTTTTTTTTTTTATAATTATTCATGCAAAACAAAGATAAGGTTCCCCCTATTTTTATCCAAATACCAACCAAGCAGCAACAGCCTGATGTTACCAGGGTGGGCAAGGACCATTGTTACTGGCCCTCCCAAGCCTAAATAACACCAGCCTGTTACCGCCTAGGCCCAGGAGCGCCATATTTGAGGCTTTGGGCCTGGTGGTACCGGCTCCTCCCAGCACCCCTGTGGTGGTGGGTACCGGGGAAATAATTGGGGGTTAGCACTAGCTGTTTTGGGGGCTAATGCTAAGCCTCAGCTTAATAATGGACTCTGTCTATAATACTGCTTCCACTACTAAGCATGCCAAGTAAATAAAAAAAAAACATCACATTTAAAAAAAATGTATTCCAAAAAAAAACACTCCCCCAAAAGTCCTCATTAACCATTTTATTAACATTAAACCAAAAAAAAGCTAATCAGTGCACTCCCCTGAATCTAAAGTAATCCACAAGATACACGGATCTGAAATGAGAAGACAAAAAATGAGTTAGTACATTTAGAGGAAAAAAACAAAGTGGTAAAAAGGGAAAAAAAAATATACATACCGTATATACTCGAGTATAAGCCGAGTTTTTCAGCACGATTTTTCATGCTGAAAACACCCCCCTCGGCTTATACTCGAGTGACCTCTCCGCCCTCAGTGGTCTTCAACCTGCGGACCTCCAGATGTTTCAAAACTACAACTCCCAGTAAGCCAGGGCAGCCATCGGCTGTCCGGGCGTGCTGGGAGTTGTAGTTCTGGAACCTCTGGAGGTCCGCAGGTTGAAGACCACTGCAGCCTTCGACATCATCCAGCCCCACCTCTCACCCCCTTTAGTTATGTACTCACCTCCGCTCTGCGGGACGGTGCTCCGCTGGTCCGGTGCTGCAGGACTGTGCGGTGGGAGGTCGTCCGGTGGGATAGTGGTTCCGGGCTGCCATCTTCACCGTGGGGGCCTCTTCTCCGCTCTTCGGGCCCGGAATAGTCACATTGCCTTGACGACAACGCAGGGGGACGTTCATTACCAACGTCCGTCTGCGTCGTCGTCAAGGCAACGCCTCTATTTCGGGCCCGAAGCGCGGAGAAGAGGCCCCCCCGGTGAAGATGGCAGCCCGGAACCACTATCCCACCGGACGACCTCCCCACCGGACAGTACTGCAGCACCGGACCAGCGGAGCACCGTCCCGCCGAGCGGATGTGAGTACAGAACTAAAGGGGGTGAGAGGGGGGGCTAGATGATATTGAAGGCCGCAGTGGTCTTCAACCTGCGGACCTCCAGAGGTTTCAAAACTACAACTCCCAGCTAGCCCGGACAGCCGATGGCTGCCCGGGCTTGCTGGGAGTTGTAGTTTTGAAACCTCTGGATGTCCGCAGAAGACCACTGTATCAGACATTGACAAGCGGTGATGATGAAGGTGGGGGGGGGGGGCTGATGACAAGGGGATGATAAAGGGGGGGGGTGTGGGATGATGACAAGGGGATGATGAAGGGGGGGGTGGGATTATGACAAGGGGATGATGAAGGGAGTGGGGATGATGACAAGGGGATGATGAAGGGGGGTGTGGGATTATGACACGGGGATGATGAAGGGGGTGGGGATGATGACAAGGGGATGATGACAAGGGGATGATGAAGGGGGGGTGGGATTATGACAAGGGGATGATGAAGGGAGTGGGGATGACGACAAGGGGATGAGGACAAGGGGATGATGAAGGGGGTGTGTGGGATTATGACAAGGGGATGATGAAGGGGGTGGGGATTATGAAAAGGGGATGATGACAAGGGGATGATGAATGGGGTGGAGATGATGACAAGGGGATGATGACAAGTGGATCGGCTGTCCGGGCTTGCTGGGAGTTGTAGTTTTGAAACCTCTGGAGGTCCGCAGGTTGAAGACCACTGCGGCCTTCGACATCATCCAGCCCCCCCCTCTCACCCCCTTTAGCTCTGTACTCACCTCCGCTCGGCGGGACGGTGCTCCGCTGGTCCGGTGCTGCAGGACTGTGCGGTGAGAGGTTGTCCGGTGGGATAGTCGTTCCGGGCTGCCATCTTCACCGTGGGGGCCTCTTCTCCGCGCTTCGGGCCCGGAATAGTCACATTGCCTTGACGACAACGCAGGGGGACGTTCATTACCAACGTCCGTCTGCGTCGTTGTCAAGGCAACGCCTCTATTTCGGGCCCGAAGCGCGGAGAAGAGGCCCCCCCAGTGAAGATGGCAACCCGGAACCACTATCCCACCGGACGACCTCCCCACCGGACAGTTCTGCAGCACCGGACCAACGGATCACCGTCCCGCCGAGCGGATGTGAGTACAGAACTAAAGGGGGCTAGATGATATTGAAGGCCGCAGTGGTCTTCAACCTGCGGACCTCCAGAGGTTTCAAAACTACAACTCCCAGCAAGCCCGGACAGCCGATGGCTGCCCGGGCTTGCTGGGAGTTGTAGTTTTGAAACCTCTGGAGGTCCGCAGAAGACCACTGTATCAGACATTGACAAGCGGTGATGATGAAGGTGGGGGGGGGCTGATGACAAGGGGATGATGACAAGGAGATGATGAAGGGGGGGGTGGCATGATGACAAGGGGATGATGAAGGGGGGGGTGGGATTATGACAAGGGGATGATGGAGGGAGTGGGGATGATGACAAGGGGATGATGAATTGGGGGTGTGGGATTATGACAAGGGGATGATGAAGGGGGTGGGGATGATGACAAGGGGATGATGACAAGGGAATGATGAAGGGGGTGTGTGGGATTATGACAAGGGAATGATGAAGGGGGTGTGTGGGATTATGACAAGGGGATGATGAAGGGAGTGGGGATGACGACAAGGGGATGAGGACAAGGGGATGATGAAGGGGGGGTGTGGGATTATGACAAGGGGATGATGAAGGGGGGTGGGGATTATGAAAAGGGGATGATGACAAGGGGATGATGAAAGGGGGTGGGGATGATGACAAGGGGATGATGAAGGGGGGGTGTGGGATGATGACAAGGGGATGATGAAGGGGGGGTGATGACAGGCGGTGATGATGAAGGGGGGGATGATGACAGGCGGTGATGATGAAGGGGGAATGATGACAGGCGGTGATGATGAAGGGGGGATGATGACAGGCGGTGATGATGAAGGGGGGATGATGACAGGCGGTGATGATGAAGGGGGGATGATGACAGGGTGATGATGAAGGGGGTGTTAATGACGGGGGTCTGGATGATGACAGGGGGGAATGATGTATTTCCCACCCTAGGCTTATACTTGAGTCAATAACTTTTCCTGGGATTTTGGGGTGAAATGAGGGGCCTCGGCTTATATTCGGGTCGGTTTATACTCGAGTATATACGGTATATATATATATATATATATATATATATATATATATATATATATATATATATATAATTTCAAAGCTGCAAAATTGTGTTCTGTAGTCATTTATTAGTTTTTGCTTATGTGTGCAAAAAAAAAAATGGTATTTAAAAGTGATTTATTGGTTTTTGCTTATGTAAGCCAAATTTATCAACCCCCTGTGGTAGTTTAATAATGTGTCACACAAAAGCAAAACCAAAAGCAAGAAAAAAATGCCAACAGAACTCGATTACCAAAGCAACAATGATAAATGTCCCCGAATATGTCTACTTTATGTTTGCATCGTAAAGTTTTCATGTTTTTATTTTTTTAAGACATTAGAGGGCTTCAAAGTATAGCAGCATTTTTTCAAACTTTTCACGAAAATTAAAAAATCAGAATTTTTCAGGGACCAGTTAAGTCTGAAGTGGATTTGAGGGGCCTTTCTGTGAGAAATATACCACAAATGACCCCATTGTAGAAACTGCACCCCTCAAAGTATTCAAATGCCATTAACAAAGTTTGTTAACCCTTTCGGTGTTTCACAGGAACAGCAGCAAAGTGGAGGAGAAAAATTAAGATTTCCATTTTTTATACTAACATGTTCATGTGGCCCAATTTTTTTTACATTTTTGTAAGGGTTCTTAGGAGAAAAAGTCCCACAAAATTTGTAGCCCAACTTCTCTGAAGTATGGAAATACCTCATATATTGACGCAAAGTGCTCTGTGGGCTCACAACATGGCTCAAAAGGAAAAGAGCAACTGTGGGATTTTAGAGGGTGAATATTGCTGAAAATGGGATTTTGGGGGGCATGTTGCATTTAGCAAGCCCCCATGGTGTCAGAACAGCAAAAAAAAAAAAAAAAACACATGGCACACTATTTGGGAAACGACACCCCTCCAGGAACGTAACAAGGGGTACAGCGAACCTTAACACCTCACAGGTGTTTAACAGGTTTGCATTTAAGTTGGACGTGAAAGTGAAAATTAGATTTTTATACCCCTTGTTATGTTCCATGAGGGATGCAGTTTCCAAAATGGGGTCACATGTGGGTATTTTTTTTGTGTGTTTATGTCAGAACCGTTGCAACTATCAGCCACCTCTGTGCAAATCACCAATTTAGGCCTCAAATGTATATAGTGCGCTCTCACTCCTGAGCCTTGTTGTGCATCCGCAGAGCATTGTACGCCCACATATGGGGTATTTCCGTACAAATTTTGGGGGTCTTTTTTGAAAATAAAAAGTATGAGACAACACCAGCATGTTAGTGTAAAAAAAACATACTGGTGTAGACCCCAACTTTTCCATTTCATAAGGGGTAAAATTAGAAAAAGCCCCCAAAATTTGTAACACAATTTCTCCCGAGTACGGAAATACCCCATATGTGTCCCTAAACCGTTTCCTTGAAATATGACAGGGCTCCAAAGTGAGAGAGCACCATGCGCATTTGAGGACTAAATGAGAGATTTGCATAGGGGAGGACCCAGATGCAAGCATTACAATTGACTCTGCTACCATAAATACCCTACAGCAGTGTTTCCCAAACAGGGTACCTCCAGCTGTGGCAAAACTCCCAGCATGCCTGGACAGTCAATGGCTGTCCGGCAATGCTGGAAGTTGTTGTTTTGCAACAGCCGGAGGCTCCTTTTTGCAAACAGTGCCGTACCAGACGTTTTAAATTTTTATGGGGGAGGGTGTACACTGTGTAAGGGTATATGTATATGTAGTGTATTACTCTTTATTTTGTGGTAGCGTAGTGTAGGGTTTTTAGGGTATATTCCCACGGGCGGGGTTCATAGTGAGTTTCCCGCTGGGAGTTTGAGCTGCGGTGGAAAATTTTCTGCAGCTCAAATTTGTAGTGGGAAACTTACTGTAAACCCCAGCTTGTGTGAATGTACCCTGTACGTTCACATCATTGGGGGGGTCAAACCTCCAGCTGTTGCAAAACTTCAACTCTCAGCATGGACTCACAGACCGTGCATGCTGGGAGTTGTAGTTTTGCCACAGCTGGAGGCCCACTGGTGAGGAAAACCGTGTTAGGGAACAGACAAACTCAGTGCTTCCCCACCAGGGTGCCTCCAGCTGTTACAAAACGAACACTCCCAGCATAAACGGTCTGTCAGTGCATGCTGGGAGTTGTAGTTTTGCAACAACTGGAGGCACACTGGTGGGGAAACACTGAGTTAGGTTCTGTTACCTAACTGTGTTTCGTCACCAGTGTGCTTCTTGCTGTGGCAAAACTACAACTCCCAGCATGCACTGATGGCCAAAGGGCATGCTGGGAGTTGTAGTTATGCAACAGCTTGAGGCACGTGTGGTGTCCCGGTACCGCATCCTATACGGTACCTGTTTATAGGTCCCCATAGCCAGAGTCCCTAGGACGTCGGGGTCCTTTTGTATAGTCCGGGCTTGCTGCGAGTTGTAATTTTGAAACGTCTGGAGGTCCGAAGGGTTGAAGACCACTGCGGCCTTCAACATCATCCAGCCCCCCCTCTCACCCCCTTTAGTTCTGTACTCACCTCCGCTCGGCGGGACAGTACTCCGCTGGTCCGGTGCTGCAGGACTGTCCGGTGTGGAGGTCGTCCGGTGGGATAGTGGTTCCGGGCTCATCTTTTCTTGCTTTTGGTTTTGCTTTTGTGTGACACATTTATTAAACTACCACAGGGGGTTGATAAATTTGGCTTACATAAGCAAAAACCAATAAATCACTTTTGAATACCATTTTTTTTTTGCACACATAAGCAAAAACTAATAAATGACTAAAGAACACAATTTTGCAGCTTTGAAAAAAATTTGATATATATACACACACCGTATATACTCGAGTATAAGCCGACCCGAATATAGGCAGAGGCCCCTAATTTCACCCCAAAATCCCAGGAAATACATCATCACCCTGTCATCATCCCCCCTTCATCATCACCGCCTGTCATCATCCCCCCTTCATCATCACCGCCTGTCATCATCCCCCCTTCATCATCACCGCCTGTCATCATTCCCCCTTCATCATCACCGCCTGTCATCATTCCCCCTTCATCATCACCGCCTGTCATCACCCCCCCCTTCATCATCCCCTTGTCATCATCCCACACCCCCCCTTCATCACCCCCTTGTCATCACCCCCTTTTCATCATCCCCACCCCCCTTCATCATCCCCTTGTAATCATCCCACACCCCCCCTTCATCATCCCCTTGTCATCACCCCCACCCCCCTTCATCATCCCCTTGTCATCATCCCCTTTTCATCATCCCCACCCCCTTCATCATCCCCTTGTCATAATCCCCCCCCCTTCATCATCACATTGTCATCATCCCACACCCCCCCCCCCTTCATCATCCCCTTGTCATCATCCCCTTGTCATCAGCCCCCCCCCCCCACCTTCATCATCACCGCTTGTCAATGTCTGATACAGTGGTCTTCTGCGGACCTCCAGAGGTTTCAAAACTACAACTCCCAGCAACCCAGGGCAGCCATCGGCTGTCCGGGCTTGCTGGGAGTTGTAGTTTTGAAACCTCTGGAGGTCCGCAGGTTGAAGACCACTGCGGCCTTCGACATCATCCAGCCCCCCCTCTCACCCCCTTTAGTTCTGTACTCACCTCCGTTCGGCGGGACGGTGCTCCACTGGTCCGGTGCTGCAGGACTGTCCGGTGGGGAGGTCGTCCGGTGGGATAGTGGTTCCGGGCTGCCATCTTCACCGGGGGGCCTCTTCTCCGCGCTTCGAGCCCGAAATAGAGGCGTTGCCTTGACGACGACGCAGACGGACGTTGGTAATGAACATCCCCCTGCGTTGTCGTCAAGGCAACGTGACTATTCTGGGCCCGAAGCGCCCACCCCTAGTCCACCCCTAGTCACCTCTCACCCCTATAGTTATTACTCTAGTCATATGCTCCTTATTTGTGGAAGTTTAACTGTATAAAATGTACATAAATAGTTAATTACCTGTGAGAAGCGTAGCAGGACCTGCGGGTCACGTGATCAGGTAAACTCAATGGTATTTTTGCTTGAGGACCTTTGGAGGTCCCTGTGACATAATGCACTCATTTCCTTTGTGACGGTGAGGGACAGATGGCTGGACCAATCAAAACGGCCCCGCCCCTGCCCATATAAGGGCGCGGCGGCCATTAATCTCTCTTGGTTTCTGGCTGTTGACGAGAAAGGATCTGCGCTGCTGTCATCAGTGTGTCTAGGCCTTAGCCTTGCGGCGACGGCTGTTCTATTCCAAATTGCGAGTGTATCAATCACTAAACACTCTGCAAGACCACCGGACCTTATCTATCCCCTAAATCCGGACGGATCTTCGCAATATACCCTGAATTCAGAGACTATTATGTAAAGTCAAGGTCCGCAACATCTGTCAGTCATTTAAGTATAGAGAGACTGTTTAATTGAGACTGTTACTACTCTGTGGATGTACCGCAAGCCTTTAAGTAAAGTTTATGCAAGTTCAAATTCAACTATCTTGTGGACCTTCAGTCTTTATTCTTATGCACCTATCGTTACTGGGAAGGGCGGCGATAGGCCGGAGAGTCATCTCAACATACTAGCCCTCAGCCTGGCGTCACGAACTATAGGGTTAACATTAACCCCTGATATACCAAAGCAAATCCCTGACTGTACTACCCCTACCCCTGAGACTTACCACACACGCAACTCTAACTTCCAGCATGGCAAGTCAGCAGTTTGCTGTTCGTGCATGCTGGGAGTTGTAGTTTTGCAACATCTGGAGGGCCACAGTTTAGAGATCACTGCACAGTGATCTCCAAACTGTGGCCCTCCAGATGTTTCAAAACTACAAATCCCAGCATGCCCTGACAGCCAACAGCTGTCTGGGCATGCTGGGAGTTGTAGTTTAGCAACATAAGGAGGCTTACAGTTTACAGAAATCACTGCATGGTGACAATCAGATGTCCAAGACAGCTGATGTCCCCTAGACAGGAGCACTAGGATGGGTATGGGGGGGTTATAGGGGTCTGTTTGATGTTTTATTTCACACAGAGCTCACACAGCTCCAATCTCCTCACAGATCTCCCTACACTGAGGAGATCGGAGCTGTGAAAGGCAGTTTTTTTCAACTGCCTCTGCTGTGATTGGTCAATCTGGATTGATTGACCAATCACAACAATCAGGGGGCCAGGCCATCCATGGGGAGACCCGCGGACGATGTCTGTGATGATCAGCTGTCTATGAAAGCTGAAGTCACTTCAATGTCACAGCATGTTTCCATGTTTACATGCTGTGACAGTTTAGCTTCAGGACGAGCCGGCTCATCTAACGCGGCAAGTACTCGCTGATTAGGACGATCAATTAATACTGATCGGTAATATCGACAATCTACTTCTCTGGTCTGCCAACGTTACAAAATGTGGGCTCAAAATTTCAAAATTGAGCAAAAAAGCCCCCAGACTACGGATATTCATGGTGCGGCATAGTATGTTTTTAATACTTTTTTTATTTCTGAGGACGGTGGATGGGTTTTTGCGGGATAGTTGGAGTGCAGCTATTTAGTGCCAGGCAGGCTAGTTAGGGTGTCACCAGATGCGGTACCCCCCCCCCCCCCCCCCTGTCACTCTCTAGCAATGCTACTGGTAATAAAGGGTAGATAAAGAACTTCAGCTATTTACATAAGGGAAAACTTTTCTGCTTTAACCCCTTAAGGATCGAGGTCATTTTGGCCTTAAGGACCAGAGCATTTTTTGCACATCTGACCACTGTCACTTTAAGCATTACTAACTCTGGAATGCTTTTACTTATGAAGTTTATTCCGAGATAGTTTTTTCGTGACATATTCTACTTTATCATAGTGGTAAGTTTTCGTCAATACTTGCATCATTTCTTGGTAAAAAATTCCAAAATTTTAAAATTTTGCTTTTTTTTTAACCTTGAAGCTCTCTGCTTGTGAGGAAAATAGACATACCAAATAAATTATATGTTGATTCACATATACAATCTCTTCATGTTTGCATCATAAAGTTGACATGTTTTTTTTTTTTTACTTTTGGAAGACATCAGTGGGCTTCAAAGTTCAGCAGCAATTTTCAAATTTTTCTCAAAATTTTCAAAATCTGAATTTTTCAGGGACCAGTTCAGATTTGAAGTGGATTTGAGGGGTCTTCATATTAGAAATACCCCATAAATTACCCCATTATAAAAACTGCACCCATCAAAGTATACAAAATTATATTCAGAATGTTTGTTAACCCTTTAGGTGTTTAACAGGAATAGCAGTAAGTTTAAGGAGAAAATTGAAGACCCAGTATTTACACCCCACTGGCGTTTGACAGATCTTTGGAACTGTAAGCTGTGCAAATGAAAAATTACATTTTTCATTTTCAAGGACCACTGTTCCAAAAATCTGTCAGACACCTGTGGGGCGTAAATGCTCACTGTACCCCTTATTACATTACTTGAGGGGTGTAGTTTCCAAAATGGGGTCACATGTGGGAGGGGTCCATTGTTCTGGCTCTATGGGGGCTTTGTAAACACACGTGGCCTTCAATTCCGGACAAAATTTATCTTCAAAAGCCCAATGGTGCTCCTTCTCTTCTGAGCATTGTAGTTCACCCGCAGAGCACTTTACATCCACATATGGGGTATGTTCTTACTCAGAAGAAATGGGGTTACAAATTTTGGGGGGCTTTTTCATATTTTCCCTTGTGAAAATGAAAAATTTAGGTTAACACCAGCATATTATGTTTAGTTTTTTTTTTCTAATTTTCCCATCCAAATTTAATGAAAAATTTTAAAACACCTGTGGGGTGTTAAGGCTCACTGTACCCCTTGTTACGTTCCGTGAGGGGTGTAGTTTCCAAAATGAGCCGCTGTAAAATCAGCCACCCCTGTGCAAATCACCAAATTAGACCTCAAATGTACATAGTGCGCTCTCACTCCTGAGCCCTGCTGTGCATCCGCAGAGAATTTTACGCCCACATATGGGGTATTTCCGTGCTCAGGATTTCCTTGAAATACGACTGGGCCCCGAAATGAGACAGCGCCTTGCGCATTTGAGGACTACATTAGGGATTGCATAGGAGTGGACATATTGGTATTCTACGCCACTGATTCCAAACAGGGTGCCTCCAGCTGTTGCTAAATTCTGTCCGGAAATGCTGGGAGTTGTTGTTTTGCAGCAGCTGGAGGATCTGTTTTGGAAACACGGCCATACGATACGTTTCTCATTTTTATTGGGGGGGGGGGGGAGACAGTGTAAGGGGGTGTATATGTAGTGTTTTACCCTTTATTATGTAGTGTAGTGTTTTTAGGGTACATTCGCACTGGCGGAGGTTTACGTTGAGTTGCCCACTAGGAGTTTGGGCTGTGGCGAAAAATTTGCCGCAGCTCAAACTTGAAGCAGAAAACTCACTGTAAACTCTCCCATGTGAATGTACCTTGTACATTCACATGGGGAGTTAAACCTCCAGCTGTTTCAAAACTACAACTCCCAGCATGCACTGACAGACCATGCATGCTGGTAGATGTACTTTAGCAATAGCTGGAGGCACACTGGTTGGAAAACCTTCAGTTAGGTTCTGTGACCTGACTCAGTACTTTCCAAACAGTGTGCCTCCAGCTTTTGCAAGACTACAATTCCCAGCATGTACTGATCGCCGAAGGGCATATTGGGAGACGTAGTTATGCAACAGCTGGAGGTACGCAACTACAACTCCCAGCTTGCCGAGACAGCTGTTTGGGCATGCTGGGATTTGTAGTTTTGCAACAGCTGGAGGGTCACAGTTTAAGAGATCGCTTTACAGTGATCTCCAAACTGTGGCCCTCCAGATGTTGCAAAACTACATATCCCAGCATGCCCAGACAGCTAACTGCTGTGTAGGCATGCTAGGAGTTGTAGTTTTGCAACTTCTGGAGGGCTCCAGTTTAGAGACCACTGTATAGTGGTCTCAGACTGTAGACCTCCAGATGTTGCCAGGCAACTCACCAGCTTCCGTAGGATCCAAGGAGCCGCATCGTCGTTCTCCTCTTCTGCCGCCCATCACCCCCATCGATCACCGCCTGCTACCGCCGCCCATGAGTAATTAAACTTCAGCGGCGGTCCCTGTCAGTTTCCCCATTCTGCCCTGCCTACTGTGGGTGGGTAGAACAGGGAAACCGAAAGTAAACCCCCCCGCCCCCAATTTGCTATTGGTCGTCGCTTCTTGATGACCAATAGTAGGGATAGGAGGGGTGGCACCCCTGCCACCTCACTCCTATCCCTTCAGGGGGATTGTGGGTGTCTCGAACAACCGATATCCCCCTTATATTCCGGGTCACCATAGACCCGTATGACCCGGAATTGGCGACATGTTGCACGGGATGCCTGCTGAATGATTTCAGGAGGCATCCCAGTCCAGTCCCCAACCGGTGCGCGGCGGGGACCTGAATTCCCACGGGCGTATATATACGCCCTGGGTACTTAACGATAAAAAAAACAGGGTGTATCCATACGCCCTGGGTCCTTAAGGAGTTAAGGGGTTAATAATAATAATAATAATAGTAATAAAAATAATGATACTGTTTCTACCATATCCACTTATCCAGAGATATTATGCTAAAGTTATATTGTCATCCTCCATTCCTGGGAATCCACCTCTCCCCTTCTACAGATCTCTGATTCCTTAATCATCCAATAGGGGGGCTTGTTTTCCCACTTATGTGCAAAATTTGTTTCCATGTGGACAATATCTTCTGTCTCTATTACAAGCTGTATGTCCAATATGGGAAATGTGCCTTGAATTATGCAGCTCCTCGCTCACTTGTTAATGTATCAAGTGACCCAGAGCCCACCACGTGGAGGTGGCTGCATTTCGGGCTCCTCCCCACCCCCACCCCCAACCATATGCAGACCTTGTGTGACCCAATCAGCATCTTGTTAAACTGGTTCACATTGATCGTCAATGGCCTTTGCTGTAATACTTCTTAGCTTTGTATGTAGGAAGTAAAATGGCATCTTGAATGTGGTCATCATGCCGGTTAGTGTGCGGTTGGCCATGGCCCATGCTCCAACCCACACATTGGATACATAATAGGGCCACTTCAGTTTGCTTTTAGCATATTGCCAAGTCCGCTGCAGCCAAGACACTTTGGGCTCCGAGGCATCTTCAGAGGTTGTTGGTAAATCCATCTGGTTATCCTCCATGGTGACTGTCACATGATCGCTGTGCCTGGATTCATGTGGGTCTGAATTGTCACCTAAAGCCATGTCAATAGCCACATCTGCTCGCTGACCACGGTGCTTAATCTTCTTCCCAGGTATTTTATGGATCTCATAATATGGTGGAGTGACCTTATAATGATATAGGTTAGTATACCGCCAAAGGAAACTCGTCACGTAATGTATGAGACACACGACAGGCACCGAGAGAACTGGGATATCTGCAAAATAGCGACAGGATACAATATATTAGACCTATATTCATTTATTTATTTATGTATATATATGTAAATTGATATATTCACACATATAATATATATGTATAAAAATGTATTATTTATATATTATTAATCAAATATTATTATTTCAGAGTAGTTTCCCATGTTTTCTTTTAGAAGGCAAAATACTTAAAACATTGATTCACAAACTAAAATCATTTATCTCACAGGAGTAAACCTTTTCCTAATTGCTGTAAGAGACTTAAAGGAGTACTCCGCCCCTAGACATTTTATCCCCTATACAAAGGATAGGGGATAAGATGTCTGATCGCAGGGGTCTCGCAGCTGGTACCTCAGCAATCTCTGTGCAGCACCCAGCATTCGTTCACAACACTGGGTGACAGGGTCATAATGTCACGGCCACGCCCCTCGTAACATCACGCCACACCCCCTCAATGCAGCCGCCACACACCCTCCCATAGACTTACATTGAGGGGGCGTGGCCCTGACATCACGACCCCCGCTCCAAGCGTTCGGAACAAAATGTGCCGAACGCTGGGGAAGCCCCCCTTTAAAGCCACCCAGGATAGACTGTACAAGAGAACATCAGTAACTTTACTGCACTCTACTATATTAACTTTACACTAATACATTCATGTTAAATCCATTTTTAAACAGAAATTTTGGAAGCTTTCATTATTCCTACCTCTTAGCTTCATGGTCACCGTCCTTACAGGATCCTTTTGCCTAAATAGACAAAATTCTCTTCAATTTGCAAAATAAGCGCAGGTCTAGTAGGAGAACGTGTTCACCCGCCGAACCGAGGAAATAAGTGTTAGGGATTGGATTCTACCCTGGAGAAAGTCTCTTTGATGTGTGATGTCACAGCAGATGACATCACGTGTATGTGTATCCATTGTAATGGCTGTACTGTACTTTACTTACACTATGTACAGTTATACTGGGGGTTTACAAAGGATTTGAAGATTACAGCTTTAACCCCTTCCGGGTCACAGCCCTTTTTGGTCTTGAGGACACAGGAAATTTTCATTTTTACGTTAAAATTTTTTCCTCCTCCCCTTCTAAGAGCCATAAATCTTAAAATGTTCAACCTAAAGACCAATATGAGGGTTTATTTCTTTTGCGACCAACTGTACTTTGTAATGAAGCCTTTCATTTTAACATAGAATATATGGTACTATAAAAAAATATATATATTATTTGCGACAGGAAATTGAGAAGAAAACCGCAATTTTGCAACTTTTGATAGTTTTTGTTTTTACACAATGAACTGTATGATAACACCGACATGTTCTTTTTATACTGCGGGTCAATGCTTGGGTAAACACTTTACTATTTTTTTTTTTTTTTTTTTTAAACTTTATTTTAGTTTTAATTGTGTATAACAATAACAATAAAAGTAACACGGTCCATCCAACGTCATGGTCAGAATTACATGTGCAATCATATATAGCAGGGTACATAAATTCCAAGGGTTACATGAACAGGAAACATAATGTAAGGCATTATAGATCTTTGGTCCAGTCGAACCACATGTCAATACGTTGTTTAGAGAGTCCTAGGCGTTTAGCTATGAGACCCTCAAGAGTAAGATTATGGCGTATCACCGCCTTAATAGCCTGTGGGTCCGGAACATCCGTTGACCTCCAACATTTAGCAATAGCTGTTCTAGTCACTGTGAGAACATGAAACAAAATCGTAATCTGCTTAGGAAGTAACAGGTCTACATTCATGGTCAGCAGGGCCACCTCCGGACCCCACGCGAAGGGGACCTTAAGCAAGTGATCAAGAAGGTCCTTCACCTTTCCCCACAATGGTTGCACCCTAGGGCAAGACCACCAAACATGCAGTAGTGACCCCTCTGCAGCATTGCATCTCCAGCACAGAGGTGACACCGAGGTAAATATTTTAGCAAGCCTGGCTGGGGTGTAGTACCACCTGTACATAAGTTTGCGGGAGGCCTCAAAGTGGTTAGCGCACCTAGAATGTTTTTTCGGTAGGGAAAATGCTAGCTCCCACTGTTCGTCGGAGAACGTCATAGCTAAGTCTTGCTCCCACTTAGTCTGGAAGGGATAACGCTCCGGGCAATCTAGTTTTAGTATCTCAGAATACCCAATCGCAATGCCTTTCTGGAATGTCTCCCCATTCGAGAAGTGGGATTCATAGGTCGTTTTAAGGGGAACCACCGGCCATTGTAGGGAGTGTATGAAATGTCTCAATCTAAGGTATAAGAAAAAGTCCTTATTGGAGATCCCATATATGTCGACTATTTTAGAAAACGGCAGCAGTCCATCCACGTCTACCACATCAGCCAGAATTCTAATTCCCCTAGTCACCCAGTGTCGGAAGTCAATGTCAGGAAGGAACTGGCCAATTGCTTCTATGGGAGCATCTTGTAGTCTGGGGGGAAGTAGTCTAGTGCATAATTTAGACTTGCACCACAACCGAATTGCTGCTGCTATAGTAGAATAGGGAGAGGAGGGCGAAGACGTAGGGTTGAAACGAAGAGTCCATAGAAAATAGAAAAGTGAGTCACAGGAGAGAAGGTTAGCCTCTATATCAACCCAGTGCGGTGGGTCCACTCGCCACCACCATTTCTTCAACTGGTCCAATAAGACCGCCTGATAGTAAGCCCGTAAATTAGGTACTCCCATTCCCCCTCTCTCCACAGATTGATACAACAAGGATGCACTCGTCCTAGGTCGCTTTCCAGCCCAAATAAAGCGGAACATCATCCTCTGAAGCTGCGCTATATATGAGGCCGGTACTATCACTGGCAGATTCCTAAAAAAGTATAGAACTTTAGGCAGTATCATCATTTTAGCAGTAGCTATACGTCCGGCCCATGAGATAGGTAGGGAAACATAGTGTTCCATAACCTTCCCAATTTGCGTCTTTAAAGCAGAAAAATTCATTGACACTAAGTTGTTAGGGTGAAGTGTTAATGATATGCCCAAGTAAGGGATCTGTTCTTTTGCCCAGCTAAAGGGAAACAGTAGTTTCAGCTCATTCTCCAAATCCCCAGGAACATCAATAGCCAGTATGTTGGACTTAGAGGCGTTCAGCTTATAGTAACTAATCTTGCTGAAGCTCTCCAAAACTTCCATCACAGCTGGTAGGGAGGTTCGAGGCCGAGAAAGGCACAGGATAACGTCATCAGCAAAAAGGCCGATTCGGTGATCCGTAGGGCCTATTGTTATGCCAGTGATGTTGGGTGAGTCCCTGATGTGCTGTGCAAACGGTTCCATAACTAATGTGAAAATGACCGGGGACAGGGGGCACCCCTGTCTTGTCCCATTACTAAGAGGGAAGCTCCCGGATAAGGCACCGGACGAGAATACTCTCGCCGAAGGTGAGGCATAGAGGGCCATTATCGCTCGAATAAATGCAGGTGGAAATTCAAACTTCTGGAGGACCGCATGCAAGTACCCCCAATGCACCCGATCAAACGCCTTCTCCGCATCCAGGGACAGGAGCAGAGAAGGCGTCCGATCAGAGCGGGCCTTAGAAATCAGGTTCAGAAGACGTCTAGTGCCATCAAGAGTCTGACGCTGCCGTACAAAGCCCACCTGGTCTCTATTGACCAGAGATGGGAGGTATGCATTAAGTCGAGTCGCCAACACCATAGCGTACAGCTTGATGTCGCTGTTTAGTAGCGAGATGGGTCTATAGCTACCTGGGTCATCGGGGGGTTTACCTTCCTTGGGGATAGTCACTATCAGGGCCTCCAACATCTCCTTCGGGGGGTGACCCAAGTCGTTTATATTATTAAATACTCTAGTCAGGTATGAAGCTATCAGGGTGTCAAATTTTTTATAAAAGTCATTCAAAATGCCATCCGGCCCTGGGGACTTGCCTTTTTTAAGGGAGCGTATACAGGAGGCCACCTCCTCTTCAGAAAAGGGCCTATTAAGATCTTCTGCCTGGTCTGCAGACAGGGCGGGGAGAGATACAGAAGAAAGGAAAGAAGAAATAGCCACAGCAGACGGCTGGTGAGTCAAGGGATCCAAGCGTAGATTGTACAGTTTTTCATAATAGCTAGCGAAGCAATCAGCCATGCCCTTTGGGTCAGTAAGTTTACCACCCCGAGAGTCAGTGAGATAGGCTATTCTAGATCTAACCACTTTTTTCTTCAGTTGTTTCGCTAAAATAGAACTAGTCTTATTGCCTTGCCAATAGTACTTCATTTTGAGTCTCCTAAGTGCTAACTCGTAAGAATGTAAAGATAAAGTGTGCAGTTCAGCTTGCAGTACCTTAAGTGCAGCAGCCGCCTCAGATGAAAAGCAAACTTTATTACGTCTGTGCAAGTCCGCTATCTGTTGTTGAAGTTCCAATGTGCGAGACACTCTTCTCTTTCTCTCATGTGCCGTCTGACTAATGAAGTGGCCTCTAATGGTGGCCTTAAAGGCACACCACAACGTAGTGTCCGTTACCGTCCCATTATCATTAACCTGAAAAAAAGCAGGAATAACTGCAGCGGTGGCGTCTGCATATTCTGGATTATTTAAGATCATAGAATTAAGCCGCCAGACAGAGACCGGATGATGTGTGTATGTCTCTCTAATAGTAATACTAATGGGAGAGTGGTCAGACCACTCCAGAGGCCTAATTTCAGTCCGCTCTATCAAGGGGAGCAGAGACTTAGACACTAAAGTATAGTCTATGCGTGAGTAGGATTTGTGCACATTAGAGTAAAACGTAAAGTCTTTTTCAGTAGGATGTGTCACCCTCCAAGCATCATATAACCCAAAGGTAGATACTAAAGAGAAAAAGCCCGTCGGGCCTATTCTGGAAGAAGCAGCTGTAGAATCAACCTGTGGCCACATCGTCATGTTAAAGTCTCCCAGAAGTACTATGTGACCTAATGCTACTGTCTCCACCTTGCGCAGGAGTGATTTAAGAAACACACACTGTCGGCGATTAGGAGCATACACGTTTACCAATGTATATTGTACCCCATTAAGCATACATGTTAAAATTATATATCTCCCATCAGCATCAATATGGGTATGTTGCACAGAAATGGCCACAGAGTCACGTATAGCAATGGACACCCCCCTCTTTTTGTGCAGGGCATGGGAGTGAAACATGTGAGGGTATCTAGAATGTTTAAGACGACCAGCATCTTCTAAATTCAGATGTGTTTCTTGTAGCGAGAGAACATCGGCATCTAAACGCCTAGCCTCACCCCAAACCAAAGAGCGTTTAAATGGTGAATTCAAACCCTTAGTATTAAGGGAAACTAGTTTAAGTACCATAACAATATAAAAGGGAGCCCTGAATCATACGCATCGACTTCATAACAACAAGCACATTCACCGCCTCTGGTATCATCCGCCATCGCATACAACCAGGGCACCCTGGATTCAAAAACATGTACCCAAGAGACCCGGACTGGACAGACCAACAAACAAAGGGAAAACACAAAGAAAAGGGGAACAAGAACAGGGGAAACACATAAACACATATGTCAATAAAGGCCATGTGGTAAGCCTTAGCGGGGGACAACAGTTCACAAAATGTCCGCAGCTGGGCCTGAGAATAAAAAAAACAACTGAAGAGTACCTAATCAGTTCCAGAGGAAAAAAAAGAAAAACAGGGGACATATTAGAACCATAAAGACTGTACCGGATCCAGTCGCAGCAACCATAGTCCATAAGATCATATGTCCAGGGCAAGGTGGGGGATCCCAGCAACCCAGTGTCACTTAGATTTCCTTTTACGGTTGGTGACCAGGTTCCATTCCTCTTCCACAGCAGGTATAGGAGAAGAACCAGGGGATCGAGCTGAAGAGGCAGGAACACGCAGATTCCACTCATTGCAAAGATGCTCCAGTTCCTCTGGTGTGGTCACAATCTTTTTCGAGCCATTGCGGGTAATAATCATCTTGACGGGAAAGCCCCATTTGTAAGGAATCCCCTGCTCCCGCAACAGTTTGGCTCCGGTACTGAATTCCCGTCGTCTGGCCAGTGTAGCTGCTGAAAGATCTGTATAGAGTTGCAGGTCTTTAAATCTGTCAGGCAAAGTGGGTGTATTACGCGCAGCTTGCATTAGTTGATCTTTTATATGGTAGAAGTGCATGCGTAAGATAACGTCACGTGGCACCGAGGCCGAGAGGGACTTCGGCTTGGGCAGTCTATGCACCCGGTCCATGAGCAGATCTAATGGGCTAGCTTGAGGGAGAAGCAAGGTGAAAAAATCAGTCAAATAATCATTCAGATCCTCGGTTTTGACCGACTCCGGCACCCCTCTAACTCTCAGGTTATTACGTCGGGAGCGGTCTTCCACATCCGCAATTTTCAATTTAAGAGCCAGTACTTCATCTTCTAAGGAGTTGGCCACATCCACCACCGTATTGTGTGAAGCCGTAAGCTCCGCCATTTTAGATTCAATATGGGAGGTACGGTTCCCTATATTAGTCAGTTCAGTTTGTATACTGGAAACTGCTTTCTGTAGGTCGGCCTGTATGGAGAGTTGCAGTTCCGTTAGCAGGCCTCTCATAACATGCTCTGTAAGGGGTACCTGGTTGGTCTCCTCCGTCCCTCTCACAGGCAGACTCTCTGACACTTGCTTTGTCGGGGGCGCCGGGGAGAATCGTACCTGGTGCAGTGCCGGTTCGCTCGCCATAGACAGGGCCACGGGCATCGGAGGATGGAGGTGTGCGCCGGTTGCCGAGGACGAGTCCGAGACCGAAGAAGTTCTCCCCGCAGGTGGCGATGCAGAGCCGCTTGTAGAAGGCACTCCAAGGAGCTGAGGCGGGGACGCCGAAGCGCCATCTTGCGAACCCTCGGCAGCGGGGAAGAACGCTGTGAGTTTCATAGGACTCTTCTTTTTGTGGCCTCTCGTACGAGTCATGGTCCCACTGGCCAGTAGTTCCCCAACCGGTGGCAGTCGGTGAGGGGTTAAGAAGGTAGGTACAGATGCAGTAAAGCCGCTAGCAGGCCCAGAGAATAGCGGAGCACAGAGACTATGCGACCGCCGCCATGCGCTGCAGGACACGCCCCCCCACACTTTACTATTTTTGTACTGCTTCAAAAAATATAAATATATATCAAACTTTTTAAACAATATAAGTATGTTTTAAACTGTATGAGGGCTAAGTTTTTTGCTGTATTCATCCCTGTATATGGAAAAATAAAAAAGTTATAGAGGCCAGAAGAGGACAATTTTAAACCTACTAATTTTGGTGCAAAAAGTTACAAGTGTAACAACTCCATAGATGATCTCTCTGGTCAGATTGGTGTAATTGGGGTAGATATAAATCTAATAATAGAAGACATGAAAAAAAGGGGGTGGGCATGCCCAGAGGGGGTTGTGATGGTTTCCTTTTCTTTTTTATTTATTTTTTTATTTCTCCTCTGCTTTCTTTATTCTTTCCCAATGGTTAGGATGCCTAGGCGTTGCTCTTTCCCATCCCCTCTGTTGTGTTGCAGAATAAGGTAAACAAAATTAAGATTCTCGCATGGAACGTTAGGGGATTAGGGGACAATGTTAAGAGGATGGCAGTAATGAGGGTAGTAAGAAACCACCTCCCGTGTGTGGTGGGCTTGCTCGAGACACACCTTACGGGGGACACGGTGCACCTCCTGGGAAGAAATTGGTGGGGTAATAGCTACCACTCCTTTTTCTCTTCTCACTTAAGGGGAGTTTCGGTTCTCTTTCATAGGCTTATAAAATGGGAGCTGTTTGGGAAGAGGGTGGATGAGTATGGGCGATTCATCTTTTTACATGGCAATATGGATGGTTTGATTTGTGTTCTAGCATTTGTTTATGTCCCTCCTCCTTTCTCCTCAGATATTTTGATTAAGCTTTTGGATTTTTGTGTAGGGAAGGACTGTCCTATGTTCCTGCAGGGAGATATAAACTGTGTAAGCTCAGAGGAAATGGATAGACTTCGTATGCAGGGAGCAGTTAGAAGTACGGGGGTGTCCCCATTGGCTAAAATCTGCACAGAGTTCGGATGGAAGGATATTTGGAGGATGCAAAATCCGGAAGCTAGAAAGTATTCTTGCTGGAATAAAACCAGCCGAACTCTGTCCAGAATAGATACATGTATTGGTAATCCCCAAAGCTGGGATAAAATAAGCCAGATTCCTTATCTCACTCGCTGCCTGTCTGACCACGCAGCGATAGAGATAAATATTATTACGGGAGGGTTGCCCTGGGAGGGTTTGTTAAAAATTAACGCACACTGGTTTACACTTATAGATAATGGAGGGATATTAAAGAGTCTTGTAGAGTACTTTAGGAACAACTGGGGGACAGCGAGTGACCAGATGGTATGGGAAGCGGGGAAGGCGTTCCTCAGGGGAGAGTTAATAAGAGCAATTAAAAGAAAGAAGCGGGAGTTTAGGAGTAGGGAGGAAGAGCTGAGGAAGAATTGTTTGAAGGCAGAAGAACAACAAGTACGGAACCCCACGGAGGAAGGTAAAAGTAAGTGGCAGGAGTGCCAGGATGCCCTGGACGGCTATCTGTTAAGTAAAAGTAAGAGCAAGTCCCTTTTCCAGGGACACCAGAGACTGGTAGAGGCGGGTACCTCAAATAAGTTTCTGATGTCACTGGTGAGGTAGCAGAGAGCCTCTCCAGGGCCTCAGAGAATTATAGGGAGGGAAGGTAAGGAATGTGTGGGAAGGAAAGAGGTTCTTAGAAAATTTGGAGAATATTACAAGGAATTATATACATCAGAAATAGAGAAAGAAAGTAAAGAAATAAAAAAGTACCTACAAGTAATAGGGCTCCCTCAAATCCCGAGTGAAGTTAGGGAGGAAATGGAGAATTCAGTAAGTGTGGGGGAATTAGAACATGCTCTTAAAAAAACACGGGGTAATACCACCCCTGGGAGTGATGGCCTCCCTTTTGAGGTATACAGAAGATACAGTAGCTGCCTGTTACCAGCATTAGCCTGAGTTTTGTCCTCTAGTGGGAAGGGATTAGGGTTGCCACTTTCTATGAGGGAATCCATTATAATCCTATTGTTGAATGAAGGGAAGAGTGAGGAGGAGATGGGCTCGTATAGGCATAAAATTTATCAGTGTGTTTTTGTTTTTTTTTGTAACACAATTTTGTATGCATTTTTTTGAGCAAATAAAAAAGGAGAAGAAAAAAAAAGTTAGAATAAGTAAAACAAAATCAAACCTTAATAAGCTGGGTATCAATTTAATTGTATGGATCTACAGAATAAATATAAGGTGTCATTTTTACCGAAAACTGCACTGTGTAGAACCGTAAGCCCCTAAAAAAAAATTCAAATTTTGCCCCACAAATATTTTTTTTCTACTTTTGCCGTAGATTTTGTGGTGAAATTATTGATGTAATTACAAAGTACAATATGTGGCGCAAAAAAAAACAGCCCTTATAGGAGTCTGTGTTATGATTTTAGGAAGGTGAGGAGGAAAAAACTAGCGCAAAAATGAAAACCTGTGGTCCTGAAAGGGTTAAAAAATATATATATTTTTCATTGTCACTGCACCTGCATTTACATTTAACCCATGGACATGTTTTATTCATATGGTTATGCTTGTACTGGCACTTAATCTGTGATTTGCTGTTTTTATCGGTACCACATTTGCGTATATGTGATTTTTGATGACTTTTTTTTAATTAACTTTTTTATTTTTTTTCCGGGATGTGATCACAAATCAGCATTGGACTTTGTTATTTTTACGTTTTATGCCGCTCACTGTATGGAATCATTAATGTTATATTTTATCATTCGGACTATTCTTGACATTGCTATACCAAATATGTTGATTTATTTTATTTTTTTTTACAAATTTGTATTTGTAAAATGGGAAAAGAGGGGGAATTAATTTTTTTTATTGGAGGAGGTAATTATTCCCATTATTAAACTGTAACAGTTAATAGCTATCTTTTGATTTTTAACCTGTTGGGGACAAAGGGCGTATGCATACGCCCTTGCATCCTGGTACTTAAGGACGAAGGGCGTATCCATACGCCCGTGGGAATTTCGGTCCCCGCCGCGGGCCGGGTGGGGACCGGACCGGGGTGACTGCTGATATCTATCAGCAAGCACCCCGTGCAAATGCCCTGGGGGGGTCATTAGACCCCCCCATGTCGGCGATCAGCGCAAATCTCAAGTGAATTCACACTTGCGATTTGCGCCGATTCCGGGTCATCACAGGTCTATGGTGACCCGGTGACCCGAAATAGAAGGGGGATCGCGGTTGTCTAAGAAGGGATAGGAGTGAGGTGGCAGGGGTGCCACCCCTCCTATCCCTGCTATTGGTGGTCTAGACGTGACCACCAATAGCAGATCGGGGTGGAGGGATTTACTTTCGTTTTCTTCGTCCTGCCCACCCACAATAGGCGGGGCAGGACGGGGAAACAACGGGACCAAACGTTCACTTACCCCTCTGGAGGCTGCGGGCGACGGTGATCGGCGGGCGGCGACGGAGATCGGCGCGGGCGGCAGAATAAGATGGCTCCCTGGATCCTACAGAAGCCGGTAAGTTGCCTAGCAACATCTGGAGGGCTACAGTCTGAGACTCTAGCCCTCCAGATGTTGCAAAACTACAACTCCCAGCATGCCCAGACAGCTGTTTGCTGTTTGGGCATGCTGGAATATGTAGTTTTGCAACAGCTGGAGGGCTGCAGTTTGAGACTACTATATAGTGGTCTCTAAACTGTATCCCTCCAGATCTTGCAAAACTACAACTCCTAGCATGCTCAAACAGCTCTTTGCTGTCTGGGCATGCTGGGATTTGTAGTTTTGCAACATCTGGAGGGTCACAGTTTGGAAATCACTGTGCAGTGGTCTATAAACTGTAGCCCTCCAGATGTTGCAAAACTGCAAATCCCAGCATGCTCAAACAGCAAACAGCTGTCTCACCATGTTGGGAATTGTAGTTGCGTAACCTCCAGCTGGTGCATAACTACATCTCCCAGCATGCCCTTCGGCGATTAGTACATGCTGGGAGTTGTAGTTTTGCAACAGCTGGAGGAACACTGGTTGGAAAATTCTAAGTTTGGTTGGAAAACCTTCAGTTAGGTTCTGTTTCCTAACTTAGAATTTTCCAACCAGTGTTCCTCCAGCTGTTGCAAAACTACAAATCCCAGCATGCATGGTATGTCAGTACATGCTGGGAGTTGTAGTTTTGCAACAGCTTGAGGCACACTGGTTGGAAAATACTGTTAGGTAACATAGCCTAACTGAAGGTTTTTAACCAGTGTGCCTCCAGCTGTTGCAAAAGTACAACTCCCAGCATGCACGGTATGTCAGTACATGCTGGGAGTTGTAGTTTTGCAACAGCTGGAGGCACACTGGTTGGAAAATACTGTTAGGTAACATAGCCTAACTGAAGGTTTTCCAACCAGTGTGCCTCCAGCTGTTGCAAAAGTACAACTCCCAGCATGCACTGTCAGTGCATGCTGGGAGTTGTGGTTTTGAAACAGCTGGAGGTTTGTCCCCCCATGTGAACGTACAGGGTACATTCACACGGGCAGGTTTGCAGTAAGTTTCCTGCTTCAAGTTTGGTCTGCGGCAAATTTTTCGCCGCAGCTGAAACTCCTAGCGGGAAACTCACCGTAACACGCCAGTGTGAATGTACCCTAAAAACACTACACTACACTACCACATAATAAAGAAAAGCAATACATATACACCCCCTTACACTGTCCCCCCCCCCCCCCCAATAAAAATGAAAATCGTATTGTACGGCAGTGTTTCCAAAACGGAGCCTCCAGCTGTTGCAAAACAACAACTCCCAGCATTTCCGGACAGCCACTGACTGTCCACGCATGGTAGGAGTTAAGCAACAGCTGGAGGCACCCTTTTTGGGAATCACTGGCATAGAATACCCCTATGTCCACCCCTATGCAATTCCTAATTTATTCCTCAAATGCGCATGGCGCTCTCTCACTTCAGATCCCTGTCGTATTTCAAGGAAACAGTTTAGGGCCACATATGGGGTATTTCCGTAATTGGGAGAAATTGCAATACAAATTTTGGGGGGCTTTTTCTCCTTTTACCCCTTATGAAAAGGAAAAGTTGGGGGTTAGACCAGCCTGTTAGTGTAAAAAAAAAAAAAATTTTTACACTAACATGCTGGTGTTGCCCCATACTTTTTATTTTCACAAGCAGTAAAAGGAAAAAAAGCCCCCCAAAATTAGTAAAGCAACTTCTCCTGAGTGCGGAAGTATCCCAGATGTGGGCGTAAAACGCTCTGCGGATGCACAACAAGGCTCAGGAGTGAGAGCGCACCATGTACATTTGAGGCCTAAATTGGTGATTTGCACAGGGGTGGCTGATTTTACAGTGGTTCTGACATAAACGCAAAAACCTAAATACCCACATATGACCCCATTTTGGAAACTACACCCTCCACGGAACGTAACAAGGGGTATAGTGAGCCTGAACACCCCACAGGTGTTTGACGAATTTTCATTAAATTTGGATGGGAAAATGAAAAAAAAAAATGTTTTCACTAAAATGCTGGTGTTACCCTAAATTTTTCATTTTCACAAGGGAAAATAGGAAAAAAGCCCCCCAAAATTCCTAACCCCATTTCCTCTGAGTAAGAACATACCCCATATGTGGATGTAAAGTGCTCGGCAGGCGCACTACAATGCTCAGAAGAGAAGGAGCGCCATTGGGATTTTGAAGAGAAAATGTGTCCGGAATTGAAGGCCACATGAGTTTTTACAAAGCCCCCATAGTGCCAGAACAATGGACCCCCCCCACATGTGACCCCATTTTGGAAACTACACCCCTCGTGTAATGTAATAAGGGGTGCAGTGAGCATTTACGCCCCACATTTGTCTGACAGATTTTTGGAACAGTGGTCCGTGAAAATGAAAAATTGTATTTTTCATTTGCACAGCTCACTGTTCCAAAGATGTGTCAAATGCCAGTGGGGTGTAAATACTCACTGCATCCCTTATTAAATTCTGTGAGGGGTGTAGTTTCCAAAATGGGGTCACATGTGGGGGGTCCATTGTTCTGGCACCACAGGGGGCTTTGTAAACGCACATGGCCCTTGAGTACCATTCCAAACTAATTCTCTTTCCAAAAGCTCAATGGCGCTCCTCCTCTTCTGAGCATTGTATTTCGCATGCAGAGCATTTTACGTCCTAACATGGGGTATTTCCATACTCAGAAGAGATGGGGTTACAAATTTTGGGGGGCATTCTCTCCAATAACCCTTTGTAAAAATTGTAAATTTGGGGAAGAAACAGCACTTTAGTGGAAAAATTTACACATCTGATTTTAACGAAAAGTCGTCAAACACCTGCGTGGTGTTAAGGCTCACTGGACCCCTTGTTACGTGCCTTGAGGGGTGTAGTTTCCAAAATGGTGTGCCATGTCGTGTTTTCTGCTGGTGTTCTGGCACCATAGGGCCTTCCTAAATGTGACATGGCCCTCAAAAACCATTTCAGCAAAATTCACTCTCCAAAATGCCATTGTTGCTCCTTCCCTTCTGAGCCCTCTACTGCACCCGCCGAACACTTGACACACACATATGAGGTATTTCCTTACTCGAGAGAAATTGAGTTACAAATTTTTGGAGGCTTTTTCTCCTATTACCAATTGTAAAAAAAAAACTGGGTCTACAAGAACATGCGAGTGTAAAAAATTAAGATTTTGAATTTTCTCCTTCACTTTGCTGCTATTCCTGTGAAACACCTAAAGGGTTAACAAACTTACTGAATGTCATTTTGGATACTTTGAGGGGTGCAGTTTTTATAATTGGGTCATTTGTGGGGTATTTCTAATAGGAAGGCCGTTCAAATCCACTTCAAACCTGAACTGGTCCCTGAAAAATTCCGATTTTGAAAATTTTGTGAAAAATGTGAAAATTGCTGCAGAACTTTGAAGCCCTCTGATGTCTTCCAAAAGTAAAAATATGTCAAACTTATGATGCAAATATAAAGTAGACATATTGTATTTGTGAATCAATGTATAATTTATTTGGAATGTCTATTTTCCTTACAAGCAGAGAGCTTCAAAGTTTTAAAATTGCAACATTTTCAAATTTTTCATCAAATTTTTGAATTTTTCACCAAGAAATGATGCAAATATCGACAAAAATTTACCACTACCATAAAGTAGAATATGTCATGAAAAAACAATCTCGGAATCAAATTTATAAGTAAAAGCATCCCAGAGTAATTAATGCTTAAAGGGAGTGGTCAGATTTGCAAAAAATGCTCCCTTTTTTTAGGGTTATAATGGGCTCCCTCCCCAAGGGGTTAATACTGATCAGTAATATCGACAATCTACTTCTCTGGTCTCAAGATCTCTGGACCCAGCGCACTACAATGCTCAGAAGAGGAGGAGCGCCATTGAGCTTTTGGAGAGAGAATTTGTTTGGAATGGAAGTCAGGGGCCATGTGCGTTTACAAAGCCCCCATAGAGCCAGAACAATGGACCCCTCCCACATGTAACCCCATTTTGGAAACTACACCCCTCACAGAATCTAATAAGGGGTGCAGTGAGTATTTACACCCCACTGATGTTTGACAGGTCTTTGGAACAGTGAGCTGTGCAAATGAAAAATGGCATTTTTCATTTTCACGGACCACTGTTCCAAAAATCTGTCAGACACCTGTGGAGCGTAAATGCTCACTGCACCCCCTATTACAATATGTGAGGGGTGTAGATTCCAAATTGGGGTTACATGTGGGGTTACACTTTACATCCACATATGGGGTATGTTCTTACTCAGAAGTAATGGGGTTACAAATTTTTGGGGGCATTTTTTTTCCTATTTTCCCTTTTGAAAATGAAAAATTTAGGGTAACGCCAGCATTTTAGTCAAAAAATGTTTGTTTTTTCATTTTCCCATCCAACTTTAATGAAAATTCTTGGTTGTTAAGGCTCACTATACCCCTTATGTTCCGTGCGGGTTGTAGTTTCCAAAATGGGGTCACATGTAGGTATTTATTTTTTTGTGATTATGCCAGAACCGCTGTAAAATCAGCCACCCCTGTGCAAATCACCAATTTAGGCCTCAAATGGTCATGGTGCGCTCCCACTCCTGAGCATTGTTGTGCGTCCACAGAGCATTTTACACCCCACATATGGGGTATTTCCGTGCTTTTCCTTTTACCACTTGTGAAAATAAAAAGTATGGGGCAACACCAGCATGTTAGTGTAAAATATTTTTCTTTTTTTATACTAACAGGCTGATGTAGCACCCAACTTTTCCTTTTCATAAGGGGTAAAAGGAGAAAAAGCCCCCCAAAATTTGTAGTGCAATTTCTCCCAAGTACGGAAATACCCCATACGTGGACCTAAACTGTTTCCTTGAAATACAATAGGGCTCCAAAGTGAGAGAGCACCATGTGCATTTGAGGAATTAATTAGGGATTGCATAGGGGTGGACATAGGGGTATTCTACACCAGTGATTCCCAAACAGGGTACCTCCAGCTGTTAATAAACTCCCAGCATGCCTGGACAGTCAATGCTGGGAGTTGTTGTTTTGCAACAGCTGGAGGCTCCGTTTTGGAAACACTGCTGTACGATATATTTTAAAAAAATTTTGTTTATTGGGGGGGGGGCAGTGTAAGGGGGTGTATATGTAGTGTTTTACCCTTTATTATGTGTTAGTGTAGTGTTTTTAGGGTACATTCACACTGGTGGGCGTTTATGGTGAGTCTCCCCGCTAGGAGTTTGCGCTGCGGCGAAAAATTTGCCGCAGCTCAAACTTGAAGCGGAAAACTCACTGTAAACTCACCCGTGTGAATGTACCCTGCATTCTGGGCGTTGTCCTTTTGCAACAGCTGGAGGCACACTGGTTGGAAAACCTTCAGTTAGGTTCTGTTCCCTAACTCAGTATTTTCCAACCAGTATGCCTCCAGCTGTTGAAAAACTACAACTCCCAGCATGTACTGATCGCCAAAGGGCATGCTGGGAGATGTAGTTATGCAACAGCTGGAGGTACGCAACTACAACTCCCAGCATGCCGAGACAGCTGTTTGCTGTTTGGGCATGCTGGGATTTGCAGTTTTGCAACATCTATAGGGCCACAGTTTGGAGACCACTGCACAGTGATCTCCAAACTGTGGCCCTCCAGATGTTGCTAGGCAACTCACTAGCTTCCGTAGGATCCAGGGAGCCACATCGCCATCCTCTTCTGCCGCCGATCGCCACCCGCAGCTGCAGCTGACAGGTGAGTGTACTTCGGTGCCGGTCCCTGTCGGTTTCCCCGTTCTGCCCTGCCTATTGTGTGTGGGCAGAACGGGGAAACCGAAAGTTAACCCCCCCCCCCGCCCCCAATCTGCTATTGGTCGTTGCTTCTTGATGACCAATAGCAGGGATAGGAGGGATAGGAGGGGTGGCACCTCTTCCCTTCAGGGGGGTCGTGGGTGTCTTGGACAACCGCGATCCCCCTTATATTCCAGGTCACCATAGACCCTTATGACCCAGAATCGGCGTAAATCGCTGGTGTGAATTCACAGGCGATTTGCTGCGATCGTCGACATTGGGGGTCGCAGGACCCCCCTGGGCATTTGCACGGGATGCCTGCTGAATGATTTCAGCAGGCATCCCGATCCCCGCGCGGTGGGGCCTGGAATTCCCAAGGGGCGTATGGATATGCCCTGGGTCCTTAACCCCTTAAGGACGCAGGACGTAAATGTACGTCCTGGTGAGGTGGTACTTAACGCACCAGGACGTACATTTACGTCCTAAGCATAACCGCGGGCATCGGAGCGATGCCCGTGTCATGCGCGGCTGATCCCGGCTGCTGATCGCAGCCAGGGACCCGCCGGCAATGGCCGACGCCCGCGATCTCACGGGCGTACGCCATTAACCCCTCAGGTGCAAGGATCAATACAGATCCCGGCATCTGCGGCAGTTCGCGATTAAAATGAACGATCGGATCGCCCGCAGCGCTGCTGCGGGGATCCGATCATTCATAACGCCGCACGGAGGTCCCCTCTCCTTCCTCCGTGCGGCTCCCGGCGTCTCCTGCTCTGGTCTGTGATCGAGCAGACCAGAGCAGGAGATGACCGATAATACTGATCTGTTCTATGTCCTATACATAGAACAGATCAGTATTAGCAATCATGGTATTGCTATGAATAGTCCCCTATGGGGACTATTCAAGTGTAAAAAAAAATGTAAAAAAATGTAAAAGTAAAAGTAAAAAAAAAGTGAAAAATCCCCTCCCCCAATAAAAAAGTAAAACGTCCGTTTTTTCCTATTTTACCCCCAAAAAGCGTAAAAAACATTTTTTATAGACATATTTGGTATCGCCGCGTGCGTAAATGTCCGAACTATTAAAATAAAATGTTAATGATCCCGTACGGTGAACGGCGTGAACGAAAAAAATGTTAAAAAGTCCAAAATTCCTACTTTTTTAATACATTTTATTAAAAAAAAAATTATAAAAAATGTATTAAAAGTTTTTCATATGCAATTGTGGTATCAAAAAAAAGTACAGATCATGGCGCAAAAAATGAGCCCCCATACCGCCGCTTATACGGAAAAATAAAAAAGTTAGAGGTCATCAAAATAAAGGGATTATAAACGTACTAATTTGGTTAAAAAGTTTGTGATTTTTTTTAAGCGCAACAATAATATAAAAGTATATAATAATGGGTATCATTTTAATCGTATTGACCCTCAAAATAAAGAACACACGTCATTTTTACCAGAAATTGTACGGCGTGAAAACAAAACCTTCCAAAATTAGCAAAATTGCGTTTTTCGTTTTAATTTCCCCACAAAAATAGTTTTTTTTGGTTGCGCCATACATTTTATGATATAATGAGTGATGTCATTACAAAGGACAACTGGTCACGCAAAAAACAAGCCCACATACTAGTCTGTGGATGAAAATATAAAAGAGTTATGATTTTTAGAAGGCGAGGAGGAAAAAATAAAAACGTAAAAATTAAATTGTCTGAGTCCTTAAGGCCAAAATGGGCTGAGTCCTTAAGGGGTTAATGATCAGAAACCGAGGGCATATCCATACGCCCTGGGTCCTTAAGGGGTCAAAGGGGTTAAAAATAAATAATTAATTTTTTATGGTCACTGAACTTTTAACCCCTGGACATGTTGTATTCATATAGTAATTGCTTGTATGGGCACTGGTAATCATGGAATATTGTGTGAGATGCTCCGCCAGAATTTTCCATGATTCAAAATTTGGTGCCAAACTAAGCATATTTGACGCAAAAAAAAAAAGTGTAGCGAAAATGAACTCTCGTATTTTAACCCCTTAAGGACTGAGCCCTTTTTCACCTTAAAGGGGTACTCTGCCCCTAGACATCTTATCCCCTATCCAAAGGATGGTGGAAAAGATGTCAGATCGCTGGGGTCCCACTGCTGGGGACCCCCGGGATCTTCGCTGCGGCACCACGCTATCATTACTGCACAGAGCCAGTTCGCTCTGCGAGTAATGACGGTCAATACAGGAGCTAGAACATCGTGATGTCACGGCCCCGCCCCCTTGTGATGTCACGGCCCCACCCCCTTTGTGATGTCACGGCCCGCCCCCTCAATACAAATCGATGGGAGGGGGCGTGGCGGTTGTCATGCCCCCTGCCATAGACTTGCATTAAGGGGGCAGGTCGAGATGTCACAAGGGGCGGAGCCATGACGTCACGCTGCTCCATCCCCTGTAATGCCCGTCATTACGCAGAGAGCGAATTCGCTCTGTGCAGTAATGATAGCGTGGTGCCGCAGTGGCGATCCCGGGGGTCCCCAGCAGTGGGACCCCGGCGATCTGACATCTTATCCCCTATCCTTTGGATAGGGGATAAGATGTCTATGGGCGGAGTACCCCTTTAAGGACTCAGCCCTTTTTTGCAATTCTGACCACTGTCACTTTATACATTAATAACTCTTGGATGCTTTTACCAATTATTCTGATTCTGAGATTGTTTATTCGTGACATATTCAACTTTAACACAGTGGTAAATTTTCATCGTTACTTGCATCCTTTCTTGGTGAAAAATCCCCAAATTTCATGCAAATTTTGAAAATTTAGCATTTTTGTAACTTTGAAACTCTCTGCTTTTAAGGAAAATGGATATTGCAAATAAAGGATATATTGATTCACATATACAGTATGTCTACTTTATATTTGCATCATAAAGTTGACATGTTACTTTTGGAAGACATCAAAGGGCTTCAAAGTTCAGCAGCAATTTTCACATTTTCCACAAAATTTTCAAAATCTGAATTTTTCAGGGACCAGTTCAGTATTGAAGTGTGTTTGAGGAGTCTTCTTATTAGATATACCCCATAAATGACCCCCTTATAAAAACTGCACCCCCCCCCCCCCAAAGTTTCAGTTTCACAGGAATAGCAGCAAGGTAAAGGATTAAATCTTAATTTTTACACTCGCATGTTCTTGTAGACCCAGTTTTTGAAATTTTACTAGGGGTAAAAGGAGAAAAAGCCCCCCCAAAATTTGTAACCCAATTTCTCTCGAGTAAGGAAATACATCATATGTGGATGTCAAGTGCTCTGTGGGTGCACTACAAGGCTCAGAAGGGAAGGAGCGACAATGGGATTTTGGAGAGTGTTTGTGAAATGGTTTTTAAGGGGTATGTCACATTTAGGAAGCCCCTTTGGTGCCAAAACATCAGAAAAACCCCCACATGGCATACTATTTTGGAAACTACACACCCCAAGGAATGTAACAAGGGGTCCACTGAGCCTAAACACCTCACAGGTGTTTGACGACTTTTCATTAAAGTAGGATGTGTAAATGATTTTTTTTTCCACTAAAATGCTGGTTTTCCCCCAAATTTTTACATTTTTACAAGGGGTTATAAGAGAAAATGCCCCCCACAAAATTGGTAATCCCATCTCTTCTGAATATGGAAAGACCCACTGTGTAGACGTCAAGTGTTCTGCTGGCACACTACAATGCTCAGAAGAGAAGAAGTCACATTTGGCTTTTGGAAAGCAAACTGTGCTAAAATTGTTTTTGGGGGGCATGTTGCATTTAGTAAACCCCTATGGTGCCAGAACAGCAAAAAAAAAAAAAAAAACACATGGCATACTATTTTGGAAACTACACCCCTCAAGGAACTTAACAAAGCATACAGTGAGCTTTACAAATTTCTGCTAAAGTTGGACGAGAAAATTAAAAAATTGATTTTTTTCACTAAAATGATGGTGTAAGCCCAAATTTTTCATTTTCACAAGGGGTAATTGGAGACAAGCCTCCCAAAATTTGTAACCCCATTTCTTCTGAGTATGGAAATACCCCATATGTGGATGTAAAGTGCTCTGCGGGCGAACTACAATGCTCAGAAGAGAAGGAGCGCCATTGAGCTTTTGGTGAGAGGATTTGGTTGGAATAGAAGTGGGAGGCCATGTGTGTTTACAAAGCCCACCTGGTGCCAGAACAGTGGACTCCCCCCCCATGTGACCCCATTTTGGAAACTACACCCCTCTTAGAATTTAATAAAGGGTGCAGTGAACATTTACACCCCACTAGCATTTGATAGATCTTTGGAACAGTGGGCAGTGCAAATAAAATATAACATTTTTAATTTTCACGGAACACTGTTCCAAAAATCTGTCAGACACCTGTGGGGCGTACATGCTCACTGTACCCCTTATTACATTACATGAGGGGTGTAGTTTCCAAAATGGGGGTCACATGTGGGGGGGGTCCACTGTTCCGGCTTTATGGGGGATTTGTAAACACACATGGCCTTCAATTTCAGACACCTTCTCTTACCAAAAGCCCAATGTTACTCCTTCTCTTCTGAACATTGTAGTTCTCCCGCAGAGCACTTAACATACATATATGGGGTATGTTCTTACTCAGAAGAAATAGGGTTACAAATTTTGGGGGGCTTTTTTCCTATTCTCCCTTGTGAAAATGAAAAATGTAGGGTAACACCAGCATTTTAGTGATTTTTTTTAAATTTTTTTATTTTCACATCCAACTTTAACGGAAATTTGTCAAACACCTGTGGGATGTTAAGGCTCACTATGCCGCTTATTACATTCCGTGAGGGGTTTAGTTTCCAAAATGGGGTCACATGTGTGAATTTATTGTTTCGCGTTTATGTCAGAACCGCTGTAAAATCAGCCACCCCTTTGCAAATCACCAATTTAGACCTCAAATGTACATAGTGCGCTCTCACTCCTGAGCCTTGTTGTGCGCCCACAGAGCATTTTACGTCCACATATGGGGTAGTTCTGTACTCAAGAGAAATTGCATTCCAAATTTTGGGGATCTCTTTTTCCTTTTACCGCTTGTGAAAATTTAAAGTATGGGGCAACACCAGCATGTTAGTAGGCCCCAACTTTACCTTTTCATAAGATGTAAAAGGAAAAAAAGCCCCCCAAAATTTGTAACGCAATTTCTCCCGAGTACGGAAATATCCCATATGTGGCCTTAAACTGTTTCCTTGAAATACGACAGGGCTCTTAAGCGAGAGAGCACCATGCACATTTGAGGCCTAAATTGGGGAATTGAATCTGCCACAAAAATACCCTACGGCAGTATTTCCCAAACAGGGTGTCTCCAGCTGTTGCAAAACTCCCAGCATGCCTTGACAGTCAGTGGCTGTCCGGCAATACTGTGAGTTGTTGTTTTTCAACAGCTGGAGGCTCCGTTTTGCAAACAGTGCCGTACAAGATTTTTTTTTTTATTGGGGGGGGGTAGGGGTGGGGGGGGGGGGGGACTGTGTAGGCGTATGTAATGTTTTACTTTTTATTTTGTGTAGTGTAGCGTTTTTAGGGTACATTCACATAGGCAGAGGTTTACAGTAAGTTTCTCGCTGAGAGTTTGAGCTGCTGCGGAAAATTTGCCACATCTCAAACTTGCAGCAGAACTCGTAGTAAACCTGCCAGTGTGAATGTACCATGTACATTCACATGGGGGGGGCCTCCAGCTGTTGCAAAACTACAACTCCCACCATGCACTGACAGACCATACATGCTGGGAGTTGTAGTTATGCAACAGCTGGAGGCACATTGGTTGCGAAACACTGAGAGTTTGTTACTTTACTTTAGTGTTTCACAACCATTGTGCACAACCATTGTGCCTCCAGCTGTTGCAAAACTAGAACTCCCAGCATGTACAGTCTCTCAGTGCATGCTGGGAGTTGTATTTTTGCAACAGTTGGAGGCACCCTGGTTGCAGAACCCTGAGTTAGGTAACAAACTCTGTTTCACAACCAATGTGTCTCCAACTGTTGCAAAACTGCAACAATCAGCATGCATTGACAGCCGAAGGGCATACTGAGAGTTGTAGTTTTGCAACAGCTGGAGGCACACTGCTACAAATTCCAGCATACCCTTTGGTAGTCTGTGCATGTTGGGAGTTGTAGTTATGAACAACTGGATGCACACTTTTTCATAGAAAAAATGTGCCTCCAGCTGTTGCATAACTACAACTCCCAGCATGCACAGACTACCAAAGTGCATGCTCCTGTCGCCGCCACCGATCCTGAGGGGACCCCCGCCGGACCAGGGAAAGGTAGGAGACCCCCGCCTGAGCCGATCTCCGCTCCGATCGCTGTCCCCAGCAGGTCCGTGATTGATCGGTCGTTCCGACCCATCAATCATGTGATCGTGAGGTGGCACCAGTGCCACCTCACTCCTGCTGAGTAAGGGTGAATGGGGCTGTCTCGGACTGAATTGTCTGAATTGACGAGCGATTTGCGTCGATCGCCGATATGGGGGGGGACCTCTGGACCCCCCTGGGCGATATGCCGGGATGCCTGCCGAACGATATCAGCAGGCATCCCCGTCCGGTCCCTGCCCAGCCAGCGGCAGGGGCGGGAAGAACACAGGGCTGACCCATACGCCCTGAGTACTTAAGGACTCGGAAATGGGGGCATATGGATATGCCCTGCATCCTTAAGGGGTTAATATTTTCAAAGCAGCACAAGAGACCTTTAAAAATGTGAGGAGAAAAAAAATGGTGTGATTAATATCGCTGGATAAGAATTTACAGTAATGTTTTGATATCTCACCCAATGTGAACTGAACTCAACCCACTTGTAAGTCTGAGTTTACCTGCTACTACATTGAGATGTGGTGACTGGGGTGTTGCAGTATGTAGCAGGGTCTGGTGGTATGTGGTTTTCTGGTATGGTAACCGCAGTCAACCAACCCAAAAATGGTTTGTAATAAAGGAATGTCCACAGCAAGGATTCTGAATAAACTGGAACTTTTACTTAAAATGTTTAGGGAACAGTCTTTACAATTATGCAGTTCCTTCAGAGGCAACCGGGACACAGGATACCTTGCAGGCTTGCTTGGACTTGCTATTATTGAGATATTGAGGCAGACCACTGTGCTACTGATATATTCCTTTAGCTGAGGAGTAGTCACTGGATCTGTAGAGATAATTGTAACTCACGTTTTAGAAGTGGCTGTGTTTCTTTAGGCTTTGGCCTAGATGAGATAAATTTGCAGTATACAGGACTTTGTGCTTCCTATTGAGTCCAAGAGATAAGAGAGAGAGAGAGAATAGAGACTTCAGCACCTTATATACTAGGGGGCAGGACTAAAGCCCATTGGTTGCTAATGCCTGGGGTTCCTGTGCCCATGGAACTCTGAGCATATCAAATGACAGTAGATCACATGACCAAGGAAGGTACTATACATTTTATACAAACTGTACAACTTTATACATATGAATAATAGATACACATGATGAATATACACTGCATTTATATGAGACAACAAGAGGGGAGCCCTGCAGGAGAGCCCTATGGACCTAAGGGACTCTTCCTGAGGGGACAGGTCCTGTACCGGGACACCACAAACCCCCTTGCTTAATGAAAGTGGCACTCAATGTCTGTCCCCTTAGGGAGAGGAGCGAATTGGGCCGTATGCAGTCCTGAAGCATTTAATTAGAACGTCCAATTTCAGGCTGATGACCGAGAAAATAATAAAGTGTAGAGTCTCTGTACACATTAAAATGTCCATACATGCTCTGTTACTTGGGAACAGGATGACATTGGTTAACTTTAGTACTTGCTGGATATACAGAACCATTTAATGGTCGAGACAAGGCTCCTTAACCCCTTCAGGACCAAGCCCATTTTGGCCTTAACCCCTTAAGGACTCAGCCCACTTTGGCCTTAAGGACTCAGACAATTTAATTTTTAAGTTTTCATTTTTTCCTCCTCGCATTCTAAAAATCATAACTCTTTTATATTTTCATCCACAGACTAGTATGTGGGCTTGTTTTTTGCGCGACCAGTTTTCCTTTGTAATGACATCACTCATTATATCATAAAATGTATGGCGCAACCAAAAAACACTATTTTTGTGGGGAAATTAAAACGAAAAACGCAATTTTGCTAATTTTGGAAGGTTTCGTTTTCACGCCGTACAATTTATGGTAAAAATGACGTGTGTTCTTTATTCTGAGGGTCAATATGATTAAAATGATACCCATTATTACATACTTTTATATTATTGTTGCGCTTAAAAAAAATCACAAACTTTTTAACCAAATTAGTACGTTTACAATCCCTTTATTTTGATGACCTCTAACTTTTTTATTTTTCCGTATAAGCGGCGGTATGGGGGCTCATTTTTTGCGCCATGATCTGTACTTTTTTTTGATACCACATTTGCGTATAAAAAAATTTTAATACATTTTTTATAATTTTTTTTAAAATAAAATGTATTAAAAAAGTAGGAATTTGGGACTTTTTTTTTTTCGTTCACGCCGTTCACCGTACGGGATCATTAAAATTTAATTTCAATAGATCGGACATTTACGCACGCGGCGATACCAAATATGTCTATAAAAAATTTTTTACGCTTTTTGGGGGTAAAATAGGAAAAAACGGACGTTTTACTTTTTTATTGGGGGTGGGGATTTTTCACTTTTTTTTACTTTTACTTTTACATTTTTTTTAATTTTTTTTTACACTTGAATAGTCCCCATAGGGGACTATTCATAGCAATACCATGATTGCTAATACTGATCTGTTCTATGTATAGGACATAGAACAGATCAGTGTTTTCGGTCATCTTCTGCTCTGGTCTGCTCGATCACAGACCAGAACAGGAGACCCCGGGAGCCGGATGGAGGAAGGAGAGGGGACCTCCGTGCGGCGTTATGAATGATCGGATCCCCGCAGCAGCGCTGCGGGCGATCCGATCATTCATTCAAATCGCGCACTGCCGCAGATGCCAGGATCTGTATTGATGCCGGCACCTGAGGGGTTAATGGCGGATCAGCCGCGCATGACACGGGCATCGCTCCGATGCCCGCGGTTATGCACAGGGCGTAAATGTACTTCCTGGTGCGTTAAGTACCACCTCACCAGGACGTACATTTACGTCCTGCGTCCTTAAGGGGTTAAGGACCGGAGCGTTTTTTGCACATCTGACCACTGTCAATTTAAACATTAAAGGAGTAGTCCAGTGGTGACTCAGTGGTTTACAACTTATCCCCTATCTTAAGGATAGGGGATAAGTTTGAGATCGCGGGGGGTCCGACCGCTGGGGCCCCCCGCGATCTCCTGTACGGAGTCCCGACAGCCCGCGGGAAGGGGTCGTGTCGACCTCCGCACGAGGCGGCGGCCGACACGCCCCCTCAATACAACTCTATGGCAGAGCCGAAGCGCTGCCTTCGGCAATATCCGGCTCTGCCATAGAGATGTATTGAGGGGGCGTGTCGGCCGCCGCCTCGTGCGGGGGTCGACACCCGCTATCTCGGCGGAGAGCCGGGGCCCCGTACAGAGAGATCGCAGGGGGCCCCAGCGGTCGGACCCCCCGCGATCTCAAAGTTATCCCCTATCCTTAGGATAGGGGATAAGTTTTTCACCACTGGACTACCCCTTTAATAACTCTGGAATGCTTTTAGTTATCATTCTGATTCCGAGATAGTTTTTTCGTGACATATTCTACTTTAACATAGTGGTAAATTGTTGTCGATACTTGCATCCTCTCTTGGTGAAAAATCCGTAAATTTGATGAAAAATTAGAAAATTTTGCATTTTCTAACTTTGAAGCTTTCTGCTTGTAAGGAAAATGGATATTACGAATAAATTTTTTTTGGTTCACATATACAATATGTCTACTTTATGTTTGCATCATAAAATTGATGAGTTTTTACTTTTGGAAGACACCAGTGGGCTTCAAATTTCAGCAGCAATTTTTCCATTTTTCACAAAATTTTCAGACTCGATATTTTTCAGGGACCAGTTCAGGTTTGAAGTGGATTTGAAGGGTCTTCATATTAGAAATACCCCATAAATGACCCCATTATAAAAACTACACCCCCAAAGTATTCAAAATGACATTCAGTCAGCGTTTTAACCCTTTAGGTGTTTCACACGAATAGCAGCAAAGTGAAGGAGAAAATTCACAATCTTCATTTTTTACACTCACATGTTCTTGTAGACCTAATTTTTGAATTTTTACAAGGGGTGAATTAGAAAATTTTTACTTATATTTGTAGCCCAATTTCTCTCGAGTAAGCACATACCTCATATGTCTATGTAAAGTGTTCGGCGGGCGCAGTAGAGGGCTCAGAATGGAAGGAGCGACAAGGGGATTTTGGGGAGTACGTTTTTCTGAAATGGTTTTTGGGGGGCATGTTGCATTTAGGAAGCCCTACCATTTTGGAAACTAGACCCCTCGGGGAATGTAACATGGGATAAAGTGAGCCTTTATACCCCACAGGTGTTTCACGACTTTTGCAAATGTAAAAATTTAACATTTTTAAAAAGGGTAATAGTAGAAAATACCCCTAAAAATTTGAAGCCCAATTTCTCCCGATTCAGAAAACATGCCATATGGGGGCGAAAAGTGCTCTGCTGGCGCACTACAGGTCTCGGAAGAGAAGGAGTCACATTTGGCTTTTTGAAAGCAAATTTTGCTCTGGGGGCATGCCGCATTTAGGAAGCCCCTATGGTGCCAGGACAGCAAAAAAAAAACACATGACATACTATTTTGGAAACTAGACCCCTCAGGGAACGTAACAAGGGGTTAAGTGAACCTTTATACCCCACAGGTGTTTCACGACTTTTGCGTATGTAAAAAAAATTAAAAAAAATTTTTACCTAAAATGCTTGTTTTCCCAAAAATTTAACATTTTTAAAAAGGGTAAAAGCAGAAAATACCTCCCAAAATTTGTAACACAATTTCTCCCGAGTACGGCGATACCCCATATGTGACCCTTAACTGTTGCCTCGAAATACGACAGGGCTCCAAAGTGAGAGCGCCATGCGCATTTGAGGCCTAAATTAGGGACTTGCATAGGGGTGGACATAGGGGAATTCTACGCCAGTGATTCCAAAACAGGGTGCCTCCAGCTGTTGTAAAACTCCCAGCATGCCTGGACATTCAACGGCTGTCCGACAATACTGGGAGTTGTTGTTTTGCAACAGCTGGAGGCTCCGTTTTGTAAACAGTAGCGTACCATACGCTTTCATTTTTATTGGGGCGGGGAGGGGGGCTGTGTAGGGGTATGTGTATATGTAGTGTTTTTTACTTTTTATTTTATTTTGTGTAAGTGTAGTGTAGTGTAGTGTTTTTAGGGTACAGTCGCACGGGCGGGGGTTCAAAGTAGTTTCTATGCAACCAGCAGATGCATCACTACAACTCCCAGCATGCACTTTAGCTGTTTGTGCAAGCTGGGAGTTGTAGTTATACAACAGCTGAAGGTACACTTTTGCATAGAAAAAATGTGCCTCCAGCTGTTGCAAAACCATAAGTCCCAGCATGCCCATAAGGGAATGCTGGGAATTGTGGTGGTCTGCCTCCTGCTGTTGCATAACTACAGCTCCCAGCATGCCCTTTTTGCATGCTGGGAGCTGTTGCTAAGCAACAGCAGGAGGCTGTCACTCACCTCCAACGATCCACGCCGCACAGGTCAGTCCCTCGTCGTCGCCGCCGCCGCTGCTCCTGGGGCCCCGATCCCAACATTGCCGCCGGGGATCGGGGTCCCCAGCACCCGGGGTGCACGTCCCGCACTCGCTCACGTCCTCCGGAAGAGGGACGGAGCGGGTTGCGGGAGTGACACCCGCAGCAGGCGCCCTGATTGGTCGGCCGGTAATCCGGCCGACGAATCAGGGCGATGGTGGGGTGGCACCAGTGCCACCTCACCCCTGCAGGCTCTGGCCCCGATCAGCCAGTAATTCCGGGTCATCCGGTCACTGGAGACCCGATTGACCCGGAATCGCCGCAGATCGCTGGACTGAATTGTCGCCGACATGGGGGGGCATAATGACCCCCCTGGGCGATATGCCGGGATGCCTGCTGAACGATTTCAGCAGGCATCCGGCTCCGGTCCCCAACCGGCTAGCGGTGGGGACCGGAATTCCCACGGGCGTATGGATACGCCCTCGGTCCTTATGGACTCGGAATGCAGCTCGTATCCATATGCCCTATGTCCTGAAGAGGTTAAGAACACAACCGTGAATATTTGAACATTACTTTTACATTTTCCAACAATACCTTTATTTCCTTTTTTTTCTTTTTCTTTTTGTAGAGATATACCTACATATTATTATGCATCTCTAATGACTATGCACATATTATTAGTACTATTACATTTCACTGACTGACAATCTTACTGACATTTCACTGCTATACACTGTATGGTATGCATGATGTCTGCAATGCTTATTCATACTTGACATTATCTCAATGTTGTTGTTGTGTTTTTTATTTTTATTTTTTATAGACATTTAACCCCTTAAGGACCAAGCCCATTTTCACCTTAAGGACCAGTGCGTTTTTTGCACATCTGACCACTGTCACTTTAAGCATTAATAACTCTGGGATGCTTTTACTCATGAATTTGATTCCGAGATTGTTTTTTCGTGATATATTCTACTTTAACATAGCGGTAAAATTTTGTCGATACTTGCATCCTTTCTTGGTGAAAAATTCCAAAATTTCATGAAAAATTTGAAAATGTTGCAATTTTCAAACTTTGAAGCTCTCTGCTTGTAAGGAAAATAGGCATTCCAAATAAATTATATATAGATTCACATATACAATATGTCTACTTTATGCTTGCATCATAAAGTTGACATGTTTTTACTTTTGGAAGACATCAGAGGGCAGCAATTTTAAAATTTTTCACAAAATTTTCTAAATCTGAATTTTTCAGGAACCAGTTCAGTTTTGAAGTGGATTTGAAGGGCCTATTAGAAATACCCCATAAATTACCCCATTATAAAAACTGCACCCCTCAACGTATTCAAAATGACAATCAGTAAGGAAGTTAACCCTTTAGGTATTTCACAGGAATAGCAGCAAAGTGAAGGAGAAAATTCAAAATCAGCATTTTTTACACTCGTATGTTCTTGTAGACCCAGTTTTTTTTTATCTTTATAAGGGGTAAAAGTAGAGAAATCCCCCCAAAATGTGTAACCTAATTTCTCTCAAGTAAGGAAATGCCTCGTGTGTATGTCAAGTGTTCGGCAGGCGCAGTAGAGGGCTCAGAAGGGAAGGAGCGTCTATGGTATTTTGGAGAGTGAATTTGTTTGGAATGAAGGTCGGGGGTCATGTGCTTTACAAAGCCCACCTTGGTGCCAGAACAGTGGACCCCCCCACATGAGACCCTATTTTGGAAACTACACCCTTCAAGGAATGTAATAAGGGGTGCAGTGAGCATTTACATCCCACTGGCCTTTGACAGATCTTTGGAACAGTGGGCTGTGCAAATGAAAAATTAGATTTTTCATTTTTGCGGACAACTGTTCAAAAAATCTGTCAGACACCTGTGGGGTGTAAATGCTCACTGCACCCCTTATTACATTACATCACCTCAAATGTACATGGCGCTCTCACTCCTGAGCCTTGTTGTGCGCCCACAGAGCATTTTATATCCACATATGGGTTATTTCCATACTCAGGAGAAATTACGTTACAAATTTTGGGGGTCTTTTTTTCCTTTTACCTCTTGTGAAAATGAAAAGTATGGGGCAACCCTAGCATGTTAGTGTAAAAAATGTAAAAACATTTTTGCAATGACAGCTGGTATAGACCCCAACTTCACCTTTTCATAAGGGGTAAAAGGAGAAAAAGCCCCCCAAAATTTGTTAGGCAATTTCTCCTGAGTACGAAAATACCTCATATGTGGCCCTAAATTGTTCCTTGAAATACGACAGGGCTCTGAAGTGAGAGAGCGCCATGCGCATTTTGACTAAATAAGGGATTTGCATGAGGACGGAACCGGATGCAAGAATTACACTTGGCTCTGATACCAAAAATACCCTATGGCAGGGTATGTGTATATGTAGTGTTTTACTTTTTATTTTGTGTAATGTAGTATAGTGTAGTGTTTTTAGGGTACACTCACACGGCCGGGGTCTACAGCGAGCTTTCCGCTGAGAGTTTGAGCTGCGGTGGAAAACTTGCTGCATCTCAAACTTGTATCATGAAGTTCGCTGTAGACCCCCGCCCGTGTGAATGCACCCTGTACATTCACATGGGGGGGGGGGGGTCAAACCTCCAGCTGATGCAACTTGTAGTCATACTACTAACAGTCCCAGCATGCCCTCTGGCTGTCCATGCATGCTGGGGGTTGTAGTTATGCAACAGCTGAAGGCACGCTGGTTGCAAAACACTGAGTTTGTTACTTAACTCAGTGTTTCCCAAAAAGGGTGCCTCCAGCTGTTGCAAAACTACAACTACCAGCATGCCCAGACCGCCGAAAGACATGTTGGGAGTTAGTTTTGCAACATCTGGAGGGTCACAGTTTGGTGACCACTGTGCAGTGGTGTCCAAGCTGTAGCCCTCCAAATGTTGCAAAACTTCAACTCCAAGCATGCCCAGACTGTCCAGGCATGCTGGGAGTTGTAGTGCTGCAAAATCTGAAGGGCCACATGTTACAGAATTACAACTCCCAGCATGCCTGGACTGTCTGGGCATGCTGGGAGTTGTAGTTTTTTAAAATCTGTAAGAGCACAGTTTGGACACCACTGCACAGTGGTCTCCAAACTGTGGGCCTCCAGATGTTGCAAAACTACAACTCCCAGCATGCCCAGACAGCCTTTGGCTGTCTGGGCTTGCTGGGAGTTGTAGTTTGGCAACTCCTGGAATGCAGCAGCGAAGATCACTTACCGCTGACCTTCACAGCTCCGTCCCCCGGTCCCGCACTGTCTGTCCGGTACCGCCGCGGGTCCCGCTGTGATCGCTGGCCCCGTGACATGATCACTGGTCCCGGGACATGATCGCTGGTCCCGGGACCCTCCGCCATCTTCCCCCCGCTCTGCCCCGACATTTAGGGGCGGGGCAGAGCGGGGATTTCACCTTTAACCTCCCGCCCCCCTCCTGCCATTGGTCGCTAGTCCTAACGACCAATGGCAGGGGTTTAGGAGCGAGGTGGCAGCTGCGACCTCGGTCCTATCCCTTCAGGATGATCAGAGCGGTCTCTGACTGCTCCGATCATCGTTATTTTCTGGGCGATCGGGTCACCATAGACCCGATCAGCCCGGAACCCCACAAGTCCTTGTCATTAGTCAGTCACTAACTGACTGACTAATGACAATGATCTGCAGCCGGGGACCAGTCTGATTGGTACCCTGCTGCATAGTGTCATCGGTCAGCTGTCCAGGACAGCTGAGATGACGTTTCTATCACCATGCCAACGGACATGGTGATAGAAAATGTATTGGACGTGTATACACGTCCATTTGCGTTAAGTCACAGAAAAAATGGACGTGTATACACGTCAATTTGCGGGAAGGGGTTAATATTATAACACTGGTTATTTCTGCTGTTATACACTGGTTGAGGATTGGGTTGCCTGAGGCTTTCTGCCCAATGCTTTGGCGTCTAGGGTCTATCGGTAGTACACACTTACCCCAAGAATACTTTATTCTAGATAACATTTACACATTCTGTTACCTTACTTTTTTGCGTGCACGTGCATTCTCCACAGGAATACATTCTGGCCAGTAAAGTACCCTGGATACGCAGAGACAAGAAGAAATAGCATTAGTTGCATGACATTTAGTGCATAACAGTGGTATGGACTGGCATAAGACAGGTCACAGTCCCTAATAAACCTTTAATTGGATGTGTGAGATACGTGGTTTTGTGTGATTTCTGTGTACTAAACTTGTAGATGTACACTAATGGAGTTCTGTGTGTACTGAATTTTATGTGTACTGAATTTATATGTACTTTTAATGAAGTCAGTCTTGGTATCTGATTTATTATGCGTTAGTTGAAAGGTGGTTTTCTTGTTTCTCCCAGTGGAGCTGGGACAGCACCTGAGTAGAATCACTATAACACCGCTCTATAATTTTGTAGTCATGTACAGTAAACCATTTACATTTTATTACATTTTAGGTGAACATAACTTTTATTGCTTGTAGGCACAAAGGTTAAATACCAGCAGCAAATAATTAAGATGGTAAGGTTAAATTTACCTGATATTTTTGAGTGCCAAATAGTGCACAAAATATATATTACTTTTATCACATATACAATAACGTGCATGTAAGGCTCAGCAATCCACCTACATTATGGAGTCTTTGGTTAGGATCATGGCTATAGCTGGGCACAAGACTTAATAGGATCTCCTAGGGCAAGGAGTCTCTCGGCCAGAGCCGGGCACAAACTTACGAAAATGGTTACTTTACATATGGTGAAACTTCTTTGCACAGTCCTGCCAGGCACTTGGCTTGAACTGTTGCGGATAATGATAACCTGAAACAATAAAGAAGGTACTAGTGTACCACACATTTAGTAGAATGCAAAAAATTAGAAATTGGTTCTTCTTGCTTCCCAACCTCGCCTGTCGGTGTGCTTCCTGCTTTGTGATATATATCTGGGAGCACGAGGTTGGGTTTCCCTCCAGGCTACATTGGTCAGCCAGGACTGTGTTATGGTCGGATTAACATTGACCACCACATTGACTTCAGAGGCTGATGCCGCTGGTACAGCTGTAGGTGCCAGCTGGTTCGGCCACACTTCCTTAGGTGGAGTAGGCCACGGCACATCGGTCGGTGCGTGCTGATTAGGCCTCACCTCCGGCGTGGAGTAGGCCTAGGCACATAAGTTGGTGCCCGTTGGTTAGGCCTCACCTCCTCTGGGGGAGTACGCCTGGGCACATTTTCTGTAAGTGAAGATGCAGGACTGGACCTCCTCATAAATTTACACAATAAAAACCAGACTAAATAGCCATAAAGGATGCATACCCAATATCATATAATGCAAGAAAATGTAAACTTTATTATAACACATATGACACAAAGCAAGGAAAACACTCTAAAAACACTTAAAAAGGCTCAGAAGAGCCACACTACAACAGTGGGACCAATTATGGTCACCACAGGACATGGGAAGAAACATGAAAGGGATCCCTCCTGTCACTCACCAAATAAGTAACAATAAAACACAAATGACAAAAAAGTAGTGGACAGTCAACAAACTGTGCATGCCAGTCCCCAAATGGTAAATGGTACAATGCGATGAATGTTACTCAGGGAAGCAGGTGCAAGAATGTAATACTCAGTACACTAATATACAAACACAGTGGACGATCCACAGACGGAGGAAGGAGGGAAAGTGTCCCAGTAAGCCCATGTCCAATAAAGAAGCCCATTTGTCATTGCCCTTTTTTGTCATTTGTGTTTTATTGTTACTTATTTGGTGAGTGACAGGAGGGGTCTCTTTCATTTTTCTTCCCATGTCCTGTGGTGACCACAATTGGTCCCACTGTTGTAGTGCGGCTCTTCTGAGCCTTTTTAAGTGTTTTTAGAGTGTTTTTCCTTGCTTTGTGTCATATGTGTTATAATAAAGTTTACATTTTCTTGCATTATATGATATTGGGTATGCATCCTTTATGGCTATTTAGTCTGGTTATTATTGTGCTTATTGTTTTATGAGCCGGATAGCACCCTTTTGTGTTATGCTTTACATTTAGCTTGAGCCTCCCCCCTTTTTTCCTTTTCTCTCTCTCCTCATAAATTTAGGAGCCATGATGGGCGCCTCGGACAAATACATTTCTTCTTCCACCTTATCGGCCGAATTCAATGGGGATCTATGTCCCAGTCGTCCGACGGAAAATATGTAAAGGGTATTTGAGTGGGATTCTTGGGCCTGGTTATGGCTGCCGCCCATTCTCCCCGCAGACTTTTTACCGGGGTATATTCCACTATCTCCCCTGCTTCTAAGGAGTGGAGTGCTGGAGGCAGGCAGTCCCGCTGAACGACTTTCCTATTTACTAGCATGGTTCCTCCGTGCTGGCAGTCTTGGAGGGTGCCAAAGCCACGTACTTTATCAAATTTTATAACTGTGGCGAGTCGGCGCTCCAAGGGTGGCTCACCCACTTGTGGATAGTCCAACTTGCGTATATAGAGGGCTTCCAGCCTTTTAGTATCCTGCTGCTCTACTTATACTTCATAGGGCAACTGCTTAGGCCCATACCTCTCTCTGTGCTGGGCTTTTAATTTCTCAATGATGCCGGCTATTTCGGCCTCTCTGCGGGCTCTCTCAGCCTGTACTGTGGGAACTGGTGGATGGGACTTCCCTGGCAGGGGAAGGACATGGTCCCACAAGTACGGGACAAACTCTGGCTCGTCGCCGAACACCCATTGAAGGAGAAGGGGTGACTGTGAGCGTGCTCTAACTGGAACAGACTTCTGCCCTGGGGGTTCCCTGTCGGGGCTGAAGGCGTAGAAAATGCGGCCTCAGCCGGCGTACTTACATCTGACTCCTCGGTTGCAATCTCCGCCCAGGATCCCCAGGATCTGTGGCGAGGGAACAATCTCACCATTGATGCTGCTGCTGAAGACTGTGGTGATCCCCTTTTTGGGGTAGCTTGCCATTCATCGTCCTCTGGAAGCGGGGGCAGCTTGCAGGCCTCCTCGGCCCCAAGGGGCAATTGCTGCAAACGGTCAGCTAGGTCATGGAACAGCTGCGCTGCAGCCACTGTAACTTTCCGCTGCTCCGCAGCCATCTTGTTGCTCTCTTCACGTGCTCTGGTGGGCTGCGCCATGTCTGTACACCTCTCTGCCATTTCCGGACTGAAGAGGGATGGCCGCATGGTGCCTTTTATAAGAGGCTTCAACAAAATGCCGGCCGGCCGGAAGGACGTCATTGGTGCAGCTCTGACTTCCTGTCCCACAGGAAGTCAGACAACAGTTCCACTTCGGCATAGACGCTGCTACATGATGTCCAGCATGGGACATCTTGGCGCGCTTCTTGGGTTCTTCCTTAACCCCTTCAGGTATTTTTTTTTTTTATTAGATCATTTCATTAAGTTTTACAATACAATAAAACAATTCAAAGGAGCAAGAAACAAAGAAGGTAAGAACAAACCCATCAGGGTAATGGGACCAAATAGTAGGGCACATATTATGAAAACAGGAACATACTCAAATTGGCCTCTGAGGAGACTTCAGGTACTTTTGTACTGAAGCACGTAACATGGCTTCGTTCCTAATTTTACCCATGGCCACAATACAATATTCTCCACCTCCCCCTTACTTTTTCTAGCACCCCAGCAAAGCACAATTTCAGCAACAATGTCCTGTACACTTTTGGGCGTAATTTCGGTCGCGGCTTGCGACAATCCTGGACAGTTCTCTATACACATTCCTGCACAGGGGGATGACTAGTGGCACTTGCAATAACGGCATACACCCGTTTTTCATTGTGGGTGGCCTTGGTGGCTGAATCATTAAAGGCACACACCCGTATCCTGTTCGTAGGATGCCAAAAGAAATGTGGTGACTGGGGTGTTGCAGTATGTAGCAGGTGGTATAAATCCTGGGGGCAAGATGATGTTAACCCCTTAGTGTTCGTGACGCGAGTATGTGGTTATTCCGGTATAGTAACCGCCGTCAACCAACCCAAAAATGGTTTGTAATAAAGGAATGTCCACAGCAAGGATTCTGAATAAACTGGAACTTTTACTTGAAATGTTTAGGGAACAGTCTTTACAATTATGCAGTTCCTTCAGAGGCAACCGTGACACAGGACACCTCACATGTTTGCTTGGACTTGTTATTATTGAGATATTTAGGCAGACCATTGTGCTACTGATATATTCCTTAGCTGAGGAGTAGTCACTGGATTTGTAGAGAGAATTGTAACTTACGTTTTAGAAGTGGCTGCATTTCTTTAGGCTTTGGCCTTGATGAGATGAATTTGCAGTATACAGGACTTTGTGCTTCCTTTTGAGTCCAAGAGATAAGAGAGAGTATAGAGACTACTTATACACTAGGGGGCTGGACAAAAGCCCATTGGTTGCTAATGCTTGGAGCTTCTGTGCCCATGGAACTCTGGGTATATCACATGACAGTAGATCACATGACCAAGGAAGGTCCTATACACTTTATACAAACTGTACAACTTTATACATATGAACTATAAAAACACATAATGAATATACACTGCATTTATGAGACAACAAGGGGGGAGCCCTGCAGGAGAGCCCTATGGACCTAAGGGACTCTTCCTGAGGGGACTTAAGGATGGTACAGGACCGGTCCTGTACCGGGAGACCACAAAGGTTAATGTTAATTATAGAAAACATTAATTATATAACAACTCTATTAATTTTAAGGTTAAAAATACACACTGCACACCTTGTTAATTGTAGGACACGTACATGCTGGCGTACCCACTAAATTTGAAAATGTTGTGTTAAAATAGAATAAGGCACAAAATAGTTGTGTAAGATTTTTACAAACTACGTAAATAACCCATATGTGGCACTAAAATTTTCCTTTAAAATAAAAAAAAAAACTAAAACAGCTTCATCCGATGCAGTACGTCCCAACCCCCCCCCCCCCCCCTCTTCCCCGTCACTCTCTAGAAACACTACTGGTAATAAAGGGTAGATAAGGAACTTTATCTACTTTTCGTTTTTTCGGGAACTTCGTTTCTCAGCACAGACGTCTCTACCATGATATCCGCCTTCCAGAGCTTCCAAGGAGACTTCCAATAACAATACTCCAGATCACAAAAATTCTGGAGACGGCATAGATGAGGAAGGCTTCAGCAGCAGCGGAGGAGCAAGATGAGACACACAACTCGTGTTGCTTTTGGCTCCAAGGAAATGGAATCTGCATTAAGTGCAAGTTCCCACTTCAAAGGTTAGGACCATTCCCATATAATCTTACACTAAGAGCTATTCTCATACCGGCCCCACTGCATCTGTACAGCACAGTGTTTCCCAACCAGGGTGTCTCCAGCTGTTACATAACTACAACTCCCAGCATGCCCTTTGGCTGTGCATGCTGGGAGTTGTAGTTATGAAACAGGAGAAGGCACACAGGCCTCACCTCCTGCTGCTGCTGCCAGTCATTTCCTGCCACCGCCAGCAAGCGATCCCCGCCGCTGCACACTACATGGTCGGTACCCGCTCTCGCCCTCCAGACTAGGGGTGGAACGGGTGCCGTCAGGACAGCCCAGAAGATGCCGTGATTCTTCAGCTGGTCTCAGCCGACCAATCACCATGATCGTGAGGTGGCACCAGTGCCACCTCACTCCTGTTGGGCAATGGTGATTGGTGCTGTCTCGGACAGCACCAATCACCCATATTTCCTTGTTCACCAGTGACCCATTTGGCCTGGAAAAGCCGTGATTCACCGGTCAGTATTGACTGACGAATCACAGCGATTGCCGCCAAGGGAGGATTCCCGGGACCCCCCCCTGGCCGATATGCCGAGGTGGCTGCTTTTAGATAACAACAGCCATCCCAGTCCAATCACCGCATCCAGAGACGTGGTGATCCCAGAAGATGGCAATGCAAATGTACATTTACATTGCAGGTCCTTAAGGGGTTAAAAATAATTGTAATAATGATACTGTTTCCACCATATCCACTTATCCAGAGATATTCTGCTAGAGATATATTGTCATCCTCTATTCCTGGGAATCCACCTCTCCCCTTCTACAGATCTCTGATTCCTTAAACATCCAATAGGGGGGCTTGTTTTCCTACTTATGTGCAAAATGTATCTCTAGGTGGACAATATCTTCTGTCTCCATTACAAGCTGTATGTCCTATATGGGAAATGTGCCTTGAATTATGCAGCTCCTCGCTCACTTGTTAATGTATCAAGTGACCCAGAGCCCACCACGTGGAGGTGGCTGCATTTCGGGCTCCTCCCCACCCCCACCCCCAACCATATGTAGATCTTGTGTGACCCAATCAGCCGTCTTGTTAAATTGGTTCACATTGATCGTCAATGGCCTTTGCTGTAATACTTCTTAGCTTTGTATGTAGGAAGTAAAATGGCATCTTGAATGTGGTCATCATGCCGGTTACTGTCCGGTTGGCCATGGCCCATACTCCAACCCAAACATTGGATACATAATTGGGCCACTTCATTTTGCTTTTAGCATATTGCCAAGTCCGCTGCAGCCAAGACACTTTGGGCTCCGAGGCATCTTCAGAGGTTGTTGGTAAATCCATCTGGTTATCCGCCATGGTGACTGTCACATGATCGCTGTGCCTGGATTCATGTGGGTCTGAATTGTCACCTAAAGCCATGTCAATAGCCACATCTGCTCGCTGACCACGGTGCTTAATCTTCTTCCCAGGTATTTTATGGATCTCATAATATGGTGGAGTGACCTTATAATGATATAGGTTAGTATACCGCCAAAGGAAACTCGTCACATAATGTATGAGACACACGACAGGCACCGAGAGAACTGGGATATCTGCAAAATAGCAAAAGTATACAATATATTAGACCTATATTCATTTATTTATGAATATATATATATATATATATATATGTGTGTTCACACAAAATCATTTATCTCACAGGAGTAAACCTTTACCCAATTGCTGTAAGAGACTTAAAAGGGTACTCTGCCCCTAGACATCTTATCCCCTATGTAAAGGATAGGGGATAAGATGTCTGATTGCCGGGGTCCCGCAGCTGGGACCCCAGTGATCTCTGTGCAGCACCTAGCCTTTGTTCAGAACACTGGGTGACAGGGTCGTAACGTCACAGCCACGCCCCTCGTGACATCACACCACACCCCCTCCCATAGACTTACATTGAGGGGGCGTGGCCGTGATGTCACGACCCCCACCGCCCGCTCCAAGCGTTCAGAACTCTACTATATTAACTTTACACTAATACATTCATGTTAAATCCATTTATAAACTGAAATTTAGGAAGTTTTCATTATTCCTACCTCTTAGCTTCATGGTCGCCGTCCCTACAGGATCCTTTTGCCTAAATAGACAAAATTCTCTTCAATTTGCAAAATAAGCGCAGGTCTAGTAGGAGAACGTGTTCACCCGCCGAACCGAGGAAATAAGTGTTAGGGATTGGATTCTACCCTGGAGAAAGTCTCTTTGATGTGTGATGTCACAGCAGATGACATCACGTGTATGTGTATCCATTGTAATGGCTGTACTGTACTTTACTTACACTATGTACAGTTATACTGGGGGTTTACAAAGGATTTGAAGATTACAGTTTTAACCCCTTCAGGGTCACAGGACAAAGGAAATTTTCATTTTTACATTTTCATTTTTTCCTCCTCCCCTTCTAAGAGCCATAAATCTTTTAATTTTCCACCCAAAGACCAATATGAGTTGTTGTTTATTTTGCGACCAACTGTACTTTGTAATGTACGGTAACATAAAATGTACGGTACTATAAAAAAATATATATATATTATTTACGGCTGGAAATTGAAAAGAAAACCACATTTTGGCAACTTTTGAGGGTTTTCGTTTTTATTCACTGACATGTTCTTTTTATACTGCGGGTCAATGCTTGGGTAAACGCTTTACTCTTTTTGTACTGCTTCAAAAAAAATCTAACTTTTTGAACAATATAAGTATGTTTTAAACTGTATGAGGGCTAATTGTTTGCTGTATACGGAAAAATAAAAAAAAAGTTATAGAGGTCAGAAGAGGACAATTTTAAACGTACTAATTTTGGTGTAAAAGTAATAATTTTTTTTAACAGAAGTAAAACAAAATCAAACCTTAATAAGCTGTGTATCAATTTAATCGTATTGATCTACAGAATATATATAAGGTGTCATTTTTACCGAAAAGTGCACTGTGTAGAATCTGAACCCCCTAAAAAAAAAAAAATCAGAATGGATTATTTTTTTTTTCCCTAGTTTTGCCGTAGATTTTGTGGTGAAATGATTGATGTCATTACAAAGTACAATAGGTGGCACAAAAAAACAGCCCTTATAGGACTCTGTATGTAGAAAATTGAAAGTGTTATGATTTTAAGAAGGTGAGGAGGAAAAAACTAAGTGCAAAAATGAAAAAAACTGTCCTGAAGGGGTTAAAAATATATAAATACCGTATATCCCGGCGTATAAGACGACTTTTTAACCCCAAATTTTCTTCTGAAAAGCCGGGGGTCGTCTTATACGCCGGGTATTGAGGTCCGGGATAGGAAAACTTCTGATTATCTGCCCGGGCCGGCTCCTGTGTGTAGCTGCAGGCGGGGGCCGGCCAGAGCAAGTAAAAACTAATACTGTATACTAAAAACCAGGGTGCCTCCAGCTGTTGTGAAACTACAACTCCCAGCACGGCAAAGTTGGGGGTCGTCTTATACGCCAAGTCATCTTATACGCCGGCATGGTCACTGCACCTGCACTCACATTTAAAGAAGATCTGTAGTGCTTATAACTTATCCCCCATCCTAAGGATAGGGTATAAGTTATAGATCAAGGGGGGGTACGAGCGATCGGGCCCCCCGCCATCTTCTGTACGTGGCCACAGTTATGTACAGGAAAGGGGGCGTTCCGTCCCCGCTTGACGCGGCAGCAGACACGCCCCTCCATGTATTTCTATAGGAGTCATGGAAGGGCGTGCTGGCTGCCGCGTCATGCGGGAACAGAATGCCCCCTTTCCTGTTCATTGCCACGGCCCCATACAGGAGATCGCGGGGGGCCCCAGTGCTCGGACCCCCCCGCGATCTATAACTCATCCCCTATCCTTAGGTTGGGGTATAAGTTATAAGCACTAAAGATCTCCTTTAACCTGTTGGGGACGGAGGGCATACCTATACACCCTCCGCCCACCACCTTTCTATAATGCGGGGCCACGACGTGGCCCAGCGTCATAGCGGGTCGGGCCAGGCCCCTAACAACAGCCGGGAGCCGAGGCTAATAGCGAGCAGCACTGATCGTGGTTTCGCGCGCTATTAACCCTTTAGATGCAGCGTTCAACTTGATCACTGTCCGAACGCCGAATGACTGCTCAGTGCCTGAGATCCAGGTATGAGCAGTCAAGCGGCAGAATCATTGATCAATGGTTTCCTATGAGAAACCATTGATCAATGTAAAAGATCAGTGTGTGCAGTGTTATAGGTCCCTATGGGAGCTATAACATTGAAAAAAAAAAAGTGAAAAAAGCTTGAATCAACCCCCTTTTCCCGTAAAAAAAAATCCAAAAACGGTGTAAATAAACATATATGGTATCGCCGCATGCAGAAATGTCGGAATTATAAAAATATATAGTTAATTAAAGCGCACAGTCAATGGTATACGTGCAAAAAATAAGCCATCATATGGATTTTGTGGGGTTGTGATCTTTAAAAGGTAAGGAGGAAAAAACGAAAGTGCAAGAACGGGAAAACCCTCCGTACCCAAGGGGTTAATCCCTGGACATGTTTTATTCATATGGTTATGCTTGTATGGGCACTTAATCTGTGATTTGTTGTTTTCATCAGTACCACATTTGTGTATATGTGATTTTTGATGACTTTTTATTCCTTTTTTTTTTTTTTCCGGGATGTGATCACAATTCAGCATTGGACTTTGTTATTTTTATGTTTTATGTCGTTCACCGTATGGAGTCATTAACGTTATATTTTAGTCATTCAGACTATTCTACCAAATATGTTGATTTATTTTATTTAAAAAAAAAAATTTTTTTTGTAAAATGGGAAAAGAGGGGGAATTCATTTTTTATTGGAGGAGGCACTTATTCCCTTTATTAAACTGTAACAGTTAATAGCTATATTTAGATTTTTAACCCCTTAAGGATGCAGCTCATTTTCACCTTAACAACACGGCCCTTTTTTGCAAATCTGACCACTGTCACTTTATATATGAATAACTCTGGAATGATTTTACTTTTCATTCTGATTCTGAGATAGTTTTTTCCTGACATATTCTACTTTAACATAGTGGTAAATTTTGGTCGTTACTTGCATCTTTTCTTGGTGAAAAATCCTAAAATTTTGAAAATTTTGCATTTTTCTGCCTGTAAGAAAAATAGACATTCCAAATTATATATTGATTCACAAATACAATGGGGGACATTTATCAAGGGATTTAGAGCTCTTTTTTTGCTTACAAAAGTCGCACAAAAAGTCGCATTAGCACTTAAGCAATTTTTTGTGCGACTTTTGGCTGTAAGCAAAAAGCTACAAAAAAGCGTACGAAAGTAAATTTTATTTTTTACTTTCAGTGGTCAGGGATTTATCAAGTGCGAAAGTCGCATAAAAAGTCGCAAGCCCTCAAAAACTGCATAAATATAAGCCAGCTCGGAGCTGGCACACAAAACGGCTTTTGAGAGCAAATTTTATATTTCCCGCTGGCAGCCGTGATCACAGCTCCAGCGGGAAATATATTGCAACTGTACAAAGGAGCCCGGGCTGGCATCACTCTGCAGCCGCCCAGCTCTGTCTGATTCTAACCCCGCTACCCTAACATAATGACATCCCCCCCTTGTTTCCCACCCGCCTGCGCTGCACATCTCCCATCTGTCTGCTACCTGTTGCAAGACTACAACTCCCAGCATGTCCATACAGTGAGGGCATGCTGGGAGTTGTAGTATTGTAGCGGGCGGACAATGTGCGGCGCGGGCGGGTGGAAGACAAGGGGGGTGGGGGTTATATAAAGCAGTGTCCCCATCCCCATCATTGTATTAGGGTAGCGGGGATAGAATCGGAGGAACCCGGGCGGCTGAAGACTGATTCCAGCCTGGGCTCCTTTTAACAAACCTCGGCGCAGCAGAGTTTCTATTTCCCTTAATGTAATTTCATATTTCCCGCTGGGTCCCGTAATTGGCCAGGACCGAGCAGCCAATCACGGGAAATTTGATATTACATTAGGGACTAAAAGCTCCGCGGTTCCGCTAGATGTTAAAAGAAGCCCGGGCTGGCATCAGTCTGCACCCTCCCGGGCTCCTAAGATATCCTGCGGCGCCGTGGTAAGGAGCCCGGGCTAACCTCACTCAGCAGCCCCCCACGGGACTCCCACAGCCGTCAGGGAGATGTGTAGGTGCCGTCCCTGTCATCCCTCAGCACTGCGGTACACACCGAGAGATGGCAGGGACGGCTTCTGCACATCTCCCTGCCTGGCTGAGGGAGTCCCGGGCGGCTGCAGTGTTATGTCAGCCCGGGCTCCTTACTACAGCGCCGCAGAGTTTGGTGTAATTTCTAATTTCCCGCTGGGTCCCGTGTCACGTGACGACAGGAAATATGAAATTACAGTGATTCTCTGATCACTGCAGCCAAGGAGCGGAGCGCATTACCACCCGCTTCTCTGGCTGGCACGACTACAACTCCCAGCATGTCCTTACAGGAAGGGCATGCTGGGAGAGTTGTGGGGGGGGGGGGGGGGGGGTGACAAGCTTGTCACCTGCCCCCCTGCCGCACAACTACAACTCCCAGCATGCCCTTACAGTAAGAGCATGCTGGGAGTTGTAGGGGGGGGATGACAATCTCCCACACCACATGACTACAACTCCCAGCATGCCCTTACTGTAAGGACATGCTGGGAGTTGTAGTCATGTGGTGCGGGAGATTGTTACCCCCGCCCCTCCCCCCCCCACACACACTACAACTCCCAGCATATCCTTACTGTAAGGGCATGCTGGGAGTTGTAGGGGGGCGGGTGACAAGCCTGTCACCTGCCCTCTGCCGCACAAATACAACTCCCAGCATGTCCTTACAATAACGATATGCTGGGAGTTGTAGTGTGTGTGTGTGTGTGGGGGGGGCGGGGGTAACCATCTCCCGCACCACATGACTACAACTCCCAGCATATCCTTACTGTAAGGGCATGCTGTGAGTTGTAGTCATGTGGTGCGGGAGATTGTCACCCCCCCTACAACTCCCAGCATGCTCTTACTGTAAGGGCATGCTGGGAGTTGTAGTCAGGGGCGGACGGGTGACAATAAATGTATTAACCTATTTTTCTTTTTTTCTCCTCATTTCAGATCCATGTATCCTGTGGACTATTTCGGATTTGGTGGACTGCTTCAATGACCAGCGTCTTTTTTAAACCTGTTTAATGTTAATGAGAGTGTTTTTTGGAATAAATTTTTTTGAAACGTGTTGTGTTTTTTTTTTTTTTAGTACTTGAAAGGCTTAGTAGTGGAAGCTGTCTAATAGACGGAATCCATTACTAAGCCTATGCTTAGTGTTAGCCCCCAACACAGCTAGCGCTAACCTTCAATTATTACCCCGGTACCCACCGCCACAGGGGTGCCGGGAAGAGCCGGTACCCATAGGCCCGGAGCATCAAATATGGCGCTCCTGGACCTAGGCGGTAACGGGCTGGCATTAATTAGGCTGGGGAGGGCCAGTAACAATGGTCCTCGCCCACCCTGGTAACATCAGGCTGTTGCTGCTTGGTTGGTATTTGGCTGAAAATAAAAATAGGGGGAACCCTATGCGTTTTTTTTTTTTTTTTTATAATTATTCATGCAAAACAAAGATAAGGTTCCCCCTATTTTTATCCAAATACCAACCAAGCAGCAACAGCCTGATGTTACCAGGGTGGGCAAGGACCATTGTTACTGGCCCTCCCAAGCCTAAATAACACCAGCCTGTTACCGCCTAGGCCCAGGAGCGCCATATTTGAGCCTCTGGGCCTGGTGGTACCGGCTCCTCCCAGCACCCCTGTGGTGGTGGGTAACGGGGAAATAATTGGGGGTTAGCGCTAGCTGTTTTGGGGGCTAATGCTAAGCCTCAGCTTAATAATGGACTCTGTCTATAATACTGCTTCCACTACTAAGCCTGCCAAGTAAATTAAAAAAAACAACACATTTAAAAAAAATGTATTCCAAAAAAACACTCCCCCAAAAGTCCTCATTAACCATTTTATTAACATTAAACCAAAAAAATGCTAATCACTGCACTCCCCTGAATCTAAAGTAATCCACAAGATACACGGATCTGAAATGAGAAGAAAAAAAATGAGTTAGTACATTTAGGGTAAAAAAAAAGTGGTAAAAAGGGTAAAAAAAAAAAACATACATACCGTATATACTCGAGTATAAGCCGAGTTTTTCAGCACGATTTTTCGTGCTGAAAACACCCCCCTCGGCTTATACTCGAGTGACCTCTCCGCCCTCAGTGGTCTTCAACCTGCGGACCTCCAGATGTTTCAAAACTACAACTCCCAGCAAGCCCGGGCAGCTATCGGCTGGGAGTTGTAGTTTTGAAACCTCTGGAGGTCCGCAGGTTGAAGACCACTGCGGCCTTCGACATCATCCAGCACCCCCTCTCACCCCCTTTAGTTCTGTACTTACCTCCGCTCGGCGGGACGGTGCTCCGCTGGTCCGGTGCTGCAGGACTGTGCGGTGGGAGGTCGTCCGGTGGGATAGTGGTTCCGAGCTGCCATCTTCACCAGGGGGGGCCTCTTCTCCGCGCTTCGGGCCCGGAATAGTCACATTGCCTTGACGACAATGCAGGGGGACGTTCATTACCAACGTCCGTCTGCGTCGTCATCAAGGCAACGCCTCTATTTCGGGCCCGAAGCGCGGAGAAGAGGCCCCCCCCGGTGAAGATAGCAGCCCGGAGTACAGAACTAAAGGGGGTGAGAGGGGGGGGCTAGATGATATTGAAGGCCGCAGTGGTCTTCAACCTGCGGACCTCCAGAGCTTTCAAAACTACAACTCCCAGCAAGCCCGGACAGCCGATGGCTGCCCGGGCTTGCTGGGAGTTGTAGTTTTGAAACCTCTGGAGGTCCGCAGAAGACCACTGTATCAGACATTGACAAGCGGTGATGGTGAAGGTGGGGGGGGGGGGCTGATGACAAGGGGATGATGACAAGGGGATGATGAAGGGGGGGTGTGGGATGATGACAAGGGGATGATGAAGGGGGGTGTGGATGATGACAAGGGGATGATGAAGGGGGGGTGTGGGATGATGACAAGGGGATGATGAAGGGGGTGTGTGGGATTATGACAAGGGGATGATGAAGGGAGTGGGGATGATGACAAGGGGATGATGACAAGGGGATGATGAAGGGGGGGGGGGGTGGGAATATGACAAGGGGATGATGAAGGGGGTGGGGATGATGACAAGGGGATGATGACAAGGGGATGATGAAGGGGGGTGTGGGATTATGACAAGGGGATGATGAAGGGAGTGGGGATGACGACAAGGGGATGATGACAAGGGGATGATGAAGGGGGTGTGGGATTATGACAAGGGGATGATGAAGGGGGATGGGGATGATGACAAGGGGATGATGAAGGGGGTGGGGATGATGACAAGGGGATGATGACAAGGGGATGATGAAGGGGGGGTGTGTGGGATGATGACAAGGGGATGATGAAGGGGGGGTGTGGGATGATGACAAGGGGATGATGAAGGGGGGGTGATGACAGGCGGTGATGATGAAGGAGGGGATGATGACAGGCGGTGATGATGAAGGGGGAATGATGACAGGCGGTGATGATGAAGGGGGGATGATGACAGGCGGTGATGATGAAGGGGGGTGATGACAGGGTGATGATGAAGGGGGTGTTAATGACGGGGGTCTGGATGATGACAGGGGGGATGATGTATTTCCCACCCTAGGTTTATACTTGAGTCAATAACTTTTCCTGGGATTTTGGGGTGAAATTAGGGGCCTCGGCTTATATTCGGGTCGGCTTATACTCGAGTATATACGGTGTGTGTGTGTGTGTGTGTGTGTGTGTGTGTGTGTGTGTGTGTGTGTGTGTGTATATATATATATATATATATATATATATATATATATATATATAAAAATTCAAAGCTGAAAAATTATGTTCTGTGGTCATTTATTGGTTTTTGCTTATGTGTGCAAAAAAAAAAAATGGTATTCAAAAGTGATTTATTGGTTTTTGCTTATGTAAGCCAAATTTATCAACCCCCTGTGGTAGTTTAATAAATGTGTCACACAAAAGCAAAACCAAAAGCAAGAAAAAAATGCCAACAGAACTCGATTACCAAAGCAACAATGATAAATGTCCCCGAATATGTCTACTTTATGTTTGCATCGTAAAGTTTTCATGTTTTTACTTTTTTAAGACATTAGAGGGCTTCAAAGTATAGCAGCATTTTTACAAAATTTTCACGAAAAATTAAAAATCAGAATTTTTCAGGGACCAGTCAAGTCTGAAGTGGATTTTGAGGGGCCTTTCTGTGAGAAATATACCACAAATGACCCCATTGTAGAAACTGCACCCCTCAAAGTATTCAAATGCCATTAAGAAAGTTTGTTAACCCTTTAGGTGTTTCACAGGAACAGCAGCAAAGTGGAGGAGAAAAATTAAGATTTCCATTTTTTATACTAACATGTTCATGTAGCCCAAATTTTTTTTACATTTTTGTAAGGGTTCTTAGGCGAAAAAGTCCCACAAAATTTGTAGCCCAACTTCTCTTGAGTATGGAAATACCTCATATATTGACGCAAAGTGCTCTGTGGGCCCACAACATGGCTCAAAAGGGAAAGAGCAACTGTGGGATTTTAGAGGGTGAATATTGCTGAAATGGTTTTTGGGGGGCATGTTGCATTTAGCAAGCCCCCATGGTGTCAGAACAGCAAAAAAAAAAAAAAAAAAAACACATGGCACACTATTTGGGAAACGACACCCCTCCAGGAACGTAACAAGGGGTACAGCGAACCTTAACACCTCACAGGTGTTTGACAGGTTTGCATTGAAGTTGGACTTGAAAGTGAAAAATTAGATTGTTATACCCCTTGTTATGTTCCATGAGGGATGCAGTTTCCAAAATGGGGTCACATGTGGGTGTTTTTTTTTTGTGTGTGTTTATGTCAGAACCGTTGCAACTATCAGCCACCTGTGCAAATCACCAATTTAGGCCTCAAATGTACATATTGCGCTCTCACTCCTGAGCCTTGTTGTGCATCCGCAGAGCATTGTACGCCCACATATGGGGTATTTCTGTACAAATTTTGGGGGTCTTTTTTGAAAATAAAAAGTATGGGACGACACCAGCATGTTAGTGTAAAAAAACATACTGGTGTAGACCCCAACTTTTCCATTTTATAAGTGGTAAAATTAGAAAAAGCCCCCAAAACTTGTAACACAATTTCTCCCGAGTACGGAAATACCCCATATGTGTCCCTAAACCGTTTCCTTGAAATATGACAGGGCTCCAAACTGAGAGAGCGCCATGCGCATTTGAGGACTAAATTAGGGATTTGCATAAGGGAGGACCCGGATGCAAGCATTACAATTGACTCTGCTACCATAAATACCCTACAGCAGTGTTTCCCAAACAGGGTGCCTCCAGCTGTGGCAAAACTCCCAGCATGCCTGGTCAGTCAATGGCTGTCCGGCAATGCTGGAAGTTGTTGTTTTGCAACAGCCGGAGGCTCCTTTTTGCAAACAGTGCCGTACCAGACGTTTTGAATTTTTATAGGGGGGGGGGGGGGGGGTTTACACTGTGTAAGGGTATATGTAGTGTATTACTCTTTATTTTGTGGTAGCGTAGTGTAGGGTTTTTAGGGTATATTCACACGGGCAGGGGTTCATAGTGAGTTTTCCGCTGGGAGTTTGAGCTGCGGTGGAAAATTTTCTGCTGCTCAAATTTGTAGCGGGAAACTTACTGTAAACCCCAGCTCGTGTGAATGTACCCTGTACGTTCACATTAGGGGGGGGGTCAAACCTCCAGCTGTTGCAAAACTTCAACTCTCAGCATGGACTCACAGACCGTGCATGCTGGGAGTTGTAGTTTTGCCACAGCTGGAGGCCCACTGGTGAGGAAAACCGTGTTAGGGAACAGACAAACTCAGTGCTTCCCCACCAGGGTGCCTCCAGCTGTTACAAAACGAACACTCCCAGCATGCACGGTCTGTCAGTGCATGCTGGGAGTTGTAGTTTTGCAACAGCTGGTGGCACACTGGTGGGGAACCACTGAGTTAGGTTCTGTTACCTAACTGTGTTTCCTCACCAGGGTGCCTCCAGCTGTTACAAAACGAACACTCCCAGCATAAACGGTCTGTCAGTGCATGCTGGGAGTTGTAGTTTTGCAACAGCTGGAGGCACACTGGTGGGGAACCACTGAGTTAGGTTCTGTTACCTAACTGTGTTTCCTCACCAGTGTGCCTCCAGCTGTGGCAAAACTACAACTCCCAGCATGCACTGATGGCTAAAGCGCATGCTGGGAGTTCTAGTTATGCAACAGCTTGAGGCACGTGTTCGGTGGCGTCGCTAGGGGGGGGGGGGGGGCAGAGGGGGCCACGGCCCCCCCTACATCATGATTGGCCCCCCCTTGTGCCCCCCTAGCAGCAGTAGGTCACTAGCAGCTCTCATGGCCATCAGGGGGGTACCGCTAGTTCACCAGTAAGGGGCATCCTTTTTTTAAATAAACCTTCAGCCTGCAGCCCTGTCACCACGCAGGGGCCGCGCTATGCAGACTGGGAAGAGCAGACAGGAAGCTCCTCCCCCTCTCTCACTCCCCTGTATACTGGACCTTGTGGAGCAGGCCCGCTGTGTGTATACAGGCCCGGACACCACCAGTATGGAAGACTTACCTGCCCAGTGCCCACTGCTCATGCTGCCCTTTTAAAGTAAGTAACTTGCTTGGGGGAGAGGGGAAAGTTGTAGTTCGGGAGACAGTGGGAGGTAGTTCAGTGTTTCCCAACCAGGGGGCCTCCAGCTGTTGCAAAACTACAACTCCCAGCATTCCTTTGGCTTTATGAGCATACTGGGAGTTGTAGTTTTGCAACAGCTGGAGGCCCCCAGGTTGGGAAACACTGATCTATCTATCAATCAATCTATCTATCTATCTATCATCTATCTCATATCTATCCATCCATCCATGCATCTAACTTTCTATCTATCTGTCTATCTATCTATCTTTCTCATATCTATCTATCTATCTCATATCTATCTATCTAACTCAGATAGATGAGATAGATATGAGAGATAGATAGGTAGATAGATGATATATAGATAGATACATAAATATATATAGATAGATAGATAGATATGAGATAGATAGATAGATAAATAGATGATATATAGATAGAGAGATGATATATAGAAAGATACATAAATAGATGGATAGATAGATGATAGATAGACAGATCGATAGATAGATGATAGATACATAGATATGATATAGATAGATAGACAGATAGATAGATAGATGATAGATACATAGATATGATATAGATAGATAGATAGACAGATAGATAGATAGATGATAGATACATAGATATGATATAGACAGATAGATAGATGATAGAAAGATTAGATAGATAGATAGATAGGAGATAGATGGATATGATATAGATAGATGGATATGATATAGATAGATGGATATGATATAGATAAATTTATATGATATAGATAGATAGGAGAAAGATAGATAGATAGATCAGTTTCCCAACCAGGGGGCCTCCAGCTGTTGCAAAACTACAACTCCCAGCATTCCTCTGGCTTTATGAGCATACTCGGAGTTGTAGTTTTGCAACAGCTGGAGGCCCCCCGAGTTGGGAAACACTGATCTATCTATCAATCAATCATCTATTATCTATCTATCCATCTATCCATCTATCTATCTATCTCATGTCTATCTATCTATATAATATCTATCTATTTCATATCTATCTATCTATCCATCTATTTATGTATCTATCTTTCTATTTATCTATCTATCTATCTCATATCTATCTCAGATAGATGAGAGATAGATGAAAGATAGATAGATATGAGAGATAGATAGATGATATATAGATAGATAGATACATAAATAGATGGATATATAGATAGATATGAGATAGATAGAAAGATAGATAAATAGATGATAGATAGATGATAGATAGATATGATATAGATAGATAGGAGATAGATGGATATGATATAGATAGATGGGTATGATATAGATAGATAGGAGATAGATAGATAGATAGATAGATAAAGAACAATATGATGCAGCACGCCACAGGTTTGCAGAAAATGGTGGTTTATTCCATCATGTGCATAGACTATGCTGCATCATATTGGGGGAGATTTATCAAAAGCTGTGCAAAGGAAAAGTTGCCCAGTTGCCCATAGCAACCAATCAGATCACTTCTTTCATTTTTCAGAGGCCTTTTCAAAAATGAAAGAAGTGAGCTGATTGGTTGCTATGGGCAACTAGGCAACTTTTCCTCTGGACAGGTTTTGATAAATCTCCCCCATTGTTCTTTGTCTGGATTGAAGAACCAGTGGACCCAGGTTCCAAGTATGCGGGCACCCCGACTTCTCTCTAATCTCTGGATTTTGTTTGTGCCGTTTTTATTTGTTTTAGATAGATAGATAGATAGATAGATAGAAAGAGATAGTATCTATCTATCTATCATCTATTTATGTATCTTTCTATCTATCTCATATCTATCTATATATCCATCTATTTATGTATCTATCTATCTATATTTCATCTATCTATCTATCTCTCATATCTATCTATCTTTCATCTATCTATCTATATCTCATCTATCTCTCATCTATATGAGATAGATATGAGAAAGATAGATAGAAAAATAGAAAGATAGATAGATAGATAAATAGAAAGATAGATATAGAGAGATGGAGGGATAGATAGATAGATAGATAGGAGATAGATGGATAGATAGATATACAGCAAAAGAAGAATGCAGCAGCACACTGCCAGCACAAGGATATAGGGGAAACATGAACATGCAGATAAAACATGGAGAGCTATACAGCTATGGTGTAATAGATGCAAATGTGAAACGATGAAATAGTGAGGCACTTAGCTCGCAAATTTGTCTCCGCCGGCGGTCAAATAGCTTGGACCGTCCCACCGCGATAAGGTGGCCTCCTTGGGACGGACCCTACACTGTGAATATGCCTCTGTGTGAACAGTTCAGTAAGCATGGCAGGGTCTGGAACATCCAAGACACCTTATATACACACCTGATAGAGGTGGGTAGGGTGCAAGGCCAACATGGAGGTAGCCACTCCCCCGTATGTGCAATACAGACAAAGAATAAGTCAGCCAGCACTTTAGTTGATACCAAACTATTATATGGACCTGGCCTACAGGTGCACGCTACTAGGCTAAATATACAGCAACAGAAGAATGCAGCAGCACACTGCCAGCACAAGGATATAGGTGAAACATGAACATGCAGTTAAAACATGGAGAGCTATACAGCTATTTGCGAGCTAAGTGCCTCACTATCTCATAGTTTCACATTTGCATCTATTACACCATAGCTGTATAGCTCTACAGGTTTTATCTGCATGTTCATGTTTCACCTATATCCTTGTGCTGGCAGTGTGCTGCTGCATTCTTCTGTTGCTGTATATCTAGCCTAGTAACGTGCACCTGTAGGCCAGGTCCATATAATAGTTTGGTATCAACTAAAGTGCTGGCTGACTTATTCTTTGTCTGGATAGATAGATAGATAGATGATTGATAGATAGATAGATCAGTGTTTCCCAACCAGGGGGCCTCCAGCTGTTGCAAAACTACAACTCCCAGTATGCCCATACAGCCAAAGACATGCTGGGAGTTGTCGTTTTGGAATAGCTAGAGGCCCCCTGATTGGGATACACCTATCTATCTATCTCATATCTATCTATCTCAAATCTATCTATTAATCTACATTATCCAAGTGTTTTCTTCCCCCATGTATGTGTGACGTTTCAATAGCATCCCGCCATCTTTATCATACGTACATTCTTTGGTCTCTGTGACATCACTGTGCTTCATAATAAACTGTGACATCACTGTGCTTCATAATAAACTGTGACATTACTGTGCTTCATAATAAACTGTGACATCACCGTGCTTCATAATAATCTGTGACATTACTGTGCTTCATAATAAACTGTGACATCACTGTGCTTCATAATAATCTGTGACATCACCGTGCTTCATAATAATCTGTGACATCACCGTGCTTCATAATAAACTGTGACATCACCGTGCTTCATAATAAACTGTGACATCACCGTGCTTCATAATAATCTGTGACATCACCGTGCTTCATAATAAACTGTGACATCACCGTGCTTCATAATAAACTGTGACATCACCGTGCTTCATAATAAACTGTGACATCACCGTGCTTCATAATAAACTGTGACATCACCGTGCTTCATAATAAACTGTGACATCACTGTGCTTCATAATAAACTGTGACATCACCGTGCTTCATAATAAACTGTGACATCACTGTGCTTCATAATAAACTGTGACATCACCGTGCTTCATAATAAACTGTGACATCACTGTGCTTCATAATAAACTGTGACATCACCGTGCTTCATAATAAACTGTGACATCACCGTGCTTCATAATAAACTGTGACATCACCGTGCTTCATAATAAACTGTGACATCACCGTGCTTCATAATAAACTGTGATATCACCGTGCTTCATAATAAACTGTGACATCACCGTGCTTCATAATAAACTGTGACATCACCGTGCTTCATAATAAACTGTGACATCACCGTGCTTCATAATAAACTGTGACATCACCGTGCTTCATAATAAACTGTGACATCACCGTGCTTCATAATAATCTGTGACATCACCGTGCTTCATAATAAACTGTGACATCACCGTGCTTCATAATAAACTGTGACATCACCGTGCTTCATAATAAACTGTGACATCACCGTGCTTCATAATAAACTGTGACATCACCGTGCTTCATAATAAACTGTGACATCACCGTGCTTCATAATAAACTGTGACATCACCGTGCTTCATAATAAACTGTGACATCACCGTGCTTCATAATAATCTGTGACATCACCGTGCTTCATAATAAACTGTGACATTACCGTGCTTCATAATAAACTGTGACATCACCGTGCTTCATAATAAACTGTGACATCACCGTGCTTCATAATAAACTGTGACATCACCGTGCTTCATAATAATCTGTGACATCACCGTGCTTCATAATAAACTGTGACATCACCGTGCTTCATAATAAACTGTGACATCACTGCGCTTCATAATAAACTGTGGCATCACCGTGCTTCATAATAAACTGTGACATCACCGTGCTTCATAATAAACTGTGACATCACCGTGCTTCATAATAATCTGTGACATCACCGTGCTTCATAATAAACTGTGACATCACCGTGCTTCATAATAAACTGTGACATCACTGCGCTTCATAATAAACTGTGACATCACTGCGCTTCATAATAAACTGTGGCATCACCGTGCTTCATAATAAACTGTGACATCACCGTGCTTCATAATAAACTGTGACATCACCGTGCTTCATAATAAACTGTGACATCACTGTGCTTCATAATATAATTTGATGTCACTGTGTATAACAACCCTGTAGTGACATCACAGTTTATTATTCTTGAACGCTGACTTCACTGTGTATATTTTCCCGGTACAATGACATCACTGTATAGTTACCCTCTACTGTGACAACACTGCGTTTATTAACCCTGTAGTGGCAAAACTGTTTATTGTCCCTGTACAGAGACATTACTGTTTATATTAACTCTAAACTGTGATGTCACTGTATATATTAACTCTGAACTGTGATGTCACAGTGCAGTGTAAGTATCAACAGTGATGTTGCAGTATAGAGATAACACACAGTGATGTTATAGTTCAGAGATAATACACACAGTGATGTCACAGTACAGGGATAATACACACAGTGATGTCACAGTACAGGGATAATACACACAGTGATGTCACAGTACAGAGATAATATACACAGTGATGTCACAGTACAGGGATAATACACACAGTGATGTCACAGTACAGGGATAATACACAGTGATATCACAGTACAGGGATAATGCACACAGTGATGTCACAGTACAGGGATAATACACACAGTGATGTCACAGTACAGGGATAATACACACAGTGATGTCACAGTACAGGGATAATACACACAGTGATGTCACAGTACAGGGATAAGGGTTCTTAGGAGAAAAAGTCCCACAAAATTTGTAGCCCAACTTCTCTGAAGTATGGAAATACCTCATATATTGACGCAAAGTGCTCTGTGGGCTCACAACATGGCTCAAAAGGGAAAGAGCAACTGTGGGATTTTAGAGGGTGAATATTGCTGAAATGGATTTTGGGGGGCATGTTGCATTTAGCAAGCCCCCATGGTGTCAGAACAGCAAAAAAAAAAAAACACATGGCACACTATTTGGGAAACGACACCCCTCCAGGAACGTAACAAGGGGTACAGCGAACCTTAACACCTCACAGGTGTTTGACAGGTTTGCATTTAAGTTGGACGTGAAAGTGAAAAATTAGATTGTTATACCCCTTGTTATGTTCCATGAGGGATGCAGTTTCCAAAATGGGGTCACATGTGGGTATTTTTTTTGTGTGTTTATGTCAGAACCGTTGCAACTTTCAGCAAATCACCAATTTAGGCCTCAAATGTACATAGTGCGCTCTCACTCCTGAGCCTTGTTGTGCATCCGCAGAGCATTGTACGCCCACATATGGGGTATTTCCGTACAAATTTTGGTTTTTTTTTTTGAAAATAAAAAGTATGGGACAACACCAGCATGTTAGTGTAAAAAAACATACTGGTGTAGACCCCAACTTTTCCATTTCATAAGGGGTAAAATTAGAAAAAGCCCCTAAAATTTGTAACACAATTTCTCCCGAGTACGGAAATACCCCATATGTGTCCCTAAACCGTTTCCTTGAAATATGACAGGGCTCCAAAGTGAGAGAGCACCATGCGCATTTGAGGACTAAATTAGAGATTTGCATAGGGGAGGACCCAGATGCAAGCATTACAATTGACTCTGCTACCATAAATACCCTACAGCAGTGTTTCCCAAACAGGGTACCTCCAGCTGTGGCAAAACTCCCAGCATGCCTGGACAGTCAATGGCTGTCCGGCAATGCTGGAAGTTGTTGTTTTGCAACAGCCGGAGGCTCCTTTTTGCAAACAGTGCCGTACCAGACGTTTTAAATTTTTATGGGGGAGGGTGTACACTGTGTAAGGGTATATGTATATGTAGTGTATTACTCTTTATTTTGTGGTAGCGTAGTGTAGGGTTTTTAGGGTATATTCCCACGGGTGGGGGTTCATAGTGAGTTTCCCACTGGGAGTTTGAGCTGCGGTGGAAAATTTTCTGCAGCTCAAATTTGTAGTGGGAAACTTACTGTAAACCCCAGCTTGTGTGAATATACCCTGTACGTTCACATCATTGGGGGGGGGGGGGGGGGGGTCAAACCTCCAGCTGTTGCAAAACTTCAACTCTCAGCATGGACTCACAGACCGTGCATGCTGGGAGTTGTAGTTTTGCCACAGCTGGAGGCCCACTGGTGAGGAAAACCGTGTTAGGGAACAGACAAACTCAGTGCTTCCCCACCAGGGTGCCTCCAGCTGTTACAAAACGAACACTCCCAGCATGCACGGTCTGTCAGTGCATGCTGGGAGTTGTAGTTTTGCAACAGCTGGAGGCACACTGGTGGGGAAACACTGAGTTAGGTTCTGTTACCTTACTGTGTTTCGTCACCAGTGTGCTTCTTGCTGTGGCAAAACTACAACTCCCAGCATGCACTGATGGCCAAAGGGCATGCTGGGAGTTGTAGTTATGCAACAGCTTGAGGCACGTGTGGTGTCCCGGTACCGCATCCTATACGGTACCTGTTTATAGGTACCCATAGCCAGAGTCCCTAGGACGTCGGGGTCCTTTTGTATAGTCCGGGCTTGCTGGGAGTTGTAATTTTGAAACCTCTGGAGGTCCGAAGGGTTGAAGACCACTGCGGCCTTCAACATCATCCAGTCCCCCCTCTCACCCCCTTTAGTTCTGTACTCACCTCCGCTCGGCGGGACAGTACTCCGCTGGTCCGGTGCTGCAGGACTGTCCGGTGTGGAGGTCGTCCGGTGGGATAGTGGTTCCGGGCTGCCATCTTTTCTTGCTTTTGGTTTTGGTTTTGTGTGACACATTTATTAAACTACTACAGGGGGTTGATAAATTTGGCTTACATAAGCAAAAACCAATAAATCACTTTTGAATACCATTTTTTTTAAAGCACACATAAGCAAAAACCAATAAATGACTAAAGAACACAATTTTGCAGCTTTGAAAAAAATGTGATATATATACACACACCGTATATACTCGAGTATAAGCCGACCCGAATATAGGCAGAGGCCCCTAATTTCACCCCAAAATCCCAGGAAATACATCATCACCGCCTGTCATCATCCCCCCTTCATCATCACCGCCTGTCATCATCCCCCCTTCATCATCACCGCCTGTCATCATCCCCCCTTCATCATCACCGCCTGTCATCATTCCCCCTTCATCATCACCGCCTGTCATCATCCCCCCCCTTCATCATCACCGCCTGTCATCACCCCCCCTTCATCATCCCCTTGTCATCATCCCACAACCCCCCTTCATCACCCCCTTGCCATCATCCCCTTTTCATCATCCCCACCCCCCTTCATCATCCCCTTGTAATCATCCCACACCCCCCCCCCTTCATCATCCCCTTATCATCATCCCCTTGTCATCACCCCCACCCCCCTTCATCATCCCCTTGTAATTCAGTCCAGCGATCTGCGGCGATTCCGGGTCAATCGGGTCTCCAGTGACCCGGTGACCCGGAATTACTGGCTGAGCCTGCAGGGGTGAGGTGGCACTGGTGCCACCTCACGATCGCCCTGATTCGTCGGCCGGATTACCGGCCGACCAATCAGGGCGCCTACTGCGGGTGTCACTCCCGCACCCGCTCCGCCCCTCTTCCGGAGGACGTGAGCGGGTGCGGGACGTGCACCCCTGGTGCTGGGGACCATGTTGGGATCGGGGCCCCAGGAGCGACGACGGCGGCGACGGCGGGACTGACCTGTGCGGCGATCAAGCAGCAGCAGGAGGTGAGTGACAGCCTCCTGCTGTTGCTTAGCAACAGCTCCCAGCATGCAAAAAGGGCATGCTGGGAGCTGTAGTTATGCAACAGCAGGAGGCAGACCACCACAACTCCCAGCATGCACTTATGGGCATGCTGGGACTTATGGTTTTGCAACAGCTGGAGGCACATTCTTTCTATGGAAAAGTGTACCTTCAGCTGTTGTGTAACTACAACTCTCAGCTTGCACAAACAGCTTAAGTGCATGCTGGGAGTTGTAGTGGTGCATCTGCTGGTTGCATAACTACAACTCCCAGCATGCCCGTTGGCTGTCGGTGACTGCTGAGAGTTGTAGTTTTGCAACAGCTGAAGGCACACTGAGTTAAGTAGCAAATGAGTGTGTCTCCAGCTGTTGCATAACTACAATCACCAGCATCCCCAGCCAAAGTAGTATGCCTCCCGCTGTTGCATAACTACAACACCCAGCATGCCCTTCCGCTGTCCGTACATGCTGGGGGTTGTAGCTTTTATAACAGCTGAAGGCACACTGGTTGCAAAACACTGAGTTTGTTGCCAAACTCGGTGTTTCACAACCTGTGTGTCTCCAGCTGTTGCAAAACTACAACTCCCAGCATGCACTGATGGACCGTACATGCTGGGAGTTGTAGTTTTGCAACAGCTGGATGTTCCCCCCCCTTAATGTGAATGTACAGGGTACACTCACATGGGCGGAGGATTACAGTAAGTATCTGGCTGCAAGTTTGAGCTGCAGCAAATTTTCTGCTGCAGCTCAAGCTGCCAGCGAGAAACTACTGTGAACCCCCCGCCCATGTGACTGTACCCTAAAAACACTACACTAACACAAAATAAAATAAAAAGTAAAAAAAACACTACATATACACATACCCCTACAATAAAAATGAAAAACGTCTGGTACGCCACCGTTTCCAAAACGGAGCCTCCAGCTGTTGCAAAACTACAACTCCCAGCATTCACTTATAGACCCTACATGCTGGGAGTTGTAGTTTTGCAACAGCTGGATGTCCCCCCCCCCCCCAATGTGAATGTACAGGGTACACTCACATGGGCGGAGGATTACAGTAAGTATCCGGCTGCAAGTTTGAGCTGAGGCAAATTTTCTGCCGCTGCTCAAACTGCAAGCGAGAAACTACTGTGAACCCCCCGCCCGTGCGACTGTACCCTAAAAACACTACACTACACTAACACAAAATAAAATAAAAAGTAAAAAACACTACGTATACACATACCCCTACACAGCCCCCCTCCCCTCCCCAATAAAAATGAAAAACGTCTGGTATGCCACTGTTTCCAAAACGGAGCCTCCAGCTGTTGCAAAACAACTACTCCCAGTATTACCAGACAGCCACTGACTGTCCAGGCATGCTGGGACTTTTACAACAGCTGGAGGCACCCTATTTGGGAATCACTGGCGTAGAATACCCCTATGTCCACCCCTATGCAAGTCCCTAATTCAGGCCTCAAATGCGCATGGCGCTCTCACTTTGGAGCCCTGTCGTATTTCAAGGCAACAGTTTAGGGCCACATATGGGGTATCACCGTACTCGGGAGAAATTGTGTTGAGAAATTATGGGGGGGTATTTTCTGCTATTACCCTTTTTAAAAATCTAAAATTTTTGGGAAACCAACATTTTAGGTAAAATTTTTTTTTTTTTTTTTACATATGCAAAAGTTGTGAATCACCTGTGGGGTATTAAGGTTCACATTACCCCTTGTTACGTTCCCCGAGGGGTCTAGTTTCCAAAATAGTATGCCATGTGTTTTTTTTTTTGCTGTCCTGGCACCATAGGGGCTTCCTAAATGCGGCAAGCCAAATGTGACTCCTCCTCTTCTGAGACCTGTAGTGCGCCAGCAGAGCACTTCTCACCCCCATATGGGGTGTTTTCTGAATCGGGAGAAATTGAGCTTCAAATTTTGGGGGGTATTTTCTGCTATTACCCTTTTAAAAAATGTAAAAATTTTGGGAAACCAAGCATTTTAGGTAAAAAAAAATGTTTTTTTTTTTACATATGCAAAAGTCGTGAAACACCTGTGGGGTATTAAGGTTCACATTACCCCTTGTTACGTTCCACGAGGGGTCTAGTTTCCAAAATGGTATGCCATGTGTTTTTTTTTGCTGTTCTGGCACCATAGGGGCTTCCTAAATGCGGCATGCCCCCAGAGCAAAATTTGCTTTCAAAAAGCCAAATGTGACTCCTTCTCTTCTGAGACTTGTAGTGCGCCAGCAGAGCACTTCTCACCCCCATATGGGGTGTTTTCTGAATCGGGAGAAATTGGGCTTCAAATTTTGGGGGGTATTTTCTGCTATTACCCTTTTTAAAAATGTAAAAATTTTGGGAAACCAAGCATTTTAGGTAAAAAATTATTTTTTTTTTAACATATGCAAAAGTCGTGAAACACCTGTAGGGTATTAAGGTTCACTTTACCCCTTTTTACGTTCCCCGAGGGGTCTGGTTTCCAAAATGGTATGCCATGTGTTTTTTTTTTGCGGTTCTGGCACCATAGGGGCTTCCTAAATGCGGCATGCCCCCAGAGCAAAATTTGCTTTCAAAAAGCCAAATGTGACTCCTTCTCTTCTGAGACCTGTAGTGCGCCAGCAGAGCACTTTTCACCCCCATATGGGGTGTTTTCTGAATCGGGAGAAATTGGGCTTCAAATTTTGGGGGGGTATTTTCTGCTATTATCCTTTTTAAAAATGTAACATTTTTGGGAAACCAAGCATTTTAGGTAAAACATTTATTAATTTTTTTTACATATGCAAAAGTTGTGAATCACCTGTGGGGTATTAAGGTTCACTTTACCCCTTGTTAAGTTCCCTGAGGGGTCTAGTTTCCAAAATGGTATGCCATGTGGTTTTTTTTTGCTGTCCTGGCACCATAGGGGCTTCCTAAAGGTGACATGCCCCCCAAAAACAATTTGACGCTCCTTCCCTTCTGAGCCCTCTACTGCGCCCGCCGAACAATTAACATAGACATATGAGGTATGTGCTTACTCGAGAGAAATTGGGTTTCAAATACAAGTAAAATTTTTCTCCTTTTTACCCCTTGTAAAAATTCAAAAATTGGGTCTACAAGAACATGCGAGTGTAAAAAATGAAGATTGTGAATTTTCTCCTTCACTTTTCTGCTATTCCTGTGAAACACCTAAAGGGTTAATACACTTATTGAATGTCATTTTGAATACTTTGGGGGGTGTAGTTTTTATAATGGGGTCATTTATGGGGTATTTCTAATATGAAGACCCTTCAAATCCACTTCAAACCTGAACTGGTCCATGAAAAATAGCGAGTTTGAAAATTTTGTGAAACATTTCCAAATTGCTGCTGAACTTTGAAGCCCTCTGGTGTCTTCCAAAAGTAAAAACTCATAAATTTTATGATGCAAACATAAAGTAGACATATTGTATATGTGAACCCAAAAATGTTTTATTTTGAATATCCATTTTCCTTACAAGCAGAGAGCTTCAAAGTTAGAAAAATGCAAAATTTTCATTTTTTTCATCAAATTCTGGGATTTTTCACCAAGAAAGGATGCAAGTTACCATAAAATTTTACCACTACGTTAAAGTAGAATATGTCACGAAAAAACAGTCTCGGAATCAGAATGATAACTAAAAGCATTCCAGAGTTATTAATGTTTAAAGTGACAGTGGTCAGAATTGCAAAAAACGCTCTGGTCCTTAAGGTGTAAAATGGCCTGGTCCTTAAGGGGTTAAGGCAGTCGGCTAGCCCCTTATTCTATTCTACATGCCTTCCTTCCTTTGTTTTTAATTTAGTTATTCCTTGTTTTGATTTCCTTTTTTCATTTATATATCTGGAGAATGTCTTATCCCCTTTATTCATAGACTGAGCTAGTTTTTCTTCTGCCTGTGCTTTAGAAGTCCTTATAACTTGCTTGGTCTCTTTCTGCCTAGTCTTGTAGAATTCCCTATCTTCATTGCTCTGGGTTGTTTTATAATTACTAAATGCTAGTTTTTAGTTTTTTATGATTTTGGCCACTTCTGCTGAGTACCACAGTGGTCTCTTCCTTTTTCTGCTTTTACTGACAAGTCTTGTGCAATTTTCTGTTGCCTTCAATAAAGCGTCTTTTAAGTAGTCCCATTTCTCCTGAACTCCATGTAATTTGTTCCAGTCTGATAGGGACTCATTTATGACTAATCTCATTTTTGAAAAGTCTGTTTTTCTAAAATCTAAAACTTTTGTTTTTGTGTGGTGTGACTCCTTCACTGTTCTTATATTAAACCACACTGATTGGTGATCACTAGATCCAGAGCTTTCGCCTACAGTAACATCATATACCAAATCCCCATTTGTGAAAACCAAATCCAAAATGGCCTCCTTCCGAGTTGGCCCCTCAACCACTTGTAGAGATAATCCCAGTAGGGAATTTAGAATATTTGTACTCCTGACAGAACTAGCTATTTTGGTTTTCCAGTTTATATCCGGAAGATTGAAGTCTCCCATAATGATAACTTCTCCTTTCATTGTCATTTTAGATATTTCTTCAACTAGTAGATCATCTACTTCTTTAACTTGGCCAGGTGGTCTGTATATCACACCTACACGAGTTACTGCACGGTTACCAAACTGCAACGTAACCCAAACTGACTCTGTGGTTTCCTCACTAACTTGTATTAGGTTAGATTTTATGCTATCTTTCACATACAGGGCCACTCCTCCTCCTTTCTTGCCTTCTCTGTCTCTTCTGTATAAAGAGTACCCTGGTATGGATATGTCCCAGTTATTCCTTTCATTAAACCATGTCTCAGTAACGGCATTGGTTGTGTAGTGTTTTTATGGTACATTCACATGGGCGGAGATTTACAGTAAGTTTGAGCTGCAATGGAAAATTTGGAAAAACTCCCAGCATGCACTGACAGACCATACATGCTGGGAGTTGTAGTTATGCAACAGCTGGAGGTACATTGGTTGCGAAACACTGAGAGTTTGTTACTTTACTCAGTGTTTCGCAACCATTGTGCCTTCAGCTGTTGCAAAACTAGAACACCCAGCATGTACAGTCTCTCAGTGCATGCTGGGAGTTGTATTTTTGCAACAGCTGGAGGCACACTGGTTGCAAAACACTGAAGTAGGTAACAAACTCTGTTTCACAACCAATGTGTCTCCAGCTGTTGCAAAACTGCAACAATCAGCATGCATTGACAGCCGAAGGGCATGCTGAGAGTTGTAGTTTTGCAACAGCTGGAGGCACACTGCTACAACTCCCAGCATACCCTTTGGTAGTCTGTGCATGTTGGGAGTTGTAGTTATGAAAAACTAGATGCACACTTTTTCAAAGAAAAAATGTGCCTCCAGCTGTTGCATTACCACAACTCCCAGCATGCACAGACTACCAAAGGGCATGCTGGGAGTTGTAGTTGCTAAGCAACATCAGGAGGTGAACAGGCCTCACCTCCTGCTGTATCCTGCCGCCGGGACCGCCGCACTGTATCCTGCCGCCGGGCCCGATCCTGCTGCTGCTTCGACCGATCAATCACGTGATCGTGAGGTGTCACCCATGCCACCTCACTCCTGCTGAGTAAGGGGGAATGGGGCTGTCTCGGACAGCCCCATTCACCCTTTTTTTCCGGGTCACCGGGTCACCAGAGACCCAATTGACACGGAATAACCACAAATCGCACATCTGAATGGACCTCTGGACCCCCCCTGGGCAATATGCCGGGATGCCTGCTGAACGATATCAGCAGGCATCCCGGTCCATGCCCAGCGAGTGGCAGGGGCTGGAAGAACGCAGGGCATACCTATATGCCAAGTCCTTAAGGACTCGGAAATGGGGGCATATGGATACGCCCTGCGTCCTTAAGGGGTAAATATTTTAAAAGCAGCACAAGAGACCTTTAAAAATGTGAGGAGAAAAAAAATGGTGTGATTAATATCGCTGGAACAGAAATTACAGTAATTTTTTGATATCTCACCCAATGTGAACTGAACTCAACCCACTTGTAAGTCTGAGTTTACCTGCTACTACATTGAGATGTGGTGACTGGGGTGTTGCAATATGTAACAGGATCTAGTTGTATAAACCCTGGGGGCAAGATGTTGTAAACCCCTTAGTGTTCGTGACGCCAGGATGTGGTTATTCCGGTATGGTAACCGCCGTCAACCAACCCAGAAACGGTTTGTAATAAAGGAATGTCCACAGCAAGGATTCTGAATAAACTGGAACTTTTACTTGAAATGTTTAGGGAACAGTCTTTACAATTATGCAGTTCCTTCAGAGGCCACCGGGACACAGGATACCTTGCAGGCTTGCTGGGACTTGTAGTTTTGAGGATATTTATGCAGGCCACTGTGCTACTAATATATTCCTTAGCTGAGGAGTAGTCACTGGATTTGTAGAGAGAATTGTAACTCACGTTTTAGAAGTGGCTGTGTTTCTTTAGGCTTTGGCCTAGATGAGATGAATTTGCAGTATACAGGACTTTGTGCTTCCTTTTAAGTCCAAGAGATAAGAGAGAGAGAATAGAGACTTCAGCACCTTATATACTAGGGGGCAGGACTAAAGCCCATTGGTTGCTAATGCCTGGGGTTCCTGTGCCCATGGAACTCTGGGTATATCACATGACAGTAGATCACATGACCAAGGAAGGTCCTATACATTTTATACAAACTGTACAACTTTATACATATGAATAATAGATATACATAATTAATATACACTGCATTTATATGAGACAACAAGGGGGGAGCCCTGCAGGAGATCCCTATGGACCTAAGAGACTCTTCCTGAGGGGACAGGTCCTGTACCGGGACACCTCAAACCCCCTTGTTTAATGAAAGTCGCCCTCAATGTCTGTCCCCTTAGGGAGAGGAGCGAAATGGCCATTGGGCCGGATGTAGTCCTGAAGCATTTAACTATAACGTCCAATTTCAGTACACATTAAAATGTCCATACATGCTCTGTAACTTGGGAACAGGATGACATTGGTTAACTTTAGTACTTGCTGGATATAATTAACCATTTAATGGTTGAGACAAGGTTCCTTAAAGGGGTACTCCGCTGCCCTGTGTCGGAAGCTCCGCTCCCCAGCGTCCGGAAGTTTATTGTTCCTGACGCTGTGTGCGGGCTTCCGTGTTCAGGGCTGCCCCTCGTGACGTCACGCCCGCCCCCTTCATGATGTCATGCCCGCCCCCTCAATGAAAGTCTATGGGAAGCGGGCGTGATGGCCATCGTGCCCCCCTTCGCATAGTCTTTCGCTGAGGAGGAGGGCGTGACATTACGAAGGGGGCCGGCGTGACGTCACAAGGGGCAGCCCTGAACATGGAAGCCCGCACACAGCGTCCGGAACAATGAACTACCGGACGCTGGGAAGCAGAGCATCCGACACAGGGCAGCGGAGTACCCCTTTAAGAACACAGCCATGAATATGGTAACAATACTTTTACATTTTACAACAATACCTTTATTTATTTATTTTTTTTTTTTTTATAGAGATATACCTACATATTATTATGCATCTCTAATGACTATGCACATATTATTAGTACTATCACATTTGACTGACTGACAATCTTACTGACATTTGACTGCTATATACAGTGGGGATCAAAAGTTTGGGCACCCCATGTAAAAATTTGTATTAAAGAAGCCAAGGAAAGATGGAAAAATCTCCAAAAGGCATCAAATTACAGATTTGACATTCTTTTAATACGTCAACAAAAGTTAGATTTTATTTCCATCATTTACACTTTCAAAATAACAGAAAACAAAAAGATGGTGTCTGCAAAAGTTTGGGTACCCTGCAGAATTTATAGCATGCACTGCCCCCTTTGCACAGCTGAGACCTGCCAGTGTCATGGATTGTTCTCAATCATCATCTGGGAAGACCAGGTGATGTGAATCTCAAAGGTTTTAAATGCCCAGACTGATCTGACCTTGCCCCAACAATCAGCACCATGGGTTCTTCCAAGCAGTTGTCTAGAAATCTGAAACTGAAAATAGTTGATGCTCACAAAGCTGGAGACGGCTATAAGAAGATATCAAAACGTTTTCAGATGTCAATATCCTCTGTTCGGAATGTAATTAAGAAATGGCAGTCATCAGGAACAGTGGAAGTTAAAACAAGATCTGGAAGACCAAAAAAATATCAAACAGAACAGCTCGCAGGATTGTGAGAAAAACAATTCAAAACCCAGAAAGATCTGACAGACACTGGAGTTGTGGTACCCTATTCCACTATAAAAACATACTTGTACAAATATGGTCTTCATGGAAGAGTCATCAGAAGAAAACCTCTTTTACATCCTCACCACAAAAATTAGCGTTTGACCGTTTTGGAAACAAGTTCTGTGGACCGATGAGGTTAAAATTGAACTTTTTGGCCTGAATGAGCAAAGGTACGTTTGGAGAAGAAGGGGAACAGAATTTAATGAAAAGCACCTCTGTCCAACTGTTAAGCATGGGTGGGAGGATCAATCATGCTTTGGGGTTGTATTGCAGCCAGTGGCACAGGGAACATCTCACGAGTAGAAGGAAAAATGGATTCAATAAAACTTCAGCAAATTTTGGATGATAACTTGATGCCATCTGTGAAAAAGCTGAAGTTAAATAGAGGATGGCTTCTACAAATGGATAATGATCCTAAACACACCTCGAAATCCACGGGGGATTACATCAAGAGGCGTAAACTGAAGGTTTTGCCATGGCCTTCACAATCTCCCAACCTCAACATAATTGAAAATGTATGGATAGATGTTGAAAGAACAGTGCGTGACAGACAGCCCAGAAATCTCAAAGAACTGGAAGACTTTAGTAAGAAAGAATGGGCAAAGATACCTCAAACAAGAATTGAAAGACTCTTGGCTGGCTACAAAAAGTGTTTACAAGCTGTGATACTTGCCAAAGGGGGCAGTACAAGATATTAACTCTGCAGGGTGCCCAAACTTTTGCAGACACCATTTTTTTGTTTTCGGTTATTTTGAAAGTGTAATTGATGGAAATAAAATCTAAATTTTGTTGACATATTATAAGAATGTCTAATCTGTAATGTGATGCTTCTTGGAGATTTTTCAATCTTTCCTTGGCTTCTTTATGCACATTAATACAAATTTTTACCTGGGGTGCCCAAACTTTTGATCCCCACTGTATGGTATGCATGATGTCTGCAATGGTTATACATACTCGACATTATCTCACTGTTGCTGCTACTACATTGAGATGTGGTGACTGGGGTGTAGCAGTATGTAACAGGGTCTGGTTGTATAAACCCTGGGGGCAAGATGTTGTTAACCCCTTAGTGTTCGTGACGCCAGGATGTGGTTATTCTGGTATGGTAACCGCCATCAATCAACCCAAGAACGGTTTGTAATAAAGGAATGTCCACAGCAAGGATTCTAAATAAACTGGAACGTTTACTTGTTTAGGGAACAGTCTTTACAATTATGCAGTTCCTTCAGAGGCAACCGGGACACAGGATACCTCACAGGTTTGCTTGGACTTGTTATTATTGAGATATTTAGGTAGACCACTGTGCTACTGATATATTCCTTAGCTGAGGAGTAGTCACTGGATTTGTAGAGAGAATTGTAACTCATGTTTTAGAAGTGGTTGTGTTTCTTTTGGCTTTGGTCTAGATGAGATGAATTTGCAGTATACAGGACTTTGTGCTTCCTTTTGAGTCCAAGAAATAAGAGAGTATAGAGACTACAGCCACTTATATACTAGGGGGCTGGACTAAAGCCCATTGGTTGCTAATGCTTGGAGTTCCTGTGCCGATGGAACTCTGGGTATATCACATGACAGTAGATCACATGACCAATGAAGGTCCTATACATTTTATACAAACTGTACAACTTTATACATATGAACAATTAATACACATAATGAATATACACTGCATTTATAAGACAAGGGGGGAGCCCTGCAGGAGAGCCCTATGAACCTAAGGGACTCTTCCTGAGGGGACTTAAGGATGGTACAGGATAGGTCCTGTACCGGGACACCACAAAGCTTAATGTTAATTATAGAAACAATTATATAACAACTCTATTATTTTATGGTTAAAAATACACACTGCACACCTTGTTAATTGTAGGACACGTACATGCTGGCGTACCCACTACATTTGAAAATGTTGTGTAAAAAATAGAATAAGGCACAAAATAATTGTGTAAGATTTTTACAAACTACTTAAATAACCCATATGTGGCACTAAAATTTTCCTTTAAAAAAAAAATAAAAAATCCATAGTAATGCAGCTTCATGCACATTTTGGGGTGGGTAATGTACCGAGCCGCTTTTTTTTTGTGTGGCTTCACTATTGTTTATGTGCCTGTTGGTGCTGCGCTGCCTTCCTTCCTGATGTAAACTCCGTCCTCAGCGCGGTGGCGCAAGTCTCCACCCACCAACGTCACAAAATGTGGGCTCAAAATTAAACAAAAAAGCCCCCAGAGTACGGATATTCATGGTGCGGCATAGTATGTTTTTAATACTTTTTTAATTTCAGAGGAGGGTGGATGGGTTGTTGCGGGATAGTTGGAGTGCAGCTATTTAGTGCCAGGGAGGCCAGTCAGGGTGTCACCTGATGCAGTACACCCCCTCCCAGTCACTCTCTAGTAACACTAATGGTAATAAAGGGTAGATAAAGAACTTCGGCTATTAACATAAGGGAAAACTTTTCTATTTTAAAAAAAGGCTTTTGCAAGTGGGTTTCCCAGGTTTTGCTTCCGTGCGATTTATTTTTCAAAGTCGTGCGACTTTTTGATAAATAGGTCACACATAAGCAAAAGTAAGTTAAAAAACAATTGTCATATAAAAGCCGTACGTTTGAAAAGAATGATAAATCTCCTTCAAAAAGTTTTTTTCTGGAACTTCGTTTCTCGGAACAGACGTCTCTACCATGATATCCGTCTTCCAGAGCTGCCAAGGAGACTTCCAATAACAATACTCCAGATCACAAAAACTCTGGAGACGGCTTCAGCAGCAGCGGAGGAGCAAGATGAGACACACAACTCGTGTTGCTTTTGGCTCCAAAGAAATGGAATCTGCATTAAGTGCAAGTTAAATAGCCAAAAACAAAGAGACCCACAATACTAATATTATTTCAAAAAGTATAACAATCTTTATTAGACAATAAAAAACAGTTTTTAAAAAATTAGAAAAAGGCAGAGGATGACCTTACACAGGAGACAACAGGTGCCAGTGGGCCTGGTATGGGTAATATGGGTATTCAATCAAGAGTATACATAATATAAGACTAGCGTAGCTGCATGTTTACAATATCGTAACAATAGGTATAATATCTAATATACATTGAGGTAACATAGGAAGCAGCAATGCAATACAACAGACATAGATAGGAAATACCTAAAAAAAACTACCTGTCATATACCCAAAGACCAGGAGCACCAAGCACCAACACCCCACTCCTGGTGCTTGGTGCTCCTGGTCTTTGGGTATATGACAGGTAGTTTTTTTTAGGTATTTCCTATCTATGTCTGTTGTATTGCATTGCTGCTTCCTATGTTACCTCAATGTATATTAGATATTATACCTATTGTTACGATATTGTAAACATGCAGCTACGCTAGTCTTATATTATGTATACTCTTGATTGAATACCCATATTACCCATACCAGGCCCACTGGCACCTGTTGTCTCCTGTGTAAGGTCATCCTCTGCCTTTTTCTAATTTTTTAAAAACTGTTTTTTATTGTCTAATAAAGATTGTTATACTTTTTGAAATAATATTAGTATTGTGGGTCTCTTTGTTTTTGGCTATTTATTGGTACCCCCGGGACCTACATACGGCACATATTGTTTTGCCGTTTTTGTTGTTTGGCTAAATTAAGTGCAAGTTCCCAAATGTTAGGACCATTCCCATATAATCTTACACTAAGAGCTATTCTCATACCGGCCCCACTGCATCTGTACAGCACAGTGTTTCCCAACCAGGGTGTCTCCACCTGTTACATAACTACAACTCCCAGCATGCCCTTTGGCTGTGCATGCTGGGAGTTGTAGTTATGAAACAGTAGGAGGCACACAGGCCTCACCTCCTGCTGCCAGTCATTTCCTGCCGCCGACAGTAAGCTTTCCCCGCCGCTGCACACTACATGGTCGGTACCCGCTCTCGCCCTCCAGACTAGGGGCAGAACGGGTGCCGTCAGGACTGCCCAGAAGACGCCATGATTCATCAGCCGGTCTCAGCCGACCAATCACCATGAACGTGAGGTGGCACCAGTGCCACCTCACTCCTGCTGGGCAATTGTGATTGGTGCTGTCTCGGACATTCGGTATTCGGTACATTCGGGTAAATCTTTTTATTCTTTTTTGGACTTTTTTAGCGATCCTAAAAAATTATGGAGATTTTATTAAAATTTCGTAGGGTACCATAAAAAAATAATAATAAAAAAGGAAAAATGGAAAAAATTGTATCTAACGAAATGTATCTTTTTTTATTGTGAAATGTTTATAAATTTTTAAACAGGGATCAATTTATGTGAGCGGGTAAAGCACTAAAAATGTAGCCGACAATAATAAAAATGTATTGTGTGCGTGTTTTTCACTTTTTTTTTTTACATTTTTTAGGTAGTACTACTACTCCCAGCATGGAACACACTGTTCCATGATGGTAGTAGTAGTTACCTGTGCTAATTGACAGATCGCCGGGGTCCCTTGCGATCCTCTTGTATAGATGCGGCGGCAGCTCTTCTATGGTCCCCTGCACTCACGTATATATACACATATTCATATTTCCCGCAGAGCTGTGATTGGGCAGATGATTCCAGCCAATCACAGCTCTCTGTGAGAAATAGGAATATGTGTATATATACGGCCGTGCAGGGGACCATAGGAGCGCGGCCGCCGCATCCATACATTATACAGGAGCATCACAGCGGGTGTCAGGAGTGATCTTTCCTTTACTACAAGTACTACTACTCCCAACATGGAGTAAACTCTGCTCCATGCTGGGAGCTGTAGTACCTGCATTAATAGACAGATCGCAGCAGGTGTCAGAAGTTACACTCGCTGCGATATGTCTATTAATGCAGGTACTACAGCTCCCAGCATGGAGCAGAGTGTGCTCCATGTTGGGAGTATTAGTACCAGCAGTAAGGGACAGATCCCAGCGGATGTCACTCCTCCTGACACCCGCTGCTATCGCCCTTATGTGAATGTCGGGATCAGCTGTTCTCAGGGCTACAGAGCCGGGAGAACAGCTGACGCTGAGCCGTAGGTATACATCGTATATCTACTGCCCAGCAAGAACTTACAGTGAGCCTGCAATGTGTATACAGTATACACATTGCTGGCTCACTTAACCCCTTGCTGAGCTGTGCGCTATGTGCAAGCCCAGCAAGGGAAGATTTAACTTACACTGCTGGACAGTGTAGGTTAACCCTTTGGGCAGTATACACTATATACAGCTATCTATAGATAGCTGTATATAGAGTATACAGAAGATGAAGTCCGCTTTCTTCCCTCGAGTATCAGGCAGGTCCGTGTAGCTCCGCCCCCAGTGATGATGTCATTAGGGGGCGGAGCTACATAAGGGAACAAGGCTAGTTAATCTGAAGCTCTGTTCACATTGTCCGTTTTGTATAATGTGAACAGACCCTTCTGCCAGTGTCTACCCAGACAGAGAGACTCCAGCTGTTGCTAAACTACAACTCCCAGCATGCCCAGACAGCCAAAATCTGTCTGGGCATGCTGGGAGTTGTAGTTTTGCACCAATTGGTGGCTCCCTGTTTTGGTAGACATTGCATCATGGGTGCTCTCCCCAGCGGACAGCGCCAAAAATGTCATAACCAATTTTTTGTGTTTTTTTCTTCTCGTTTCAGATCCATGTATGCAGAGGATTACTGCAGATTCAATGGATTATGGCGGATTCATTTTTTTTATTTTAATAAAATGGTTAACGAGGGCTGTGGGGGAGTGTTTTTTTAAATAAAATAATTTTTCCAATGTGTTGTGTTTTTTATTTAAATGAATTTTCAGGCTTAGTAGTGGAAGCCGGTCTTATTGACTGAATCCATTACTAAGCCAGGGCTTAGTGCTAGCCCCAAAAACAGCTAGTGCTAACCCCCAATTATTACCCCGGTACCCACCGCCACAGGGGTGCCGGGAAGAGCTGGTACCAACAGGCCCGGAGCGTCAAAAAATGGCGCGCCTAGGCAGCAACAGGCTGGCGTTATTTAGGCTGGTGAGGGAGAGTAACAATGGTCCTCGCCCACCCTGGTAACGTCAGGCTGTTGCTGTTTGGTTGGTATTGTGCTGAGAATGCAAATACGGGGAACCCTCTACGTTTTTTTTAATTTTTTTAATTTAAATAAAATAAAAAACATATAGGGTTCCCCGTATTTTCATTCTCAGCACAATACCAACCAAACAGCAACAGCCTGATGTTACCAGGGTGGGCGAGGACCATTGTTACTGGCCCTCCCCAGCCTAAATAACGCCAGCCTGTTACCGCCTAGGAACAGGAGCACCATTTTTGACACTCCGGGCCTTTTGGTACTGGCTCTTCCCGACATCCCTGTGGCGGTGGGTACCGGGGTAATAATTGGGGGTTAGCTCTAGCTGTTTTTGGGGCTAGCACTAAGCCCTGTCTTAGTAATGGAGTCAGTCAATAAGACCAGCTTCCACTACTAAGCCTGAAAATTCAATAACAAAAACACAAGACATTGGAAAAATTATTTTATTTAAAAAACACTCCCCCACAGCCCTCGTTAACCATTTTATTAAAATAAAAAAATAATAATCCGCCGTAATCCATCAAATCCGCAGTAATCCTCTGTATACACGCATCTGAAACGAGAAGAAAGAAAAAAAACACAAAAAATTGGTTATGACATTTTTGGCGCTGTCCGCTGGGGAGAGCACCCATGATGCAATGTCTACCCAAACAGGGAGCCACCAATTGGTGCAAAACTACAACTCCCAGCATTCCCAGACAGCCTTTGGCTATCTAGGCATGCTGGGAGTTGTAGTTTAGCAACAGCTGGAGTCTCCCTGTCTGGGTAGACACTGCCAGAAGGGTCTGTTAACATTATGCAAAACGGACAATTTGAACAAAGCTTCAGATTAACTAGCCTTGTTCCCTTCTGTAGCTCCGCCCTCTAATGACGTCATCACTAGGGGGTGGAGCTACACGGACCTGCCCGGTACTCGAGGGAATTAAGCGGACTTCGTCTTCTGTATACACTACATACATGTGGTAGCCCTTGGGGGGTGTATGGTAGGGATTGTATAATGTTGGTATATGAGGGGTTAATATTAACCCAGCCACTCGTGATGCCAGGGTGAGGGCTGGTATGCTGAATCCATGTTCCGGCCTATCACCGCCCTTCCCAGAAACGATAGGTGCAATGAAATGACTGAAGGTCCACAAGCAGATTTACCTTGAACTTGAATAACTTTACTGCAGTGCTTGCAATATCCAATGCGTAGTAACAGTCTCATATAACAGTTCTTAGGTTGCTTAGCGACTGGCAGAAGTTGCGGACCTTGCATTAAACTTGTAGTCTCTGAATTTAGGGAGTGATGTGCAGATCCGTCCGGATTTAGGGGAAATATTGGGTCCGGTGATACTGCAGAGTGCTTAGGGAATGACACACTCTATAATTTAGATCATTCAGCCGTTGCCGCAAGGCTCAGGCCTAACTCACTGCGATATAGGTCTTCTATCTATAGATAGCTGTATATAGTGTATAACGCCCAAAGGGTTAACCTACACTGTCCAGCAGTGTAAGTTAAATCTTCCCTTGCTGGGCTTGCACATAGCGCACAGCTCAGCAAGGGGTTAAGTGAGCCAGCAATGTGTATACTGTATACACATTGCAGGCTCACTGTAAGTTCTTGCTGGGCAGTAGATATACGATGTATACCTACGGCTCAGCGTCAGCTGTTCTCCCGGCTCTGTAGCCCTGAGAACAGCTGATCCCGACATTCACATCAGGAGGATCGCAGCGGGTGTCAGGAGAAGTGACATCCCTGGGATCTGTTCCTTACTGCAGGTACTAATACTCCCAACATGGAGCACACTTTTCTCCATGCTGGGAGCTGTAGTACCTGCATTAATAGACATATCGCAGCGAGTGTAACTTCTGACACTCACTGCGATCTGTCTATTAATGCAGGTACTACAGCTCCCAGCATGAGGCAGAGTGCACTCCACGTTGGGAGTAGTAGTACTTGTAGTAAAGGAAAGATCACTGCAGGTATCACTCCTGACACCCGCTGTGATGCTCCTGTATAATGTATGGATGCGGCGGCCGCGCTCCTATGGTCCCCTGCACGGCCGTATATATACACATATTCCTATTTCTCACAGAGAGCTGTGATTGGCTGGAACTATCTGGCCAATCACAGCTCTGCGGGAAATATGAATATGTGTATATATACGTGAGTGCAAGGGACCATAGAAGAGCGGCCACCGCATCTATACGTTATACAAGAGGATTGCAAGGGACCCCTGCGATCTGTCAATTAGTACAGGTAACTACTACTCCCATCATGGAAGAGTGTGTTCCATGCTGGGAGTAGTAGTACTACCTAAAAAGTGTTTTTTTTTTAAAGTGAAAAACACGCACACACTACATTTTTATTATTGTCGGCTAAATTTTTAGTGCTTTACCCGCTCACATAAATTGATCCCTGTTTAAAAATGAATAAACATTTCATAATAAAAAAGATACATTTCGTTAGATACAATTTTTTCCATCACTACTGTATCTATTTTATTATGATTTTTTTATGGTACCCTACGAAATTTTAATAAAAAAGGTATCTCCATAATTTTTTAGGATCGCTAAAGTCCAAAAAAAGAATAAAAAGATTTACCGAATGTACCCGAATACCGAATGTATCCGAAAAATCAAACTGTATCTGTATCCTTTTTATTATCTTTCTTATCAGAATGAATTCTTTACGTCATTTAGGGATAACGAATGCATTCTTATTTACAGCTATTCGTATTATCGTGGCTATTCGGGAATGTTCAAAATATGTTTTCGTGCATTCAGATCGGTCCGAATGCCCAAAAACGGTTAAATTCGGTAAATTAGACATTCGTGCCGAACCGAATTGCACATGTCTAGAAGTTACACTGTACCAGGACATTGCGCCCACGACCTTACTGAAAAGACGCCTGATGAGACCCCTGTTGGATAAGCTACGGGACGCTGGTATACAATACGCATGGCTGTTCCCGTTTGGACTGTCGGTGATCAAAGACGGCAAGAGGATTGCGATATGGACACCGTCTGATCTAGCTGGTGCCTGGGTTGCAGATCGGTATCGAGCCAGTAGAGATACCTTCATGGCTCCTGGCTGCGGTGGCGGAACCACTGCCGCCGCTCCCGGTCATCGGCGAATGGAAGAGGGTAGCCAGACCCTGTACTCCCAAGGCAAAGAAACAGGCCCTTGCCTCAAGCGCATAAGATGTGCAGTCCTGGAATTTACCTGTATGATGCCCCTGGAGCCACAGGACATCGCTAGAGTTCGTGGACGGAGCTTACTCGTTGTTGAGATGGGATTACGGTCCACCCCTTAGACTCTCCAGCGGAGACAGCACCTCGATGGACTAGGTAAACTCTCTTAGCCCATCTCTCTAACCCCATGTGCTATGGAAGGAGGATGACTAGTCCCGCTTGCCATTTAGAAACAGGATGTTACCCATGCGCCCCTCAATCACCCTGCCACGCGAATCCGCCCCTTCACTCTCCTATTCTTAGGTTCCATAGCTACTGGGACTTGTTTGGACTGCATACTGGACTCCGATCGCCTTCACAACGGGTTGAGGTTTTCACAGCGAGCCAGCGTAATCTGAGACTCCCTCCCCCACCTCAACTACTGCTCCAAGCAAGGACCCTGATAACCCCGGTCCTCTGGTCCCATCTCTCCCACTCCCCCCCCCTCCTGTAGCCAGGTGAACCAGAGACTACACCCGGATCTACGGTACTCACATCTGCCCTTACCTTTATCTCAACGACGAGACTTTTGATGTTTGCCTCCGTCTCTCCTGTATTCGGTTACTGTGTGCTATTTGGGGGTGTTGATTGGGTTATTACTCTTACTATCGTGCATAGTAGCTGATCCTCAATGTTCGCAATGTTTTTCTGGTTGTATTTCCACAAGATTGTCCCACCCGGTTAGGATGTTTCATGTTATCTTAATGTTAAGAGTGTATTAGTGTGCGCCTCAGGCTAGGATTTCCTATCATTTCCTACTTCTCCCCCCCACTGGCACTCTCCCTACCACATTAGGTGCTAGGTACCTGAGTGCACCTGTTACCTGTAACGACTTTCACCCTCAGGTCATTTGAACTACTGCCCACTCTTACATATTGAATCACTGACCTTTTCTAAATCTTCCTTTTCTCACCTGTATTTCCTTACCCACCTTCTCTTTTCTCATTATTTTCTTTTATCTTCCTTTCTCTTCTCCCCCCCTCCCTCTCCACTCCGCTTCCAACATTTCCCTCTGATCCACTGTTCTCACCTGCCTACTACTTCACCTCTTACCCCTTACCTCCCCCCCCACATCTCCCATTTCTTCTCCACTGCTTCTTCCTGCTCCACTTGCTTATCCTCTTTCTTCCATATACCCTCACTACACCTTCCGTTCCCTCACCCCCCCCCCCCCACCCTTTTCCTCCTCATCACAGTCTACTATTTCCATTTTCCTCTTCCCTCAGCCCCATACTCCGGACTCGCCTACACTTCACCTCTATCATCTGCTTTCCTTCAAACATACATACTCCAACCCCCCCAGCCTTACGAAAGACTTCCCTTTGCTGCAGCTTAGATCTGGACACTTCCTCAGACAGAAATAGTTAAATATTTTCTATACATCCCCGAGTGTTCACTATGTCTGACAGAGCTCTCACAACCTTTGTCTCCTTCAATGTACGGGGACTGAACACTCCTCACAAGAGAAGCCATGCACTGAGGATTCTCCATAGATTGAAACCGTCAGTAGTTTATTTTCAGGAAACTAATTTTAAGTTGCACAAGATACCGAATTTACCTCGCCGCTACTATGACCAGTGGTTCCACTCCTGCCATGACACCTCGGCATCTAAAGGTGTATCTATAGCCATACACAAAAGTTGCCCGATTAAGGTTCTACAGACTCTCTCTGACTCTGAGGGAAGATATCTTTTCCTAAATGTCCTATTGTACAATCGCAAGTTAACTCTGGTGAATCTATATGCCCCTAACAATGCCCAGGTGTCATGGCTTTTGGGGGCACTGGAAGACCTCCGGGCGTTTGCAGATGGTCCGGTGATATTAGGTGGTGATTTGAATGTTTCACTTAATCCGCTTTTAGTCACTTCTCAAGCACGTACTGCTGTTCCCCAGAGAACACTTGCCAAACTACACTCCAAATTAACTGATTTATCTCTTATAGATGCAAGGAGACAGAGGAATCCTTCCGTCCGGGACTACTCCCATTACTCGTCAGTACACGGATCCTACCACAGACTTGACTATTTGCTGCTCCACAAGTCTCTCCTCCCGGCGCTCATGACCACAGGTATTGACTCTATTACTATCTCCGATCACGCTCCTGTACATCTTTCTTTGTCTCTGTCCCCTTTCCCCTCCAATTCTTGGCGCTGGAGATTGAATGAAGGCATCCTTTCTAATCAGTGCTCTAGCTGACATTACGCAACAGTTATCCTTATACTTTGATTTAAACTCTAAGTCGGGAACGGCCTTCACGCGAGGGATATTCATTTCCTGGGGTTCCAAACTGAAGAAAGAGAGGCAGCGCAAGATCACTGACATTCTGTCTGAAATCTCCACCCTGGTGAGGATACACAAGTGTACCGGGGCGATAGCGATTCAGGAGACACTTAAATCCCTACGCACCACCCTTAATACTCTCCTCACCGAAAAATCAGCGAAGGCCTACCTCCACCACAGGCACCGTATTTATGCACACAGGGACAAGGGAGGTAAGCTCATGTCCACACTTATAAAGAAGGCGAGAACAAAACAACACATTCATGCAGTGAGAGATGAGAGAGGCCACCGGTATACAGACACGCCCTCCATTTCTAAAGCTTTCCAGACGTTTTACACCTCTCTGTATAATTTATCAGAGGGAGAGTCCCCGGACTCTGCTTCCGGACGTAGAGAGGCGACGAAAAGATTTCTGACATCACTAAACCTCCCTACTTTAGACGAACACATGCAGAGAGAACTCATGCTACCTATTACCCCAGAAGAAGTGCAGAGAGTGGTCTCTTTTTTCCCACCGGGTAAGAGTCCGGGCCCGGACGGTCTTCCACTGGAATACTACCGTAAATTTGCGGACGTTCTGATCCCCCACCTCACCTCTGTTTGCGAGGCTTTATTCCGTGGGTCTCCTCTCCCTAAACAGTCCCTTGAAGCACATGTCACTCTCATTCACAAGGAAGGCAAGAACCCATAAGACTGTGGGAGCTACAGACCAATATCACTTCTGAACTTAGACCTCAAAATCTGGGCTAAACTGCTCTCCTTGAGAATCAAGAGTCATCTTCCCCACTTAGTAGACGTGGACCAGTCGGGATTTGTACCAGGTAGAGAGGGTCGCACGAACACATTGAGACTGCTAACTGCGATCCAACATGCTCACATGAAAAGACTGCCCCTTGTCCTTCTTGGCGTTGACGGCATTTGATAGGGTCAATTGGGAGTATATGAAGGAGACGCTACACCGCTTCGGATTTCCCCCGCAGTTTATAACAGCTCTTATGTCCCTTTACACACAACCGTATGCTTCGTTGATGGTCAACGATGACATATCCCCCCGTTCCGGATCACAAACGGGACCAGGCAGGGATGCCCCCTGTCCCCAACCCTCTTTATACTAACAATGGAAACGCTTTTACAGAGAGTTCGACAGTTGACCAGTATCTCAGGATACAAAACCCCGAGGGGAGAGCTTAAAGCACTAGACTTTGCAGATGATTTACTATTTCTCTTAAGTGACCCTGCACACGGACTGCCTAGTTTATTAGACCTGTTCGGAGAATTTGGCTCGCTGTCGTACTTTAAAGTAAATGTTTCTATGTCGGAATTATTAAACATTACTCTATCTGCAGCTAAGATTAGGGAGATCGGCTCCCTGTCCCCTTTCCCCTGGGCCAAATCGTCACTCACGTATCTAGGGGTTAAAATACCTAGCTCGCTCACAAGCATTTTTCAACTTAACTTCAAACCCCTACTAGCAGAGATTAAAGAGACATTGGCTGGATATGATCTTCCCCTGATCCTATGGATGGGTAGGAAAAACCTGATTAACTGCTATGTGCTCCCTAAGGTTAGATACACATTACAGATGCTACCGATCTCATTACCTACCTCCTTCTTCTCCAGCGTCAAGTCTCTCTTTTCTAACTTTATTTGGAAGCAAAAGAGGCCTAGGTCAGCATATTCGCTACTCTCTCGCACAAGCGCCCAGGGGGGAATGGATGCGCCAGATGTGGAGAAACTCTACAACCTGATACAGCTCCGCAGATGGATAGATTTAATTAGTCCCCTACCGAACTCGCCTATCACTCTAGAGGTGGCATCAGTCGACTACTCTGGTGATCTATTGACAGACGTATGGCTCCCTCCTACATCACGTAGCCTCGCGCGTAACAAAGACGTCCTGCCAATTTGAAAAATTTGCCGCAGCTCAAACTTGAAACATAAACCCCACTGTAAACTCGCCCGTGTGAATTTTCCCTGTATGTTGACATGGGAGGGCAAACCTCCATCTGTTTCAAAACTACAACTCCCAGCATGTACTGACGTCCGTCTGGGAGTGCATGCTGGGAGTTGTACTTTTGCAATAGCTGGAGGCACACTGGTTGGAAAACCTTCAGTTAAGTTCTGTTACCTAACTCAGCACTTTCTAACCAGTGTGCCTCCAGCTGTTGCAAAACTACAATTCCCAGCATGTACTGATCGCCGAAGGTCATGCTGAGAGATGTAGGTATGCAACAGCTGGAGGTACGCAACTACAACTCCCAGCATGCCAAGACAGCTGTTTGCTATTTGGGCATTCTGGGATTTGTAGTTTTGCAAAAGCTGGAGGGTCACAGGTTGGAGATCACTGTGCATTGATCTCCAAACTGTGGGCCTCCAGATGTTGCAAAACTACAAATCCCAGCATGCCCAGACTGCAAACTGCTTTGTGGGCATTCTAGGAGTTGTAGTTTTGCAACATCTGGAGGGCTACAGTTTAGAGACCACTGTATATTGGTCTCAGACTGTAGACCTCCAGATGTTGCTAGGCAACTCACCAGCTTTCGTAGGATCCAGGGAGCCGCATCGCCGTCCTCCTCTTCTGCCGCCGATCACCCCTGCCGATCGCCGCCTGCTGCCGCCGCCGGTTAGTGATTGGGCTTCAGTGCCGGACCCTGTCGGTTTCCCTGTTCTGCCCAGCCTACTGTGGGTGGGTAGAAAGGGGAAACTGAAAGTTAACCCCCCTGCCCCCGATCTGCAATTGGTTGTCGCTTCTTGATGACCATTAGCAGGGATAGGAGGGGTAGCACCCCTGCCACCTCACTCCAATCCCTTCAGGGGGATCGTGGGTTTCTTTGACAACCGCGATCCCCTTTATATACCGGTCACCATAGACCTGTATGACCATAGGCGTGCGCAGCCTATTGCATTAGGGTGTGCATCCTAAAGTACAAACTCACGCCGCACGCATGCGTATATATATATATATATATATATATACATACATACATATACATACACACACACACATATACAAACACACAAATACACTCTTGCTTGCATGCACACATACATAAACAGATAAGACACCACTAGATAAATCCATTGTCCCCGTAGTCATCCAGATAGCCAATACGGATACCAAACATGCAAGAAAGTCCAAGACCACAGCACCAAAATTGGAAAAAAAGAGCTATTATTTATTGGTTCCTCAAAAAAACTTTTGGGGAACCAATAAACTACAGTTCTTTTGCACGTATCAGTTTATAATTTTTGGTGCTGTGGTCTTGGACTTTGTTGCAAACCTGTATACCATATAAGTAATTGTATTCAGGATCATATAAAGGTAGATACCAGCTGTACACAGGATCTGTATACCATATAGGGGATTATAGTTACATCTAGGGACTCACAGGTAACATAATTTCTGATCAGCGATGTCCTCTTTCCTTTTCTTGTGTATCTGGATCAGATTGACATGTCAACTTCTTCCAGGTAAAAACCAGCTAGCTAAGTAGATAGCCATACAGGTAGGTAGTTAGGTTGCTAGGTAAATAGCTAGGTAGGTAGCAAGGTTGGTTATTAGCAACATAGGTGGGTAGCTAGCTAGGTAGCCAGGTAGGCAATTAGCTAGGTAGGTTGTTAGCTAGCTAGGTAGCCATGTAGTTAGGTTGCTAGGTAGATAGATAGCTAGGTAGGTAGCCAAGTAGTTAGGTAGATGGATAGTTAGGTAGGTAGATATTCAGGTTGCTAGATAGCCAGGTAGATAGTCAGGTAGCCAGCTTGCTATGTAGGTAGCCAGGTAGTTAGATAGCCAGGGAAGTAGGAAACCAGGTAGGTAGGTTGTTAGCTAGATTGGCAGGTAGGAATTAACACTTTTCAGGTTAAAATGATGGGTTTCCCAGTACATTAATAATATAGACACTGATTTGAATAGGGACCTTCCATACAATTAAATATACCTTTTATTACGTTCCAATAAAATATCGACTTACACTACAAAATATACAGGCTGCCACCGATCCCCTATGGATTAGGACACATTTATCTTATTGCACTTGAGTATAAGTAGTCTCTCAGGATAAACTCCATATAAAGGGCAAAAACAGTGTATAAAAACACACAAAATATACACACAATTAATTATATATGCGTGACATCACAGGATACACATATGCGGGGGATATTTTCTCCTATTCTGACCCCTATTTTTTATTTCTCCTTATATGTCCTGTATGAGGGGCATTTTTTTGCGCCCCGATCTGTGATTTTTAACGGTTCCATTTTTGTTTCGATGGGACCTTTTGATTGCTTTCTTTTGTCTTTTTGATTAAATTCTGGAGTTGCAGTTAGTTACTAACTACAACTCCCAGCATGCCTTGATACAGCCTGTGGCTCAGCAGCATGTTGAACTATATAGTAGAATATAGTATGGATCAGTGTTTCCCAACCAGAGGTGCCTCCAGCTGTTGCAAAACTGTAACTCCCAGCATGCCCGGACAGCCAACAGCTGTCCAGGCATGCTGGGAGTTGTAGTTTTGCAACAGCTGGAGGCACTCTGGTTGGGAAACACTGGTATAGTATATGGTGCAACATTCTGGTAGTTGGTGGATTGGTTATATAAATACCGGCCAGGTGGCACCCTACTTTAGACTCCTCTGCCCCCTGCCCCTCTGTCCCCTCCTCCTGTACATTTGCTCTTTCCCAGCCCCCTCTGCCACCACTTTTTCGCACTGTTCTGTGACTGTCCCTCCACAGACCCCCTCCTTCACAATCTTTTGATTCCTGACCCCAACAACCCCCCACCGCCCTTTTTACCTTTCCGGGCTGCAGATGACATCGGGCGGGCTGTAGATCACGTTGGGCGGCTCCTGGTCACGCCTGGCTGCTGCCTTCTGCAGTGGTTTAAGCTCCGAGCTTCCGTCCTGCTCGGAGCAGCCGGGGCAGGGGGGCGTGCCTGCGCACGGAAGTGTGCTACTCCTAAAGTAGCAGTGTCCCCGGCCCGGCCTAAGGAACTTGGGACCGGAGGACCTGCCCTGAGTGGGGTCCCTTTATGCGCGCCAGAGTGGCCCCACTGTTTTACAAATATTTTTAAAAAATGGAGGAAGATTTTAAAAAAAGCCGGAGCAGCTGACATCCGGGGCCCAGGCCTGAGCCTGGGCTTGATTAGGGTGTGCCCAGGCACACCCCGCACACCCCGTGCGCACGCCTATGTGTATGACCCGGAATCGGCGCAAATCGCCGGTGTAAATACACCGGCGATTTGCAGCGATCGCTGACATGTTGCACGGGATGCCTGCTGAATGATTTCGGCTGGGATCCCGGTCCGGTCCCCGCTCGGCGTGTGGTGGGGACCGGAATTCCCAGGGGCGTATGGATACGCCCTGGGTCCTTAACGATCAAAAACCCAGGGCGTATCCATATGCCCTGGGTCCTTAAGGGGTTAAGGGGTTAATAATAGTAATAGTAATAATAATAATTATACTGTTTCTACCATATCCACTTATCCAGAGATTTTATGCTAGAGATATATTGTCATCCTCCATTCCTGGGAATCCACCTCTCCCCTTCTACAGATCTCTGATTCCTTAATCATCCAATAGGGGGGCTTGTTTCCCACTTATGTACAAAATTTGTTTCTAGGTGGACAATATCTTCTGTCTCCATTACAAGCTGTATGTCCAATATGGGAAATGTGCCTTGAATTATGCAGCTCCTCGCTCACTTGTTAATGTATCAAGTGACCCAGAGCCCACCACGTGGAGGTGGCTGCATTTCGGGCTCCTCCCCACCCCCAACCATATGTAGACCTTGTGTGACCCAATCAGCGTCTTGTTAAATTGGTTCACATTGATCGTCAATGGCCTTTGCTGTAATACTTCTTAGCTTTGTATGTAGGAAGTAAAATGGCATCTTGAATGTGGTCATCATGCCGGTTACTGTCCATTTGGCCATGGCCCATGCTCCAACCCACACATTGGATACATAATTGGGCCACTTCATTTTGCTTTTAGCATATTGCCAAGTCCGCTGCAGCCAAGACACTTTGGGCTCCGAGGCATCTTCAGAGGTTGTTGGTAAATCCATCTGGTTATCCGCCATGGTGACTGTCACATGATCGCTGTGCCTGGATTCATGTGGGTCTGAATTGTCACCTAAAGCCATGTCAATAGCCACATCTGCTCGCTGACCACGGTGCTTAATCTTCTTCCCAGGTATTTTATGGATCTCATAATATGGTGGAGTGACCTTATAATGATATAGGTTAGTATACCGCCAAAGGAAACTCGTCACGTAATGTATGAGACACACGACAGGCACCGAGAGAACTGGGATATCTGCAAAATAGCGACAGGATACAATATATTAGACCTATATTCATTCATTTATTTATGTATATATATGTAAATTGATATATTCACACATATAATATATATGTATAAAAATGTATTATTTATATATTATTAATCAAATATTATTATTTCAGAGTAGTTTCCCATGTTTTCTTTTAGAAGGCAAAATACTTAAAACATTGATTCACAAACTAAAATCATTTATCTCACAGGAGTAAACCTTTTCCTAATTGCTGTAAGAGACTTAAAGGAGTACTCCGCCCCTAGACATCTTATCCCCTATACAAAGGATAGGGGATAAGATGTCTGATCGCAGGGGTCTCGCAGCTGGTACCTCAGCAATCTCTGTGCAGCACCCAGCATTCGTTCACAACACTGGGTGACAGGGTCATAATGTCACGGCCACGCCCCTCGTGACATCACGCCACACCCCCTCAATGCAGCCACCACACCCCCTCCCATAGACTTACATTGAGGGGGCGTGGCCCTGACATCACGACCCCGGGGGCAGCAGAGTACCCCATCAAAGCCACCCAGGATAGACTGTACAAGAGAACATCAGTAACTTTACTGCACTCTACTATATTAACTTTACACTAATACATTCATGTTAAATCCATTTATAAACAGAAATTTTGGAAGGTTTCATTATTCCTACCTCTTAGCTTCATGGTCGCCGTCCTTACAGGATCCTTTTGCCTAAATAGACAAAATTCTCTTCAATTTGCAAAATAAGCGCAGGTCTAGTAGGAGAACGTGTTCACCCGCCGAACCGAGGAAATAAGTGTTAGGGATTGGATTCTACCCTGGAGAAAGTCTCTTTGATGTGTGATGTCACAGCAGATGACATCACGTGTATGTGTATCCATTGTAATGGCTGTACTGTACTTTACTTACACTATGTACAGTTATACTGGGGGTTTACAAAGGATTTGAAGATTACAGCTTTAACCCCTTCAGGGTCACAGCCCTTTTTGGTCTTGAGGACACAGGAAATTTTCATTTTTACGTTAAAATTTTTTCCTCCTCCCCTTCTAAGAGCCATAAATCTTAAAATGTTCAACCTAAAGACCAATATGAGGGTTTATTTCTTTTGCGACCAACTGTACTTTGTAATGAAGCCTTTCATTTTAACATAGAATATATGGTACTATAAAAATATATATATATTATTTGCGACAGGAAATTGAGAAGAAAACCGCAATTTTGCAACTTTTGATTTTTTTTGTTTTTACACAATGAACTGTATGATAACACCGACATGTTCTTTTTATACTGCGGGTCAATGCTTGGGTAAACACTTTACTATTTTTGTACCGCTTCAAAAAATATAAATATATATCAAACTTTTTAAACAATATAAGTATGTTTTAAACTGTATGAGGGCTAAGTTTTTTGCTGTATTCATCCCTGTATATGGAAAAATAAAAAAGTTATAGAGGCCAGAAGAGGACAATTTTAAACCTACTAATTTTGGTGCAAAAAGTTACAAGTGTAACAACTCCATAGATGATCTCTCTGTTCAGATTGGTGTAATTGGGGTAGATATAAATCTAATAAGAGAAGACATGAAAAAAAGGGGGTGGGCATGCCCAGAGGGGGTTGTGATGGTTTCCTTTTCTTTTTTATTTATTTTTTTATTTCTCCTCTGCTTTCTTTATTCTTTCCCAATGGTTAGGATGCCTAGGCGTTGCTCTTTCCCATCCCCTCTGTTGTGTTGCAGAATAAGGTAAACAAAATTAAGATTCTCGCATGGAACGTTGGGAGATTAGGGGACAATGTTAAGAGGATGGCAGTAATGAGGGTAGTAAGAAACCACCTCCCGTGTGTGGTGGGCTTGCTCGAGACACACCTTACGGGGGACACGGTGCACCTCCTGGGAAGAAATTGGTGGGGTAATAGCTACCACTCCTTTTACTCTTCTCACTCAAGGGGAGTTTCGGTTCTCTTTCATAGGCGTATAAAATGGGAGCTGTTTGGGAAGAGGGTGGATGAGTATGGGCGATTCATCTTTTTACATGGCAATATGGATGGTTTGATTTGGGTTCTAGCATTTGTTTATGTCCCTCCTCCTTTCTCCTCAGATATTTTGATTAAGCTTTTTGATTTTTGTGTAGGGAAGGACTGTCCTATGTTCCTGCAGGGAGATATAAACTGTGTAAGCTCAGAGGAAATGGATAGACTTCGTATGCAGGGAGCAGTTAGAAGTACGGGGGTGTCCCCATTGGCTAAAATCTGCACAGAGTTCGGATGGAAGGATATTTGGAGGATGCAAAATCCGGAAGCTAGAAAGTATTCTTGCTGGAATAAAACCAGCCGAACTCTGTCCAGAATAGATACATGTATTGGTAATCCCCAAAGCTGGGATAAAATAAGCCAGATTCCTTATCTCACTCGCTGCCTGTCTGACCACGCAGTGATAGAGATAAATATTATTACGGGAGGGTTGCCCTTGGAGGGTTTGTTAAAAATTAACGCACACTGGTTTACACTTATAGATAATGGAGGGATATTAAAGAGTCTTGTAGAGTACTTTAGGAACAACTGGGGGACAGCGAGTGACCAGATGGTATGGGAAGCGGGGAAGGCGTTCCTCAGGGGAGAGTTAATAAGAGCAATTAAAAGAAAGAAGCGGGAGTTTAGGAGTAGGGAGGAAGAGCTGAGGAAGAATTGTTTGAAGACAGAAGAACAACAAGTACGGAACCCCACGGAGGAAGGTAAAAGTAAGTGGCAGGAGTGCCAGGATGCCCTGGACGGCTATCTGTTAAGTAAAAGTAAGAGCAAGTCCCTTTTCCAGGGACACCAGAGACTGGTAGAGGCGGGTACCTCAAATAAGTTTCTGATGTCACTGGTGAGGTAGCAGAGAGCCTCTCCAGGGCCTCAGAGAATTATAGGGAGGGAAGGTAAGGAATGTGTGGGAAGGAAAGAGGTTCTTAGAAAATTTGGAGAATATTACAAGGAATTATATACATCAGAAATAGAGAAAGAAAGTAAAGAAATAAAAAAGTACCTACAAGTAATAGGGCTCCCTCAAATCCCGAGTGAAGTTAGGGAGGAAATGGAGAATTCAGTAAGTGTGGGGGAATTAGAACATGCTCTTAAAAAAACACGGGGTAATACCACCCCTGGGAGTGATGGCCTCCCTTTTGAGGTATACAGAAGATACAGTAGCTGCCTGTTACCAGCATTAGCCTGAGTTTTGTCCTCTAGTGGGAAGGGATTAGGGTTGCCACTTTCTATGAGGGAATCCATTATAATCCTATTGTTGAATGAAGGGAAGAGTGAGGAGGAGATGGGCTCGTATAGGCATAACATTTATCAGTGCGTTTTGTTTTTTTGTAACACAATTTTGTATGCATTTTTTTGAGCAAATAAAAAAGGAGAAGAAAAAAAAAGTTATAATAAGTAAGACAAAATCAAACCTTAATAAGCTGGGTATCAATTTAATTGTATGGATCTACAGAAAAAATATAAGGTGTAATTTTTACCAAAAACTGCACTGTGTACAACCGTAAGCCCCTAAAAAAAAATTCAAAATGGCGTTTGTTTTTTTCAATTTTGCCCAACAAATATTTTTTTTCTAGCTTTGCCGTAGATTTTGTGGTGAAATTATTGATGTAATTACAAAGTACAATGTGTGGTGCAAAAAAAACAGCCCTTATAGGAGTCTGTGTTATGATTTTAGGAAGGTGAGGAGGAAAAAACTAGCGCAAAAATGAAAACCTGTGGTCCTGAAAGGGTTAAAAAAAATATATATTTTTCATTGTCACTGCACCTGCACTCACATTTAACCCATGGACATGTTTTATTCATATGGTTATGCTTGTACTGGCACTTAATCTGTGATTTGCTGTTTTTATCGGTACCACATTTGCGTATATGTGATTTTTGATGACTTTTTTTTAATTAACTTTTTTTTTTTTTTCCGGGATGTGATCACAAATCAGCATTGGACTTTGTTATTTTTACGTTTTATGCCGTTCACTGTATGGAATCATTAATGTTATATTTTATCATTCGGACTATTCTCGACATTGCTATACCAAATATGTTGATTTATTTTATTTTTTTTACAAATTTGTATTTGTAAAATGGGAAAAGAGGGGGAATTAATTTTTTTTATTGGAGGAGGTAATTATTCCCATTATTAAACTGTAACAGTTAATAGCTATCTTTTGATTTTTAACCTGTTGGGGACAAAGGGCGTATGCATACGCCCTTGCATCCTGGTACTTAAGGACGAAGGGCGTATCCATACGCCCGTGGGAATTTCGGTCCCCGCCGCGGGCCGGGTGGGGACCGGACCGGGGTGACTGCTGATATCTATCAGCAGGCACCCCGTGCAAATGCCCTGGGGGGGTCATTAGACCCCCCCCATGTCGGCGATCAGCGCAAATCTCAAGTGAATTCACACTTGCGATTTGCGCCGATTCCGGGTCATCACAGGTCTATGGTGACCCGGTGACCCGAAATAGAAGGGGGATCGCGGTTGTCTAAGAAGGGATAGGAGTGAGTTGGCAGGGGTGCCACCCCTCCTATCCCTGCTATTGGTGGTCTAGACGTGACCACCAATAGCAGATCGGGGGCGGAGGGATTTACTTTCGTTTTCTTCGTCCTGCCCACCCACAATAGGCGGGGCAGGACGGGGAAACAACGGGACCAAACGCCGAAGGTTCACTTACCCCTCTGGAGGCTGCGGGCGATGGTGATCGGCGGGCGGCGACGGAGATCGGCGCGGGCGGTGGGCGGCAGAATAAGACGGCTCCCTGGATCCTACAGAAGCCGATAAGTTGCCTAGCAACATCTGGATGGCTACAGTCTGAGACTCTAGCCCTCCAGATGTTGCAAAACTACAACTCCCAGCATGCCCAGACAGCTGTTTGCTGTTTGGGCATGCTGGAATATGTAGTTTTGCAACAGCTGGAGGGCTGCAGTTTGAGACCACTATATAGTGGTCTCTAAACTGTATCCCTCCAGATCTTGCAAAACTACAACTCCTAGCATGCTCAAACAGCTCTTTGCTGTCTGGGCATGCTGGGATTTGTAGTTTCGCAACATCTGGAGGGTCACAGTTTGGAAATCACTGTGCAGTGGTCTATAAACTGTAGCCCTCCAGATGTTGCAAAACTGCAAATCCCAGCATGCTCAAACAGCAAACAGCTGTCTCACCATGTTGGGAATTCTAGTTGCGTAACCTCCAGCTGGTGCATAACTACATCTCCCAGCATGCCCTTCGGCATTAGTACATGCTGGGAGTTGTAGTTTTGCAACAGCTGGAGGAACACTGGTTGGAAAATTCTAAGTTAGGAAACAGAACCTAACTGAAGGTTTTCCAACCAGTGTGCCTCCAGCTGTTGCAAAACTACAAATCCCAGCATGCATGGTATGTCAGTACATGCTGGGAGTTGTAGTTTTGCAACAGCTGGAGGCACACTGGTTGGAAAATACTGTTAGGTAACATAGCCTAACTGAAGGTTTTTAACCAGTGTGCCTCTAGCTGTTGCAAAAGTACAACTCCCAGCATGCACGGTATGTCAGTACATGCTGGGAGTTGTAGTTTTGCAACAGCTGGAGGCACACTGGTTGGAAAATACTGTTAGGTAACATAGCCTAACTGAAGGTTTTCCAACCAGTGTGCCTCCAGCTGTTGCAAAAGTACAACTCCCAGCATGCACTGTCAGTGCATGCTGGGAGTTGTGGTTTTGAAACAGCTGGAGGTTTGTCCACCCATGTGAACGTACAGGGTACCTTCACACGGGCAGGTTTGCAGTAAGTTTCCTGCTTCAGGTTTGGTCTGCGGCAAATTTTTCGCCGCAGCTGAAACTCCTAGCGGGAAACTCACCGTAACACGCCAGTGTGAATGTACCCTAAAAACACTACACTACACTACCACATAATAAAGAAAAACAATACATATACACCCCCTTACACTGCCCCCCCCCCCCCAATAAAAATGAAAATCGTATTGTACGGCAGTGTTTCCAAAACGGAGCCTCCAGCTGTTGCAAAACAACAACTCCCAGCATTTCCGGCCACTGACTGTCCACGCATGGTAAGAGTTAAGCAACAGCTGGAGGCACCCTTTTTGGGAATCACTGGCATAGAATACCCCTATGTCCACCCCTATGCAATTCCTAATTTATTCCTCAAATGCGCATGGCGCTCTCTCACTTCAGATCCCTGTCGTATTTCAAGGAAACAGTTTAGGGCCACATATGGGGTATTTCCGTAATTGGGAGAAATTGCAATACAAATTTTGGGGGGCTTTTTCTCCTTTTACCCCTTATGAAAAGGAAAAGTTGGGGGTTAGACCAGCCTGTTAGTGTAAAATAAAAAAAATGTTTACACTAACATGCTGGTGTTGCCCCATACTTTTTATTTTCACAAGCAGTAAAAGGAAAAAAAGCCCCCCAAAATTAGTAAAGCAACTTCTCCTGAGTGCGGAAGTATCCCAGATGTGGGCGTAAAACGCTCTGCGGATGCACAACAAGGCTCAGGAGTGAGAGCGCACCATGTACATTTGAGGCCTAAATTGGTGATTTGCACAGGGGTGGCTGATTTTACAGTGGTTCTGACATAAACGCAAAAACCTAAATACCCACATATGACCCCATTTTGGAAACTACACCCTCCACGGAACGTAACAAGGGGTATAGTGAGCCTGAACACCCCACAGGTGTTTGACGAATTTTCATTAAATTTGGATGGGAAAATGAAAAAAAAAAATGCTGGTGTTACCCTAAATTTTTCATTTTCACAAGGGAAAATAGGAAAAAAGCCCCCCAAAATTCCTAACCCCATTTCCTCTGAGTAAGAACATACCCCATATGTGGATGTAAAGTGCTCGGCAGGCGCACTACAATGCTCAGAAGAAAAGGAGCGCCATTGGGATTTTGAAGAGAAAATGTGTCCGGAATTGAAGGCCACATGAGTTTTTACAAAGCCCCCATAGTGCCAGAACAATGGACCCCCCCCCCACATGTGACCCCATTTTGGAAACTACACCCCTCGTGTAATGTAATAAGGGGTACAGTGAGCATTTACGCCCCACATTTGTCTGACAGATTTTTGGAACAGTGGTCCGTGAAAATGAAAAATTTTATTTTTCATTTGCACAGTCCACTGTTCCAAAGATCTGTCAAATGCCAGTTGGGTGTAAATGCTCACTGCACCCCTTATTACATTCTGTGAGGGGTGTAGTTTCCAAAATGGGGTCACATGTGGGGGGTCCATTGTTCTGGCACCACAGGGGACTTTGTAAACGCACATGGCCCTTGACTACCATTCCAAACGAATTCTCTTTCCAAAAGCTCAATGGCGCTCCTCCTCTTCTGAGCATTGTATTTCGCATGCAGAGCATTTTACGTCCTAACATGGGGTATTTCCATACTCAGAAGAGATGGGGTTACAAATTTTGGGGGGCATTCTCTCCCATAACCCTTTGTAAAAATTGTAAATTTGGGGAAGAAACAGCACTTTAGTGGAAAAATTTACACATCTGATTTTAACGAAAAGTCGTCAAACACCTGCGTGGTGTTAAGGCTCACTGGACCCCTTGTTACGTGCCTTGAGGGGTGTAGTTTCCAAAATGGTATGCCATGTGGGGTTTTCTGCTGGTGTTCTGGCACCATAGGGCCTTCCTAAATGTGACATGGCCCTCAAAAACCATTTCAGCAAAATTCACTCTCCAAAATGCCATTGTTGCTCCTTCCCTTCTGAGCCCTCTACTGCACCCGCCGAACACTTGACACACACATATGAGGTATTTCCTTACTCGAGAGAAATTGAGTTACAAATTTTTGGAGGCTTTTTCTCCTATTACCAATTGTAAAAAAACTGGGTCTACAAGAACATGCGAGTGTAAAAAATAAAGATTTTGAATTTTCTCCTTCACTTTGCTGCTATTCCTGTGAAACACCTAAAGGGTTAACAAACTTACTGAATGTCATTTTGGATACTTTGAGGGGTGCAGTTTTTATAATTGGGTCATTTGTGGGGTATTTCTAATAGGAAGGCCGTTCAAATCCACTTCAAACCTGAACTGGTCCCTGAAAAATTCCGATTTTGAAAATTTTGTGAAAAATGTGAAAATTGCTGCTGAACTTTGAAGCCCTCTGATGTCTTCCAAAAGTAAAAACATGTCAAACTTATGATGCATATATAAAGTAACATATTGTATTTGTGAATCAATGTATAATTTATTTGGAATGTCTATTTTCCTTACAAGCAGAGAGCTTCAAAGTTTTAAAATTGCAACATTTTCAAATTTTTCATCAAATTTTTGAATTTTTCACCAAGAAATGATGCAAATATCGACAAAAATTTACCACTACCATAAAGTAGAATATGTCATGAAAAAACAATCTCGGAATCAAATTTATAAGTAAAAGCATCCCAGAGTAATTAATGCTTAAAGTGAGTGGTCAGATTTGCAAAAAATGCTCTCTTTTTTTAGGGTTATAATGGGCTCCCTCCCCAAGGGGTTAATACTGATCAGTAATATCGACAATCTACTTCTCTGGTCTCAAGATCTCTGGACCCAGCGCACTACAATGCTCAGAAGAGAAGGAGCGCCATTGAGCTTTTGGAGAGAGAATTTGTTTGGAATGGAAGTCAGGGGCCATGTGCGTTTACAAAGCCCCCCGTGGTGCCAGAACAGTAGACCCCCCCACATGTAACCCCATTTTGGAAACTACACCCCTCACAGAATCTAATAAGGGGTGCAGTGAGTATTTACACCCCACTGATGTTTGACAGGTCTTTGGAACAGTGAGCTGTGCAAATGAAAAATTGCATTTTTCATTTTCACGGACCACTGTTCCAAAAATCTGTCAGACACCTGTGGAGCGTAAATGCTCACTGCACCCCCTATTACAATATTTGAGGGGTGTAGATTCCAAATTGGGGTTACATGTGGGGTTACACTTTACATCCACATATGGGGTATGTTCTTACTCAGAAGTAATGGGTTTACAAATTTTTGGGGGCATTTTTTTTCCTATTTTCCCTTGTGAAAATGAAAAATTTAGGGTAACGCCAGCATTTTAGTCAAAAAATGTTTGTTTTTTCATTTTCCCATCCAACTTTAATGAAAATTCTTGGTTGTTAAGGCTCACTATACCCCTTATGTTCCGTGCGGGTTGTAGTTTCCAAAATGGGGTCACATGTAGGTATTTATTTTTTTGTGTTTATGTCAGAACCGCTGTAAAATCAGCCACCCCTGTGCAAATCACCAATTTAGGCCTCAAATGGTCATGCTGCGCTCCCACTCCTGAGCATTGTTGTGCGTCCACAGAGCATTTTACACCCCACATATGGGGTATTTCCGTGCTTTTCCTTTTACCACTTGTGAAAATAAAAAGTATGGGGCAACACCAGCATGTTAGTGTAAAACATTTTTATTTTTTTATACTAACAGGCTGGTGTAGCCCCCAACTTTTCCTTTTCATAAGGGGTAAAAGGAGAAAAAGCCCCCCAAAATTTGTAGTGCAATTTCTCCCAAGTACGGAAATACCCCATACGTGGACCTAAACTGTTTCCTTGAAATACAATAGGGCTCCAAAGTGAGAGAGCACCATGTGCATTTGAGGAATTAATTAGGGATTGCATAGGGGTGGACATAGGGGTATTCTACACCAGTGATTCCCAAACAGGGTACCTCCAGCTGTTAATAAACTCCCAGCATGCCTGGACAGTCAATGCTGGGAGTTGTTGTTTTGCAACAGCTGGAGGCTCCGTTTTGGAAACACTGCTGTACGATATATTTTTAATTTTTTTTGTTTATTGGGGGGGGGCAGTGTAAGGGGGTGTATATGTAGTGTTTTACCCTTTATTATGTGTTAGTGTAGTGTAGTGTTTGTAGGGTACATTCACACTGGTGGGCGTTTATGGTGAGTTTCCCCGCTAGGAGTTTGCGCTGCGGCGAAAAATTTGCCGCAGCTCAAACTTGAAGCGGAAAACTCACTGTAAACTCACCCGTGTGAATGTACCCTGCATTCTGGGCGTTGTCCTTTTGCAACAGCTGGAGGCACACTGGTTGGAAAACCTTCAGTTAGGTTCTGTTCCCTAACTCAGTATTTTCCAACCAGTATGCCTCCAGCTGTTGAAAAACTACAACTCCCAGCATGTACTGATCGCCAAAGGGCATGCTGGGAGATGTAGTTATGCAACAGCTGGAGGTACGCAACTACAACTCCCAGCATGCCGAGACAGCTGTTTGCTGTTTGGGCATGCTGGGATTTGCAGTTTTGCAACATCTATAGGGCCACAGTTTGGAGACCACTGCACAGTGATCTCCAAACTGTGGCCCTCCAGATGTTGCTAGGCAACTCACTAGCTTCCGTAGGATCCAGGGAGCCACATCGCCATCCTCTTCTGCCGCCGATCGCCACCCGCAGCTGCCGCTGACAGGTGAGTGTACTTCGGTGCCGGTCCCTGTCGGTTTCCCCGTTCTGCCCTGCCTATTGTGGGTGGGCAGAACGGGGAAACCGAAAGTTAACCCCCCCCCCCCCCGCTCCCAATCTGCTATTGGTCGTTGCTTCTTGATGACCAATAGCAGGGATAGGAGGGGTGGCACCTCTTCCCTTCAGGGGGATCGTGGGTGTCTTGGACAACCGCGATCCCCCTTATATTCCAGGTCACCATAGACCCTTATGACCCGGAATCGGCGCAAATCGCTGGTGTGAATTCACAGGCGATTTGCTGCGATCGTCGACATTGGGCATTTGCACGGGATGCCTGCTGAATGATTTCAGCAGGCATCCCGATCCCCGCGCGGTGGGGCCTGGAATTCCCAAGGGGCGTATGGATATGCCCTGGGTCCTTAACCCCTTAACGACGCAGGACGTATATTTACGTCCTGCGCCGGCTCCCGCGATATGAAGCGGGATCGCGCCGCGATCCCGCATCATATCGCGTCGGTCCCGGCGCTAATCAACGGCCGGGACCCGCGGCTAATACCACACATCGCCGATCGCGGCGATGTGCGGTATTAACCCTTTAGAAGCGGCGGTCAAAGCTGACCGCCGCTTCTAAAGTGAAAGTGAAAGTGACCCGGCTGCTCAGTCGGGCTGTTCGGGACCGCCGCGGTGAAATCGCGGCGTCCCGAACAGCTGATCGGACACCGGGAGGGCTCTTACCTGCCTCCTCGGTGTCCGATCGACGAATGACTGCTCCGTGCCTGAGATCCAGGCAGGAGCAGTCAAGCGCCGATAATGCTGATCACAGGCGTGTTAATGCACGCCAGTGATCAGCATAGGAGATCAGTGTGTGCAGTGTTATAGGTCCCTATGGGACCTATAACACTGCAAAAAAAATGTAAAAAAAAAAGTGTTAATAAAGGTCATTTAACCCCTTCCCTAATAAAAGTTTGAATCACCCCCCTTTTCCCATAAAAAAAATAAAACAGTGTAAAAAAAATAAAAAATAAACATATGTGGTATCGCCGCGTGCGTAAATGTCCGAACTATAAAAATATATCATTAATTAAGCCGTACGGTCAATGGCGTACGCGCAAAAAAATTCCAAAGTCCAAAAAAGCGTATTTTGGTCACTTTTTATATCATTAAAAAATGAATAAAAAGTGATCAAAAAGTCCGATCAAAACAAAAATCATACCGATAAAAACTTCAGATCATGGCGCAAAAAATGAGTCCTCATACCACCCCATACGTGGAAAAATAAAAAAGTTATAGGGGTCGGAAGATGACATTTTTAAACGTATAAATTTTCCTGCATGTAGTTATGATTTTTTCCAGAAGTGCGACAAAATCAAACCTATATAAGTAGGGTATCATTTTAACCGTATGGACCTACAGAATAAAGATAAGGTGTAATTTTTACCGAAATATGCACTGCGTAGAAACGAAAGCCCCCAAAAGTTACAAAATGGCGTTTTTTTTTCGATTTTGTCGCACAATGATTTTTTTTTTCCGTTTCGCCGTGCATTTTTGGGTAAAATGACTAATGTCACTGCAAAGTAGAATTGGCGACGCAAAAAATAAGCCATAATATGGATTTTTAGGTGGAAAATTGAAAGGGTTATGATTTTTAAAAGGTAAGGAGGAAAAAACGAAAGTGCAAAAACGGAAAAACCCTGAGTCCTTAAGGGGTTAATGATCAGAAACCGAGGGCATATCCATACGCCCTGGGTCCTTAAGGGGTCAAAGGGGTTAAAAATAAATAATTAATTTTTTATGGTCACTGAACTTTTAACCCCTGGACATGTTGTATTCATATAGTAATTGCTTGTATGGGCACTGGTAATCATGGAATATTGTGTGAGATGCTCCGCCAGAATTTTCCATGATTCAAAATTTGGTTCCAAACTCAGCATATTTGACGCAAAAAAAAAAGTGTAGCGAAAATGAACTCTCGTATTTTAACCCCTTAAGGACTGAGCCCTTTTTCACCTTAAAGGGGTACTCTGCCCCTAGACATCTTATCCCCTATCCAAAGGATGGTGGAAAAGATGTCAGATCGCTGGGGTCCCACTGCTGGGGACCCCCGGGATCTTCGCTGCGGCACCACGCTATCATTACTGCACAGAGCCAGTTCGCTCTGCGAGTAATGACGGTCAATACAGGAGCTAGAACATCGTGATGTCACGGCCCCGCCCCCTTGTGACATCACGGCCCCACCCCCTTTGTGATGTCACGGCCCGCCCCCTCAATACAAATCGATGGGAGGGGGCGTGGCGGTTGTCATGCCCCCTGCCATAGACTTGCATTAAGGGGGCAGGTCGAGATGTCACAAGGGGCGGAGCCATGACGTCACGCTGCTCCATCCCCTGTATTGCCCGTCATTACGCAGAGAGCGAATTCGCTCTGTGCAGTAATGATAGCGTGGTGCCGCAGTGGCGATCCCGGGGGTCCCCAGCAGTGGGATCCCGGCGATCTGACATCTTATCCCCTATCCTTTGGATAGGGGATAAGATGTCTATGGGCGGAGTACCCCTTTAAGGACTCAGCCCTTTTTTGCAATTCTGACCACTGTCACTTTATACATTAATAACTCTTGGATGCTTTTACCAATTATTCTGATTCCGAGATTGTTTATTGGTGACATATTCAACTTTAACACAGTGGTAAATTTTCATTGTTACTTGCATCCTTTCTTGGTGAAAAATCCCCAAATTTCATGCAAATTTTGAAAATTTAGCATTTTTGTAACTTTGAAACTCTCTGCTTTTAAGGAAAATGGATATTGCAAATAAAGGATATATTGATTCACATATACAGTATGTCTACTTTATATTTGCATCATAAAGTTGACATGTTTTTACTTTTGGAAGACATCAAAGGGCTTCAAAGTTCAGCAGCAATTTTCACATTTTCCACAAAATTTTCAAAATCTGAATTATTCAGGGACCAGTTCAGTATTGAAGTGTGTTTGAGGAGTCTTCTTATTAGATATACCCCATAAATGACCCCCTTATAAAAACTGCACCCCCCCCCCCCCCCCAAAAAGTTTCAGTTTCACAGGAATAGCAGCAAGGTAAAGGAGTAAATATTAATTTTTACACTCGCATGTTCTTGTAGACCCAGTTTTTGAAATTTTACTAGGGGTAAAAGGAGAAAAAGCCCCCCCCAAAATTTATAACCCAATTTCTCTCGAGTAAGAAAATACATCATATGTGGATGTCAAACGCTCTGTGGGTGCACTACAAGGCTCAGAAGGGAAGGAGCGACAATGGGATTTTGGAGAGTGTTTGTGAAATGGTTTTTAAGGGGTATGTCACATTTAGGAAGCCCCTATGGTGCCAAAACATCAGAAAACCCCCCACATGGCATACTATTTTGGAAACTACACACCCCAAGGAATGTAACAAGGGGTCCACTGAGCCTAAACACCTCACAGGTGTTTGACGACTTTTCATTAAAGTAGGATGTGTAAATGATTTTTTTTTCACTAAAATGCTGGTTTTCCCCCAAATTTTTACATTTTTACAAGGGGTTAAAAGAGAAAATGCCCCCCAAAATGTGTAATCCCATCTCTTCTGAATATGGAAAGACCCACTGTGTAGACGTCAAGTGTTCTGCTGGCACACTACAATGCTCGGAAGAGAAGAAGTCACATTTGGCTTTTGGAAAGCAAACTGTGCTAAAATTGTTTATGGGGGGCATGTTGCATTTAATAAGCCCCTATGGTGCCAGAACAGCAAAAAAAAACAAAAAAAAAACACATGGCATACTATTTTGGAAACTACACCCCTCAAGGAACTTAACAAAGCATACAGTGAGCTTTAACACCCCACAGGTGCTTTACAAATTTCTGCTAAAGTTGGACGAGAAAATAAAAAAATAGATTTTTTTCACAAAAATGATGGTGTAAGCCCAAATTTTTCATTTTCACAAGGGGTAATTGGAGAAAAAGCCTCCCAAAATTTGTAACCCCATTTCTTCTGAGTATGGAAATACCCCATATGTGGATGTAAAGTGCTCTGCGGGCGAACTACAATGCTCAGAAGAGAAGGAGCGCCATTGAGCTTTTGGTGAGAGGATTTGGTTGGAATAGAAGTGGGAGGCCATGTGTGTTTACAAAGCCCCCCTGGTGCCAGAACAGTGGACCCCCCCCCCCCACATGTGACCCCATTTTGGAAACTACACCCCTGTTAGAATTGAATAAAGGGTGCAGTGAACATTTACACCCCACTAGCATTTGATAGATCTTTGGAACAGTGGGCAGTGCAAATAAAAATATAACATTTTTAATTTTCACGGAACACTGTTCCAAAAATCTGTCAGACACCTGTGGGGCGTACATGCTCACTGTACCCATTATTACATTACATGAGGGGTGTAGTTTCCAAAATGGGGGTCACATGTGGGGGGGGGGTCCACTGTTCCGGCACTATGGGGGATTTGTAAACACACATGGCCTTCAATTTCAGACACCTTCTCTTGCCAAAAGCCCAATGTTACTCCTTCTCTTCTGAACATTGTAGTTCTCCCGCAGAGCACTTTACATCCATATATGGGGTATGTTCTTACTCAGAAGAAATAGGGTTACAAATTTTGGGGGGCCTTTTTCCTATTCTCCCTTGTGAAAATGAAAAATGTAGGGTAACACCAGCATTTTAGTAAATTTTTTAACATTTTTTTATTTTCACATCCAACTTTAACGGAAATTTGTCAAACACCTGTGGGATGTTAAGGCTCACTATGCCGCTTATTACATTCCGTGAGGGGTTTAGTTTCCAAAATGGGGTCACATGTGGGAATTTATTGTTTCGCGTTTAAGTCAGAACCGCTGTAAAATCAGCCACCCCTTTGCAAATCACCAATTTAGACCTCAAATGTACATAGTGCGCTCTCACTCCTGAGCCTTGTTGTGCGCCCACAGAGCATTTTACGTCCACATATGGGGTAGTTCTGTACTCAAGAGAAATTGCGTTACAAATTTTGGGGCTCTTTTTTTCCTTTTACCGCTTGTGAAAATTTAAAGTATGGGGCAACACCAGCATGTTAGTACGCCCCAACTTTACCTTTTCATAAGATGTAAAAGGAAAAAAAGCCCCCCAAAATTTGTAACGCAATTTCTCCCGAGTACGGAAATACCCCATATGTGGCCTTAAACTGTTTCCTTGAAATACCACAGGGCTCTGAAGCAAGAAAGCACCATGCACATTTGAGGCCTAAATTGGGGAATTGAATCCGCCACAAAAATACCCTATGGCAGTATTTCCCAAACAGGGTGTTTCCAGCTGTTGCAAAACTCCCAGCATGCCTTGACAGCCAGTGGCTGTCCGGCAATACTGTGAGTTGTTGTTTTTCAACAGCTGGAGGCTCCGTTTTGCAAACAGTGCCGTACAAGACTTTTTTTTTATTGGGGGGTGGGGGGGGGGCACTGTGTAGGCGTATGTAATGTTTTACTTTTTATTTTGTGTAGTGTAGTGTTTTTAGGGTACATTCACACAGGCAGAGCTTTACAGTAAGTTTCTCGCTGAGAGTTTGAGCTGCTGCGGAAAATTTGCCACATCTTAAACTTGCAGCAGAACGCGTAGTAAACCTGCCAGTGTGAATGTACCATGTACATTCACATGGGGGGGGGACCTCCAGCTGTTGCAAAACTACAACTCCCAGCATGCACTGACAGACCATACATGCTGGGAGTTGTAGTTATGCAACAGCTGGAGGCACATTGGTTGCGAAACACTGAGAGTTTGTTACTTTACTTTAGTGTTTCACAACCATTGTGCCTCCAGCTGTTGCAAAACTAGAACTCCCAGCATGTACAGTCTCTCAGTGCATGCTGGGAGTTGTATTTTTGCAACAGTTGGAGGCACACTGGTTGCAGAACCCTGAGTTAGGTAACAAACTCTGTTTCACAACCAATGTGTCTCCAACTGTTGCAAAACTGCAACAATCAGCATGCATTGACAGCCGAAGGGCATACTGAGAGTTGTAGTTTTGCAACAGCTGGTGGCACACTGCTACAAATCCCAGCATACCCTTTGGTAGCCTGTGCATGTTGGGAGTTGTAGTTATGAACAACTGGATGCTCACTTTTTCATAGAAAAAATGTGCCTCCAGCTGTTGCATAACTACAACTCCCAGCATGCACAGACTACCAAAGTGCATGCTCCTGTCACTGCCACCGATCCTGAGGGGACACCCGCCGGACCAGGGAAAGGTAGGAGACCCCCGCCTGCGCCCATCTCCGCTCCGATCGCTGTCCCCAGCAGGTCCGTGATTGATCGGTCGTTCCGACCCATCAATCACGTGATCGTGAGGTGGCACCAGTGCCACCTCACTCCTGCTGAGTAAGGGTGAATGGGGCTGTCTCAGACAGCCCCAGTCACCCATTTTTTCCGGGTCACCAGAGACCCGATTGACACGGAATAACTGCAAATCACTCGTCTGAATTGACGAGCGATTTGCGTCGATCGCCGATATGGGGGGGGGGGGGACCTCTGGACCCCCCTGTGTGATATGCCGGGATGCCTGCCGAACGATATCAGCAGGCATCCCCGTCCGGTCCCTGCCCAGCCAGCGGCAGGGGCGGGAAGAACACAGGGTGTACCCATACGCCCTGAGTCCTTAAGGACTCGGAAACGGGGGCATATGGATATGCCCTGCGTCCTTAAGGGGTTAATATTTTCAAAGCAGCACAAGAGACCTTTAAAAATGTGAGGAGAAAAAAAATGGCGTGATTAATATCGCTGGATAAGAAATTACAGTAATTTTTTGATATCTCACCCAATGTGAACTGAACTCATACCACTTGTAAGTCTGAGTTTACCTGCTACTACATTGAGATGTGGTGACTGGGGTGTTGCAGTATGTAGCAGGGTCTGGTGGTATAAACCCTGGGGGCAAGATGTTGTTAACCCCTTAGTGTTCGTGACGCCAGGATGTGGTTATTCCGGTATGGTAACCGCTGTCAACCAACCCAAAAATGGTTTGTAATAAAGAAATGTCCACAGCAAGGATTCTGAATAAACTGGAACTTTTACTTAAAATGTTTAGGGAACAGTCTTTACAATTATGCAGTTCCTTCAGAGGCAACCGGGACACAGGATACCTCGCAGGCTTGCTTGGACTTGCTATTATTGAGATATTGAGGCAGACCACTGTGCTACTGATATATTCCTTAGCTGAGGAGTAGTCACTGGATTTGTAGAGAGAATTGTAACTCATGTTTTAGAAGTGGCTGTGTTTCTTTAGGCTTTGGCCTAGATGAGATGAATTTGCAGTATACAGGACTTTGTGCTTCCTAATGAGTCCAAGAGATAAGAGAGAGAGAGAGAATAGAGACTTCAGCCCCTTATATACTAGGGGGCAGGACTAAAGCCCATTGGTTGCTAATGCCTGGGGTTCCTGTGCCCATGGTACTCTGAGCATATCAAATGACAGTAGATCACATGACCAAGGAAGGTACTATACATTTTATTCAAACTGTACAACTTTATACATATGAATAACAGATACACATAATGAATATACACTGCATTTATATGAGACAACAAGGGGGGAGCCCTGCAGGAGAGCCCTATGGACCTAAGAGACTTCCTGAGGGGACAGGTCCTGTACCGGGACACCTCAAACCCCCTTGGTTAATGCGCAAACCCCCTTGCTTAGTGGCCCTCAATGTCTGTCCCTTTAGGGAGAGGAGCGAATTGGGCCATTGGGCCGTATGCAGTCCTGAAGCATTTAATTAGAACGTTCAATTTCAGGCTGATGAACGAGAAAATAATAAAGTGTAGAGTCTCTGTACACATTAAAATGTCCATACATGCGCTGTTACTTGGGAACAGGATGACATTGGTTAACTTTAGTACTTGCTGGATATACAGAACCATTTAATGGTCGAGACAAGGTTCCTTAACCCCTTCAGGACCAAGCCCACTTTGGCCTTAAGGACTCAGACAATTTAATTTTTAAGTTTTCATTTTTTCCTCCTCGCCTTCTAAAAATAACTCTTTTATATTTTCATCCACAGACTAGTATGTGGGCTTGTTTTTTGCGCGACCAGTTTTCCTTTGTAATGACATCACTCATTATATCATAAAATGTATGGTGCAACCAAAAAACACTATTTTTGTGGGGAAATTAAAACGAAAAACGCAATTTTGCTAATTTTGGAAGGTTTCGTTTTCACGCCGTACAATTTATGGTAAAAATGACGTGTGTTCTTTATTATGAGGGTCAATACGATTAAAATGATACCCATTATTACATACTTTTATATTATTGTTGCGCTTAAAAAAAATCACAAACTTTTTAACCAAATTAATACGTTTATAATCCCTTTATTTTGATGACCTCTAACTTTTTTATTTTTCCGTATAAGCGGCGGTATGGGGGCTCATTTTTGCGCCATGATCTGTACTTTTTTTTGATACCACATTTGCGTATAAAAAACTTTTAATTAATTTTTTATAATTTTTTTTTAAATAAAATGTATTAAAAAAGTAGGAATCTGGGACTTTTTTTTTTTCGTTCACGCCGTTCACCGTACGGGATCATTAACATTTTATTTTAATAGATCGGACATTTACGCACGCGGCGATACCAAATATGTCTATAATAAAAAAATTTACGCTTTTTGGGGGTAAAATAGGAAAAAACGGACGTTTTACTTTTTTATTGGGGGTGGGGATTTTTCACTTTTTTTTACTATTACTTTTACATTTTTTAAAAAATTTTTTTACACTTGAATAGTCCCCATAGGGGACTATTCATAGCAATACCATGATTGCTAATACTGATCTGTTCTATGTATAGGACATAGAACAGATCAGTGTTTTCGGTCATCTTCTGCTCTGGTCTGCTCGATCACAGACCAGAGCAGGAGACCCCGGGAGCCGGACGGAGGAAGGAGAGGGGACCTCCGTGCGGCGTTATGAATGATCGGATCCCCGCAGCAGCGCTGCGGGCGATCCGATCATTCATTCAAATCGCGCACTGCCGCAGATGCCGGGATCTGTATTGATGCCGGCACCTGAGGGGTTAATGGCGGACGCCCGCGAGATCGCGGGCGTCGGCCATTGCCGGCGGGTCCCTGGCTGCGATCAGCAGCCGGGATCAGCCGCGCATGACACGGGCATCGCTCCGATGCCCGCGGTTATGCACAGGGCGTAAATGTACTTCCTGGTGCGTTAAGTACCACCTCACCAGGACGTACATTTACGTCCTGCGTCCTTAAGTTAAGGACCGGAGCGTTTTTTGCACATCTGACCACTGTCAATTTAAACATTAATAACTCTGGAATGCTTTTAGTTATCATTCTGATTCCGAGATAGTTTTTTCGTGACATATTCTACTTTAACATAGTGGTAAATTTTTGTCGATACTTGCATCCTCTCTTGGTGAAAAATCCGTAAATTTGATGAAAAATTAGAAAATTTTCTCATTTTTCTAACTTTGAAGCTTTCTGCTTGTAAGGAAAATGGATATTACGAACAAAAATTTTTTGGTTCACATATACAATATGTCTACTTTATGTTTGCATCATAAAATTGATGAGTTTTTACTTTTGGAAGACACCAGTGGGCTTCAAATTTCAGCAGCAATTTTCCCATTTTTCACAAAATTTTCAGACTCGATATTTTTCAGGGACCAGTTCAGGTTTGAAGTGGATTTGAAGGGTCTTCATATTAGAAATACCCCATAAATGACCCCATTATAAAAACTACACCCCCAAAGTATTCAAAATGACATTCAGTCAGCGTTTTAACCCTTTAGGTGTTTCACACGAATAGCAGCAAAGTGAAGGAGAAAATTCACAATCTTAATTTTTTACACTCACATGTTCTTGTAGACCTAATTTTTGAATTTTTACAAGGGGTGAATTAGAAATTTTTTACTTATATTTGTAGCCCAATTTCTCTCGAGTAAGCACATACCTCATATGTCTATGTAAAGTGTTCGGCGGGCGCAGTAGAGGGCCCAGAATGGAAGGAGCGACAAGGGGATTTTGGGGAGTACGTTTTTCTGAAATAGTTTTTGGGGGGCATGTTGCATTTAGGAAGCCCTACCATTTTGGAAACTAGACCCCTCGGGGAATGTAACATGGGATAAAGTGAGCCTTTATACCCCACAGGTGTTTCACGACTTTTGCAAATGTAAAAAATTAACATTTTTAAAAAGGGTAATAGTAGAAAATACCCCTAAAAATTTGAAGCCCAATTTCTCCCGATTCAGAAAACATGTCATATGGGGGTGAAAAGTGCTCTGCTGGCGCACTACAGGTCTCGGAAGAGAAGGAGTCACATTTGGCTTTTTGAAAGCAAATTTTGCTCTGGGGGCATGCCGCATTTAGGAAGCCCCTATGGTGCCAGGACAGCAAAAACCCCCCCACATGGCATACTATTTTGGAAACTAGACCCCTCAGGGAACGTAACAAGGGGTTAAGTGAACCTTTATACCCTACAGGTGTTTCACGACTTTTGCGTATGTAAAAAAAAGAAAAAAAAAATTTACCCCCCAAAATTTGTAACACAATTTCTCCCGAGTACGGCGATACCCCATATGTGACCCTAAACTGTTGCCTCGAAATACGACAGGGCTCCAAAGTGAGAGCGCCATGCGCATTTGAGGCCTAAATTAGGGACTTGCATAGGGGTGGACATAGGGGAATTCTACGCCAGTGATTCCCAAACAGGGTGCCTCCAGCTGTTGTAAAACTCCCAGCATGCCTGGACAGTCAACGGCTGTCCGACAATACTGGGAGTTGTTGTTTTGCAACAGCTGGAGGCTCCGTTTTGTAAACAGTGGCATACCAGACGCTTTCATTTTTATTGGGGAGGGGAGGGGGGCTGTGTAGGGGTATGTGTATATGTAGTGTTTTTTACTTTTTATTTTATTTTGTGTTAGTGTAGTGTAGTGTAGTGTTTTTAGGGTACATTCGCACGGGCAGGGGTTCACAGTAGTTTCTATGCAACCAGCAGATGCATCACTACAACTCCCAGCATGCACTTTAGCTGTTTGTGCAAGCTGGGAGTTGTAGTTATACAACAGCTGAAGGTACACTTTTCCATAGAAAAAATGTGCCTCCAGCTGTTGCAAAACCATAAGTCCCAGCATGCCCATAAGGGAATGCTGGGAATTGTGGTGGTCTGCCTCCTGCTGTTGCATAACTACAGCTCCCAGCATGCCCTTTTTGCATGCTGGGAGCTGTTGCTAAGCAACAGCAGGAGGCTGTCACTCGTCGTCGCCGCCGCTGCTCCTGGGGCCCCGATCCCAACATTGACGCCGGGGATCGGGGTCCCCAGCACCCGGGGTGCACGTCCCGCACTCGCTCACGTCCTCCGGAAGAGGGGCGGAGCGGGTTGCGGGAGTGACACCCGCAGCAGGCGCCCTGATTGGTCGGCCGGTAATCCGGCCGACGAATCAGGGCGATGGTGAGGTGGCACCAGTGCCACCTCACCCCTGCAGGCTCTGGCCCCGATCAGCCAGTAATTCCGGGTCATCGGGTCACTGGAGACCCGATTGACCCGGAATCGCCGCAGATCGCTGGACTGAATTGTCGCCGACATGGGGGGGCATAATGACCCCCCTGGGCGATATGCCGGGATGCCTGCTGAACGATTTCAGCAGGCATCCGGCTCCGGTCCCCAACCGGCTAGCGGTGGGGACCGGAATTCCCACGGGCCTATGGATACGCCCTCGGTCCTTATGGACTCGGAATGCAGCTCGTATCCATATGCCCTATGTCCTGAAGAGGTTAAGAACACAACCGTGAATATTTGAACATTACTTTTACATTTTCCAACAATACCTTTATTTCCTTTTTTTTCTTTTTATTTTTGTAGAGATATACCTACATATTATTATGCATCTCTAATGACTATGCACATATTATTAGTACTATTACATTTCACTGACTGACAATCTTACGGACATTTCACTGCTATACACTGTATGGTATGCATGATGTCTGCAATGCTTATTCATACTTGACATTATCTCAATGTTGTTGTTGTGTTTTTATTTTTATTTTCTATAGACATTTAACCCCTTAAGGACCAAGCCCATTTTCACCTTAAGGACCAGTGCGTTTTTTGCACATCTGACCACTGTCACTTTAAGCATTAATAACTCTGGGATGCTTTTACTCATGAATTTGATTCCGAGATTGTTTTTTCGTGATATATTCTACTTTAACATAGCGGTAAAATTTTGTCGATACTTGCATCCTTTCTTGGTGAAAAATTCCAAAATTTCATGAAAAATTTGAAAATGTTGCAATTTTCAAACTTTGAAGCTCTCTGCTTGTAAGGAAAATAGGCATTCCAAATAAATTATATATTGATTCACATATACAATATGTCTACTTTATGCTTGCATCATAAAGTTGACATGTTTTTACTTTTGGAAGACATCAGAGGGCAGCAATTTTCAAATTTTTCACAAAATTTTCTAAATCTGAATTTTTCAGGGACCAGTTCAGTTTTGAAGTGGATTTGAAGGGCCTATTAGAAATACCCCATAAATTACCCCATTATAAAAACTGCACCCCTCAACGTATTCAAAATGACAATCAGTAAAGAAGTTAACCCTTTAGGTATTTCACAGGAATAGCAGCAAAGTGAAGGAGAAAATTCAAAATCTGCATTTTTTACACTCGTATGTTCTTGTAGACCCAGTTTTTTTTATCTTTATAAGGGGTAAAAGTAGAGAAATCCCCCCAAAATGTGTAACCTAATTTCTCTCAAGTAAGGAAATGCCTCATGTGTGTATGTCAAGTGTTCGGCGGGCGCAGTAGAGGGCTCAGAAGGGAAGGAGCGTCTATGGTATTTTGGAGAGTGAATTTGTTTGGAATGAAGGTCGGGGGTCATGTGCTTTACAAAGCCCCCCTTGGTGCCAGAACAGTGGACCCCCCCACATGAGACCCTATTTTGGAAACTACACCCTTCAAGGAATGTAATAAGGGGTGCAGTGAGCATTTACACCCCACTGGCCTTTGACATATCTTTGGAACAGTGGGCTGTGCAAATGAAAAATTAGATTTTTCATTTTTGCGGCCAACTGTTCAAAAAATCTGTCAGACACCTGTGGGGTGTAAATGCTCACTGCACCCCTTATTACATTACATCACCTCAAATGTACATGGCACTCTCACTCCTGAGCCTTGTTGTGCGCCCACAGAGCATTTTATATCCACATATGGGTTATTTCCATACTCAGGAGAAATTACGTTACAAATTTTGGGGGTCTTTTTTTCCTTTTACCTCTTGTGAAAATGAAAAGTATGGGGCAACCCTAGCATGTTAGTGTAAAAAATGTAAAAACATTTTTGCAATGACAGCTGGTATAGACCCCAACTTCACCTTTTCATAAGGGGTAAAAGGAGAAAAAGCCCCCCAAAATTTGTTAGGCAATTTCTCCTGAGTACGAAAATACCTCATATGTGGCCCTAAATTGTTCCTTGAAATACGACAGGGCTCTGAAGTGAGAGAGCGCCATGCGCATTTTGACTAAATAAGGGATTTGCATGAGGACGGAACCGGATGCAAGAATTACACTTGCCTCTGATACCAAAAATACCCTATGGCAGGGTATGTGTATATGTAGTGTTTTACTTTTTATTTTGTGTAATGTAGTATAGTGTAGTGTTTTTAGGGTACACTCACACGGCCGGGGTCTACAGCGAGCTTTCTGCTGAGAGTTTGAGCTGCGGCGGAAAACTTGCTGCATCTCAAACTTGTATCATGAAGTTCGCTGTAGACCCCCGCCCGTGTGAATGCACCCTGTACATTCACATGGGGGGGGGGGGTGTCAAACCTCCAGCTGATGCAACTTGTAGTTATGCAGCAGCTGGAGGCATACTACTAACACTCCCAGCATGCCCTCTGGCTGTCCATGCATGCCGGGGGTTGTAGTTATGCAACAGCTGAAGGCACACTGGTTGCAAAACACTGAGTTTGTTACTTAACTCAGTGTTTCCCAAAAAGGGTGCCTCCAGCTGTTGCAAAACTACAACTACCAGCATGCCCAGACCGCCGAAAGACATGTTGGGAGTTAGTTTTGCAACATCTGGAGGGTCACAGTTTGGTGACCACTGTGCAGTGGTGTCCAAGCTGTAGCCCTCCAAATGTTGCAAAACTTCAACTCCAAGCATGCCCAGATTGTCCAGGCATGCTGGGAGTTGTAGTGCTGCAAAATCTGAAGGGCCACATGTTACAGAATTACAACTCCCAGCATGCCTGGACTGTCTGGGCATGCTGGGAATTGTAGTTTTTTAACATCTGTAAGAGCACAGAGCACAGACTGACTAATGACAATGATCTGCAGCCGGGGACCAGTCTGATTGGTACCCTGCTGCATAGTGTCATCGGTCAGCTGTCCAGGACAGCTGAGATGACGTTTCTATCACCATGCCAACGGACATGGTGATAGAAAATGTATTGGACGTGTATACACGTCCATTTGCGTTAAGTCACAGAAAAAATGGACGTGTATACACGTCAATTTGCGGGAAGGGGTTAATATTATAACACTGGTTATTTCTGCTGTTATACACTGGTTGAGGATTGGGTTGCCTGAGGCTTTCTGCCCAATGCTTTGGCATCTAGGGTCTATCGGTACTACACACTTACCCCAAGAATACTTTATTCTAGATAACATTTACACATTCTGTTACCTTACTTTTTTGCGTGCACGTGCATTCTCCACAGGAATACATTCTGGCCAGTAAAGTACCCTGGATACGCAGAGACAAGAAGAAATAGCATTAGTTGCATGACATTTAGTGCATAACAGTGGTATGGACTGGCATAAGACAGGTCACAGTCCCTAATAAACCTTTAATTGGATGTGTGAGATACGTGGATTTTTGTGATTTTTGTGTACTAAACTTGTAGATGTACACTAATGGAGTTCTGTGTGTACTGAATTTTATGTGTACTGAATTTATATGTACTTTTAATGAAGTCAGTCTTGGTATCTGATTTATTAGGCGTTAGTTGAAAGGTGGTTTACTTGTTTCTCCCAGTGGAGCTGGGACAGCACCTGAGTAGAATCACTATAACACCGCTCTATAATTTTGTAGTCATGTACAGTAAACCATTTACATTTTATTACATTTTAGGTGAACATAACTTTTATTGCTTGTAGGCACAAAGGGTAAATACCAGCAGCAAATAATTAAGATGGTCAGGTTAAATTTACCTGATATTTTTGAGTGCCAAATAGTGCACCAAATATATATTACTTTTATCACATATACAATAACGTGCATGTAAGGCTCAGCAATCCACCTACATTATGGAGTCTTTGGTTAGGATCATGGCTATAGCTGGGCACAAGACTTAATAGGATCACCTAGGGCAAGGAGTCTCTCGGCCAGAGCCGGGCACAAACTTACGAAAATGGTTACTTTACATATGGTGAAACTTCTTTGCGAAGTCCTGCCAGGCACTTGGCTTGAACTGTTGCGGATAATGATAACCTGAAACAATAAAGAAGGTACTAGTGTACCACACATTTAGTAGAATGCAAAAAATTAGAAATTGGTTCTTATTGGTTCTTCTTGCTTCCCAACCTCGCCTGTCGGTGTGCTTCCTGCTTTGTGATATATATCTGGGAGCACGAGGTTGGGTTTCCCTCCAGGCTACATTGGTCAGCCAGGACTGTGTTATGGTCGGATTAACATTGACCACCACATTGACTTCAGAGGCTGATGCCGCTGGTACAGCTGTAGGTGCCAGCTGGTTCGGCCACACTTCCTTAGGTGGAGTAGGCCACGGCACATCGGTCGGTGCCTGCTGATTAGGCCTCACCTCCGGCGTGTAGTAGGCCTAGGCACATAAGTTGGTGCCCGTTGGTTAGGCCTCACCTCCTCTGGGGGAGTACGCCTGGGCACATTTTCTGTAAGTGAAGATGCAGGACTGGACCTCCTCATAAATTTACATAATAAAAACCAGACTAAATAGCCATAAAGGATGCATACCCAATATCATATAATGCAAGAAAATGTAAACTTTATTATAACACATATGACACAAAGCAAGGAAAACACTCTAAAAACACTTAAAAAGGCTCAGAAGAGCCACACTACAACAGTGGGACCAATTATGGTCACCACAGGACATGGGAAGAAACATGAAAGGGATCCCTCCTGTCACTCACCAAATAAGTAACAATAAAACACAAATGACAAAAAAGTAGTGGACAGTCAACAAACTGTGCATGCCAGTCCCCAAATGGTAAATGGTACAATGCGATGAATGTTACTCAGGGAAGCAGGTGCAAGAATGTAATACTCAGTACACTAATATACAAACACAGTGGACGATCCACAGACGGAGGAAGGAGGGAAAGTGTCCCAGTAAGCCCATGTCCAATAAAGAAGCCCATTTGTCATTGCCCTTTTTTGTCATTTGTGTTTTATTGTTACTTATTTGGTGAGTGACAGGAGGGGTCCCTTTCATTTTTCTTCCCATGTCCTGTGGTGACCACAATTGGTCCCACTGTTGTAGTGCGGCTCTTCTGAGCCTTTTTAAGTGTTTTTAGAGTGTTTTTCCTTGCTTTGTGTCATATGTGTTATAATAAAGTTTACATTTTCTTGCATTATATGATATTGGGTATGCATCCTTTATGGCTATTTAGTCTGGTTATTATTGTGCTTATTGTTTTATGAGCCGGATAGCACCCTTTTGTGTTATGCTTTACATTTAGCTTGAGCCTCCCCCCTTTTTTCCTTTTCTCTCTCTCCTCATAAATTTAGGAGCCATGATGGGCGCCTCGGACAAATACATTTCTTCTTCCACCTTATCGGCCGAATTCAATGGGGATCTATGTCCCAGTCGTCCGACGGAAAATATGTAAAGGGTATTTGAGTGGGATTCTTGGGCCTGGTTATGGCTGCCGCCCATTCTCCCCGCAGACTTTTTACCGGGGTATATTCCACTATCTCCCCTGCTTCTAAGGAGTGGAGTGCTGGAGGCAGGCAGTCCCGCTGAACGACTTTCCTATTTACTAGCATGGTTCCTCCGTGCTGGCAGTCTTGGAGGGTGCCAAAGCCACGTACTTTATCAAATTTTATAACTGTGGCGAGTCGGCGCTCCAAGGGTGGCTCACCCACTTGTGGATAGTCCAACTTGCGTATATAGAGGGCTTCCAGCCTTTTAGTATCCTGCTGCTCTACTTATACTTCATAGGGCAACTGCTTAGGCCCATACCTCTCTCTGTGCTGGGCTTTTAATTTCTCAATGATGCCGGCTATTTCGGCCTCTCTGCGGGCTCTCTCAGCCTGTACTGTGGGAAGTGGTGGATGGGACTTCCCTGGCAGGGGAAGGACATGGTCCCACAAGTACGGGACAAACTCTGGCTCGTCGCCGAACACCCATTGAAGGAGAAGGGGTGACTGTGAGCGTGCTCTAACTGGAACAGACTTCTGCCCTGGGGGTTCCCTGTCGGGGCTGAAGGCGTAGAAAATGCGGCCTCGGCCGGCGTACTTACATCTGACTCCTCGATTGCAATCTCCGCCCAGGATCCCCAGGATCTGTGGCGATGGAACAATCTCACCGGCGATGCTGCTGCTGAAGACTGTGGTGATCCCCTTTTTGGGGTAGCTTGCCATTCATCGTCCTCTGGAAGCGGGGGCAACTTGCAGGCCTCCTCGGCCCCAAGGGGCAATTGCTGCAAACGGTCAGCTAGGTCATGGAACAGCTGCGCTGCAGCCACTGTAACTTTCCGCTGCTCCGCAGCCATCTTGTTGCTCTCTTCACGTGCTCTGGTGGGCTGCGCCATGTCTGTACACCTCTCTGCCATTTCCGGACTGAAGAGGGATGGCCGCATGGTGCCTTTTATAAGAGGCTTCAACAAAATGCCGGCCGGCCGGAAGGACGTCATTGGTGCAGCTCTGACTTCCTGTCCCACAGGAAGTCAGACAACAGTTCCACTTCGGCATAGACGCTGCTACATGATATCCAGCATGGGACATCTTGGCGCGCTTCTTGGGTTCTTCCTTAACCCCTTCAGGTATTTTTTTTTTTAATTAGATCATTTCATTAAGTTTTACAATACAATAAAACTATTCAAAGGAGCAAGAAACAAAGAAGGTAAGAACAAACCCATCAGGGTAATGGGACCAAAAAGTAGGGCACATATTATGAAAACAGGAACATACTCAAATTGGCCGCTGAGGAGACTTCAGGTACTTTTGTACTGAAGCACGTAACATGGCTTCGTTCCTAATTTTACCCATGGCCACAATACAATATTCTTCACCTCCCCCTTACTTTTTCTAGCACCCCGGCAAAGCACAATTTCAGCAACAATGTCCTGTACACTTTTGGGCGTAATTTCGGTCGCGGATTGCGACAATCCTGGACAGTTCTCTATACACATTCCTGCACAGGGGGATGACTAGTGGCACTTGCAATAACGGCATACACCCGTTTTTCATTGTGGGTGGCCTGGGTGGCTGAATTATTAAAGGCACACACCCGTATCCTGTTCGTAGGACGCCAAAAGAAATGTGGTGACTGGGGTGTTGCAGTATGTAGCAGGTGGTATAAATCCTGGGGGCAAGATGTTGTTAACCCCTTAGTGTTCGTGACGCGAGTATGTGGTTATTCCGGTATAGTAACCGCCGTCAACCAACCCAAAAATGGTTTGTAATAAAGGAATGTCCACAGCAAGGATTCTGAATAAACTGGAACTTTTACTTGAAATGTTTAGGGAACAGTCTTTACAATTATGCAGTTCCTTCAGAGGCAACCGTGACACAGGACACCTCACAGGTTTGCTTGGACTTGTTATTATTGAGATATTTAGGCAGACCACTGTGCTACTGATATATTCCTTAGCTGAGGAGTAGTCACTGGATCTGTAGAGAGAATTGTAACTTACGTTTTAGAAGTGGCTGTGTTTCTTTAGGCTTTGGCCTAGATGAGATGAATTTGTAGTATACAGGACTTTGTGCTTCCTTTTGAGTCCAAGAGATAAGAGAGAGTATAGAGACTACAGCCACTTATACACTAGGGGGCTGGACAAAAGCCCATTGGTTGCTAATGCTTGGAGCTCCTGTGCCCATGGAACTCTGGGTATATCACATGACAGTAGATCACATGACCAAGGAAGGTCCTATACGTTTTATACAAACTGTACAACTTTATACATATGAACTATAAAAACACATAATGAATATACACTGCATTTATGAGACAACAAGGGGGGAGCCCTGCAGGAGAGCCCTATGGACCTAAGGGACTCTTCCTGAGGGGACTTAAGGATGGTACAGGACCGGTCCTGTACCGGGAGACCACAAAGGTTAATGTTAAGAAAACATTAATTATATAACAACTCTATTAATTTTAAGGTTAAAAATACACACTGCACACCTTGTTAATTGTAGGACACGTACATGCTGGCGTACCCACTAAATTTGAAAATGTTGTGTTAAAATAGAATAAGGCACAAAATAGTTGTGTAAGATTTTTACAAACTACGTAAATAACCCATATGTGGCACTAAAATTTTCCTTTAATAAAAAAAAAAAAGTAATACAGCTTCATCCGATGCAGTACGCCCCAACCCCCCCCCCCCCCCCCCTTCCCCGTCACTCTCTAGAAACACTACTGGTAATAAAGGGTAGATAAGGAACTTTATCTACTTTATCTACTCGTTGTTTCGGGAACTTCGTTTCTCAGCACAGACGTCTCTACCATGATATCCGTCTTCCAGAGCTTCCAAGGAGACTTCCAATAACAATACTCCAGATCACAAAAATTCTGGAGACGGCATAGATGAGGAAGGCTTCAGCAGCAGCGGAGGAGCAAGATGAGACACACAACTCGTGTTGTTTTGGCTCCAAAGAAATGGAATCTGCATTAAGTGCAAGTTCCCACTTCAAAGGTTAGGACCATTCCCATATAATCTTACACTAAGAGCTATTCTCATACCGGCCCCACTGCATCTGTACAGCACAGTGTTTCCTAACCAGGGTGTCTCCAGCTGTTACATAACTACAACTCCCAGCATGCCCTTTGGCTGTGCATGCTGGGAGTTGTAGTTATGAAACAGTAGAAGGCACACAGGCCTCACCTCCTGCTGCTGCTGCCAGTCATTTCCTGCCACCACCAGCAAGCGATCCCCGCCACTGCACACTACATGGTCGGTACCCGCTCTCGCCCTCCAGACTAGGGGTGGAACGGGTGCCATCAGGACAGCCCAGAAGATGCCGTGATTCTTCAGCTGGTCTCAGCCGACCAATCACCATGATCGTGAGGTGGCACCAGTGCCACCTCACTCCTGTTGGGCAATGGTGATTGGTGCTGTCTCGGACAGCACCAATCACCCATATTTCCTTGTTCACCATTTGACCAGTGACCCATTTGGCCTGGAAAAGCCGTGATTCACCGGTCAGTATTGACTGACGAATCACAGCGATTGCCGCCAAGGGGGGATTCCCGGGACCCCCCCCTGGGCGATATGCCGAGGTGGCTGCTTTTAGATAACAACAGCCATCCCAGTCCAATCACCGCATCCAGAGACGTGGTGATCCCAGAAGATGGCAATGCAAATATACATTTACATTGCAGGTCCTTAAGGGGTTAAAAATAATTGTAATAATGATACTGTTTCCACCATATCCACTTATCCAGAGATATTCTGCTAGAGATATATTGTCATCCTCTATTCCTGGGAATCCACCTCTCCCCTTCTACAGATCTCTGATTCCTTAATCATCCAATAGGGGGGGCTTGTTTTCCCACTTATGTGCAAAATGTATCTCTAGGTGGACAATATCTTCTGTCTCCATTACAATCTGTATGTCCTATATGGGAAATGTGCCTTGAATTATGCAGCTCCTCGCTCACTTGTTAATGTATCAAGTGACCCAGAGCCCACCACGTGGAGGTGGCTGCATTTCGGGCTCCTCCCCACCCCCACCCCCAACCATATGTAGATCTTGTGTGACCCAATCAGCCGTCTTGTTAAATTGGTTCACATTGATCGTCAATGGCCTTTGCTGTAATACTTCTTAGCTGTGTATGTAGGAAGTAAAATGGCATCTTGAATGTGGTCATCATGCCGGTTAGTGTGCGGTTGGCCATGGCCCATGCTCCAACCCAAACATTGGATACATAATTGGACCACTTCAGTTTGCTTTTAGCATATTGCCAAGTCCGCTGCAGCCAAGACACTTTGGGCTCCGAGGCATCTTCAGAGGTTGTTGGTAAATCCATCTGGTTATCCGCCATGGTGACTGTCACATGATCGCTGTGCCTGGATTCATGTGGGTCTGAATTGTCACCTAAAGCCATGTCAATAGCCACATCTGCTCGCTGACCACGGTGCTTAATCTTCTTCCCAGGTATTTTATGGATCTCATAATATGGTGGAGTGACCTTATAATGATATAGGTTAGTATACCGCCAAAGGAAACTCGTCACGTAATGTATGAGACACACGACAGGCACCGAGAGAACTGGGATATCTGCAAAATAGCGACAGGATACAATATATTAGACCTATATTCATTTATTTATGAATATATACATATATATATATATATATATATATATATATGTGTGTGTTCACACAAAATCATTTATCTCACAGGAGTAAACCTTTACCCAATTGCTGTAAGAGACTTAAAAGGGTACTCTGCCCCTAGACATCTTATCCCCTATGTAAAGGATAGGGGATAAGATGTCTGATCGCCGGGGTCCCGCAGCTGGGACCCCAGTGATCTCTGTGCAGCACCTAGCCTTTGTTCAGAACACTGGGTGACAGGGTCGTAATGTCACAGCCACGCCCCTCGTGACATCACGCCACACCCCCTCCCATAGACTTACATTGAGGGGGCGTGGTTGTGATGTCATGACCCCCACCGCCCGCTCCAAGCATTCAGAACTCTACTATATTAACTTTACACTAATACATTCATGTTAAATCCATTTTTAAACAGAAATTTTGGAAGCTTTCATTATTCCTACCTCTTAGCTTCATGGTCGCCGTCCCTACAGGATCCTTTTGCCTAAATAGACAAAATTCTCTTCAATTTGCAAAATAAGCGCAGGTCTAGTAGGAGAACGTGTTCACCCGCCGAACCGAGGAAATAAGTGTTAGGGATTGGATTCTACCCTGGAGAAAGTCTCTTTGATGTGTGATGTCACAGCAGATGACATCACGTGTATGTGTATCCATTGTAATGGCTGTACTGTACTTTACTTACACTATGTACAGTTATATACTGGGGGTTTACAAAGGATTTGACGATTACAGCTTTAACCCCTTCAGGGTCACAGCCCTTTTTGGTCTTGAGGACAAAGGACATTTTCATTTTTACATTTTCATTTTTTCCTCCTCCCCTTCTAAGAGCCATAAATATTTTAATTTTCCACCCAAAGACCAATATGAGTTGTTGTTTATTTTGCGACCAACTGTACTTTGTAATGTACGGTAACATAAAATGTACGGTACTATAAAAAAATATATATATATTATTTACGGCTGGAAATTGAAAAGAAAACCACAATTTGGCAACTTTTGAGGGTTTTCGTTTTTATTCACTGACATGTTCTTTTTATACTGAGGGTCAATGCTTGGGTAAACGCTTTACTCTTTTTGTACTGCTTCAAAAAAAAATCTAACTTTTTGAACAATATAAGTATGTTTTAAACTGTATGAGGGCTAATTGTTTGCTGTATACGGAAAAATAAAAAAAAGTTATAGAGGTCAGAAGAGGACAATTTTAAACGTACTAATTTTGGTGTAAAAGTAATAATTTTTTTTTAACAGAAGTAAAACAAAATCAAACCTTAATAAGCTGTGTATCAATTTAATCGTATGGATCTACAGAATAAATATAAGGTGTCATTTTTACCGAAAAGTGCACTGTGTAGAATCTGAAGCCCCGAAAAAAAAAAAATCAGAATGGAGTTTTTTTTTTTTCCCCTAGTTTTTGTGGTGAAATGATTGTTGTCATTACAAAGTACAATAGGTGGCACAAAAAAACAGCCCTCATAGGACTGTGTATGTAGAAAATTGAAAGTGTTATGATTTTAAGAAGGTGAGGAGGAAAAAACTAAGTGCAAAATTGAAAAAACCTGTCCTGAAGGGGTTAAAAATATATAAATACCGTATATCCCGGCGTATAAGACGACTTTATAACCCCAAATTTTCTTCTGAAAAGCCGGGGGTCGTCTTATACGCCGGGTATTGAGGTCCGGAATAGGAAAACTTCTGATTATCTGCCCGGGCCGGCTCCTGTGTGTAGCTGCAGGCGGGGGCCGGCCAGAGCAAGTAAAAACTAATACTGTATACTAAAAACCAGGGTGCCTCCAGCAGTTGTGAAACTACAACTCCCAGCACGGCAAAGTTGGGGGTCGTCTTATACGCCAAGTCATCTTATACGCCGGCATGGTCACTGCACCTGCACTCACATTTAAAGAAGATCTGTAGTGCTTATAACTTATCCCCCATCCTAAGGATAGGGTATAAGTTATAGATCACGGGGGGGTACGAGCGATCGGGCCCCCCGCCATCTTCTGTACGGGGCCACAGTTATGTACAGGAAAGGGGGCGTTCCGTCCCCGCTTAACGCGGCAGCGGGCACGCCCCTCCATGTATTTCTATGGAAGTCATGGAAGGGCGTGCCGGCTGCCGCGTAATGCGGGAACAGAATGCCCCCTTTCCTGTTCATTGCTACGGCCCCATACAGGAGATCGCGGGGGGCCCCAGTGCTCGGACCCCCCCGCGATTTATAACTCATCCCCTTAGGTTGGGGTATAAGTTATAAGCACTAAAGATCTCCTTTAACCTGTTGGGGACGGAGGGCATACCTATACGCCCTCCGCCCACCACCTTTCTATGATGCGGGGCCACGCCGTGGCCCAGCGTCATAGCGGGTCGGGCCAGGCCCCTAACAACAGCCGGGAGCCGAGGCTAATAGCGAGCAGCACTGATCGTGGTTTCGCGCGCTATTAACCCTTTAGATGCAGCGTTTAACTTGATCACTGTCCGAACGCCGAATGATTGCTCAGTGCCTGAGATCCAGGTATGAGCAGTCAAGCGGCAGAATCATTGATCAATGGTTTCCTATGAGAAACCATTGATCAATGTAAAAGATCAGTGTGTGCAGTGTTATAGGTCCCTATGGGAGCTATAACATTGAAAAAAAAAAAGTGAAAAATGCTTGAATCACCCCCCTTTTTCCTTAAAAAAAAAATCCAAAAACTGTGTAAATAAACATATATGGTATCGCCGCATACAGAAATGTCGGAATTATAAAAATATATAGTTAATTAAACCGCACAGTCAATGGTATACGTGCAAAAAAATAAGCCATCATATGGATTTTGTGGGGTTGTGATCTTTAAAAGGTAAGGAGGAAAAAATGAAAGTGCAAGAACGGGAAAACCCTCCGTACCCAAGGGGTTAATCCCTGGACATGTTTTATTCATATGGTTATGCTTGTATGGGCACTTAATCTGTGATTTGTTGTTTTCATCGGTACCACATTTGTGTATATCTGATTTTTGATGACTTTTTATTCCTTTTTTTTTTTTTTCCCCGGGATGTGATCACAATTCAGCATTGGACTTTGTTATTTTTATGTTTTATGTCGTTCACCGTATGGAGTCATTAACGTTATATTTTAGTCATTCAGACTATTCTACCAAATATGTTGATTTATTTTATTTAAAAAAAAATTTTTTTTTTGTAAAATGGGAAAAGAGGGGGAATTCATTTTTTATTGGAGGAGGCACTTATTCCCATTATTAAACTGTAACAGTTAATAGCTATATTTAGATTTTTAACCCCTTAAGGAAGCAGCTCATTTTCACCTTAACAACACGGCCCTTTTTTGCAAATCTGACCACTGTCACTTTATATATGAATAACTCTGGAATGATTTTACTTTTCATTCTGATTCTGAGATTGTTTTTTCGTGACATATTCTACTTTAACATAGTGGTAATTTTTGTCGTTACTTGCATCTTTTCTTGGTGAAAAATCCCAAAATTTTGAAAATTTAGCATTTTTCTGCCTGTAAGAAAAATGGACATTCCAAATTATATATTGATTCACAAATACAATGGGGGACATTTATCAAGGGATTTAGAGCTCTTTTTTTGCTTACAAAAGTCGCAGAAAAAGTCGCATTAGCACTTAAGCAATTTTTTGTGCGACTTTTGGCTGTAAGCAAAAAGCTACAAAAAAGCGTACGAAAGTAAATTTTATTTTTTACTTTTCAGTGGTCAGGGATTTATCAAGTGCGAAAGTCGCATAAAAAGTCGCAAGCCCTCAAAAACTGCATAAATATAAGCCAGCTCGGAGCTGGCACACAAAACGGCTTTTGAGAGCAAATTTTATATTTCCCGCTGGCAGCCGTGATCACAGCTCCAGCGGGAAATATATTGCAACTGTACAAAGGAGCCCGGGCTGGCATCACTCTGCAGCCGCCCAGCTCTGTCTGATTCTAACCCCGCTACCCTAACATAATGACATCCCCCCCTTGTTTCCCACCCGCCTGCGCTGCACATCTCCCATCTGTCTGCTACCTGTTGCAAGACTACAACTCCCAGCATGTCCATACAGTGAGGGCATGCTGGGAGTTGTAGTATTGTAGCGGGCGGACAATGTGCGGCGCGGGCGGGTGGAAGACAAGGGGGGTGGGGGTTATATAAAGCAGTGTCCCCATCCCCATCATTGTATTAGGGTAGCGGGGATAGAATCGGAGGAACCCGGGCGGCTGAAGACTGATTCCAGCCTGGGCTCCTTTTAACAAACCTCGGCGCAGCAGAGTTTCTATTTCCCTTAATGTAATTTCATATTTCCCACTGGGTCCCGTAATTGGCCAGGACCGAGCAGCCAATCACGGGAAATTTGATATTACATTAGGGACTAAAAGCTGCGCGGCTCCGCTAGATGTTAAAAGGAGCCCGGGCTGGCATCAGTCTGCACCCTCCCGGGCTCCTAAGATATCCTGCGGCACCGTGGTAAGGTGCCCGGGCTAACCTCACTTCAGCCACCCGGGCTCCGTCAACTTTTATTTCCGCAGCGCCTGGTAAGGAGCCCGGGCTGACATAACTCAGCAGCCCCCCACGGGACTCCCACAGCCGTCAGGGAGATGTGTAGGTGCCGTCCCTGTCATCCCTCAGCACTGCAGTACACACCGAGAGATGGCAGGGACGGCTTCTGCACATCTCCCTGCCTGGCTGAGGGAGTCCCGGGCGGCTGCAGTGTTATGTCAGCCCGGGCTCCTTACTACAGCGCCGCAGAGTTTGGTGTAATTTCAAATTTCCCGCTGGGTCCCGTGTCACGTGACGACAGGAAATATGAAATTACAGTGATTCTCTGATCACTGCAGCCAAGGAGCGGAGCGCATTACCACCCGCTTCCCTGGCTGGCACGACTACAACTCCCAGCATGTCCTTACAGTAAGAGAATGCTGGGAGTTGTAGGGGGGGGGGGGGTGACAATCTCCCACACCACATGACTACAACTCCCAGCATGCTCTTACTGTAAGGACATGCTGGGAGTTGTAGTTGTGTGGCAGGTGACAGGCTTTTCACCTGCCCCCCTAAAACTCCCAGCATGCCCTTACAGTAAGGATATGCTGGGAGTTTTATTCATGTGGTGCGGGAGATGGTTACCCCCCCCCCCCCCCCCACACACACACACACTACAACTCCCAGCATATCCTTACTGTAAGGGCATGCTGGGAGTTGTAGGGGGGCGGGTGACAGGCCTGTCACCTGCCCTCTGCCGCACAAATACAACTCCCAGCATGTCCTTGCAATAACGATATGCTGGGAGTTGTAGTGTGTGCGTGGGGGGTAACAATCTCCCGCACCACATGACTACAACTCCCAGCATATCCTTACTGTAAGGGCATGCTGTGAGTTGTAGTCATGTGGGGCGGGAGATTGTCACCCCCCCCCCCTACAACTCCCAGCATGCTCTTACTGTAAGGGCATGCTGGGAGTTGTAGTCAGGCGCGGACGGGTGACAATAAATGTATTAACCTATTTTTCTTTTTTTCTCCTCATTTCAGATCCATGTATCCTGTGGACTACTTCGGATTTGGTGGACTGCTTCAATGACCAGCGTCTTTTTTAACCCCTTCCCGCAGAATGTCATATATAAACGCCGGGTTGTGCAGTGCGTTCTGGCATCCCGGCGTTTATAAATGACATTCAGTTAACCCGGCGATGCGCAGCATAGCACGAGTTAACTGGCAGAAGTCCCGCTGTTTCCAGCAGGGGACAACTTCTGCTTCACCCCCAGGACCATCCATTGATGGTCCTGGTCAGCGATCACTGTGATTGGTCCCTGTGGTCCGGGGACCTGCGGCATAGGGGGGGAACATCAGGGGACCGGCGGCCTTACCTGGCGGGACCGAGGAGCAGCAGCAGGACCGGCCACGTGGACGAGCAGCGACGGGACCGGCAGGTAAGTATATGGTCCTCAGAAGCAGCAGTGAAGATCTTCACTGCTGCTTCTAGGAGTCTGAAAACTACAACTCCCAGCATGCCTAGACAGCCTTTGGCTGTCTGGGCATGCTGGGAGTTGTAGTTTTGCAACATCTGGAGGGCCCCAGTTTGGAGACCATTGTATAATGGTCTCCAATCTGTGCTCTTCCAGCTGTTGCAAAACTACAACTCCCAGTGTGCACTGACTGTCCAGGCATGCTGGGAGTTTTAGTTCAGCAACATCTGGCCCTTCAGATGTTGCCGAACTACAACTCCCAGCATGCCCTTCAGCTGTCTGGGCATGCTGGGAGTTGTAGTTTTGCAACAACTGGAGACACACTGGTTGGGAAACATTGTCTGTTTCTAACTCAGTGTTTCCTAACCTGTGTGCCTCCAGCTGTTGCAAAACTATAACTCCCAGCATGCATACAGGGTACATTCACATGGGCGAGGCTTTTACAGTGGGTTTTGCGCCGGGAAATTTTGCGCCGGGAAACTCGCTGTAATCCCCCGCCCATGTGACTGTACCCTAAAAACACTACACTACACTAACACAAAATAAAATAAAAAGTTAAAAACACTACTTATACACATACCCCTACACAGCCCCCCTCCCCCAATAAGAACGTCCGGTACGCCACTGTTTCCAAGGCAGAGCCTCCAGCTGTTGAAAAACAACAACTCCCAGTATTGCCGGACAGCCGTTGACTGTCCACGCATGCTGGGAGTTTTGCAACAGCTGGAGGCACCCTGTTTGGGAATCACTGGCGTAGAATACCCCTATGTCCACCCCTATGCAAATCCCTAATTTAGGCCTCAAATGCGCACGGCGCTCTCACTTTGGAGCCCTGTCGTATTTCAAGGCAACAGTTTAGGGCGACATATGGGGTATCGCCGTACTCGGGAGAAATTGGGTTACAAGGTTTGGGGGGCTTTTTCTTCTTTAACCCTTCATGAAAAGGAAATGTTGGGGTCTACACCACAATGTTAGTGTAAAAAAATTTCATTTTTTACACTAACATGCTGATGTTGCCCTATACTTTACATTTTCAGAAGAGGTAAAAGGGAAAAAAGCCCCCCAAAATTTGTAATTCAATTTCTCCCGACTACAGAGATACCCCATATGTGAGCGCAAAGTGCTCTGGGGGCGCACAACAAGGCCCAGAAGGGAGAGCGCACCATGTACATTTGAGGTGATTTGCACAGGGGTGGCTGATTGTTACAGCGGTTTTGACAAACGCAAAAAAAACAAAACCCCACATGTGACCCCATTTCGGAAACGACACCCCTCACGGAATGTAATGAGGGGTGCAGTGAGAATTTACCCCCCACAGGTGTCTGACGGATCTTTGGAACAGTGGTCCGTGAAAATGAAAACTTGTACAGCTCACTGTTCCAAAGATCTGTCAGACACCAGTGGGGGGCAAATGCTCACTGTACCCCTTGTTACGTTCCTCAAGGGGTTTTGTTTCCAAAATGGTATGCCATGTGTTTTTTTTTTGCTGTTCTGGCACCAGAGGGGCTTCCTAAATGCGATATGCCCCCCAAGCAAAATTTGCTCTCAAAAAGCCAAATATGACTCCTTCTCTTCTGAGCATTGTAGTTCGCCCATAGTGCACTTCAGGTCAACTTATGGGGTACCTCCATACTCAGAAGAGAAGGGGTTACAAATATTGGGGGGTATTTCCTGCTATTAACCCTTGCAAAAATGTGAAATTTGGGGGGAAACACACATTTTAGTGGAAAATGTTTTAATTTTTTTTTACATATGCAAAAGTCGTGAAACACCTGTGGGGTAATAAGGCTCACTTTATTCCTTATTACATTCCTCAAGGGGTCTAGTTTCCAAAATGGTATGCCATGTGTTTTTTTTTTTGCTGTTCTGGCACCATAGGGGCTTCCTAAATGCGATATGCCCCCCGAGCAAAATTTGCTCTCAAAAAGCCAAATATGACTCCTTCTCTTCTGAGCATTGTAGTTCGCCCATAGTGCACTTCAGGTCAACTTATGGGATACCTCCATACTCAGAAGAGAAGGGGTTACAAATATTGGGGGGTATTTCCTGCTATTAACCCTTGGAAAAATGTGAAATTTGGGGGGAAACACACATTTTAGTGAAAAAAAATAATTTTTTTTTTACATATGCAAAAGTCGTGAAACACCTGTGGGGTATTAAGGCTCACTTTATTCCTTGTTATGTTCCTCAAGGGGTCTAGTTTCCAAAATGGTATGCCATGTGAGGGTTTTTTGCTGTTCTGGCACCATAGGGGCTTCCTAAATGCAACATGCCCCCCAAAAACCATTTCAGAAAAACGTACTCTCCAAAATTCCCTTATCGCTCTTTCCCTTCTGAGCCCTCTACTGCGCCCGCCGAACACTTTACATAGACATTTGAGGTATGTGCTTACTCAAGAGAAATCGGGCTACAAATATAAGTATACATTTTCTCCTTTTACCCCTTGTAAAAATTCAAAAATTGGGTCTACAAGAACATGCGAGTGTAAAATATGAAGATTGTGAATTTTCTCCTTCACTTTGCTTCTATTCCTGTGAAACACCTAAAGGGTTAAAATGATGACTGAATGTCATTTTGAATACTTTGGGGGGTGCAGTTTTTATAATGGGGTCTTTTGTGGGGTATTTCTAATATGAAGACCCTTCAAATCCACTTCAAACCTGAACTGGTCCCTGAAAAATAGTGAGTTTGAAAATTTTGTGAAAAATTGGAAAATTGCTGCTGAACTTTGAAGCCCTCTGGTGTCTTCCAAAAGTAAAAACTTGTCACTTTTATGATGCAGACATAAAGTAGACATATTGTATATGTGAATAAAAAAAAAATTATTTGTAAAAAAAAAGCAGAGAGCTTTAAACAGAGAGCTTCAAAGATAGAAAAATGCAAAATTTTCAAATTTTTCATCAAATTTTAGGATTTTTCACAAGGAAAGGATGCAAGTTACCACAAAAATTTACCACCATGTTAAAGTAGAATATGTCACGAAAAAACAATCTCGGAATCAGAATGATAACTAAAAGCATTCCAGAGTTATTAATGTTTAAAGTGACAGTGGTCAGATGTGCAAAAAACGGTCTGGTCCTTAAGGCCAAACTGTTTAATGTTAATGAGAGTGTTTTTTGGAATACATTTTTTTTGAAACGTGTTTTTTTTTAATTACTTGAAAGGCTTAGTAGTGGAAGCTGTCTAATAGACGGAATCCATTACTAAGCCTATGCTTAGTGTTAGCCCCCAACACAGCTAGCGCTAACCTCCAATTATTACCCCGGTACCCACCGCCACAGGGGTGCCGGGAAGAGCCGGTACCAATAGGCCCGGAGGATCAAATATGGCGCTCCTGGGCCTAGGTGGTAACGGGCTGGCGTTAATTAGGCTGGGGAGGGCCAGTAACAATGGTCCTCGCCCACCCTGGTAACATCAGGCTGTTGCTGCTTGGTTGATATTTGGCTGAAAATAAAAATAGGGGGAACCCTATAGTTACATAGTTAGTACGGTCGAAAAAAGACATATGTCCATCAAGTTCAACCAGGGAATTAAGGGGTAGGGGTGTGGCGCGATATTGGGGAAGGGATGAGATTTTATATTTCTTCATAAGCATTAATGTTATTTTGTTCCAGGAATGTATCTAATCCTGTTTTAAAGCTGTTAATTGTTCCAGCTGTGACCAGTTCCTGAGGTAGACCGTTCCATAAATTCACAGTCCTCACGGTAAAGAAGGCGTGTCGCCCCTTTAGACTAAACCTTTTCTTCTCCAGACGGAGGGAGTGCCCCCTCGTCCTTTGGGGGGGTTTAACCTGGAACAGTTTTTCTCCATATTTTTTGTATGGGCCATTAATATACTTATATATGTTTATCATATCCCCCCTTAAACGTCTCTTCTCAAGACTAAACAATTGTAACTCCTTTAATCGCTCCTCATAGCTAAGATGTTCCATTCCCCATATTAGTTTAGTCGCGCGTCTCTGCACCCTTTCCAACTCCGCAGTGTCCCTTTTATGGACAGGTGCCCAAAACTGAACAGCATATTCCAGGTGAGGCCGTACCAATGCTTTATAAAGGGGGAGTATTATGTCCCTGTCCCTTGAGTCCATGCCTCTTTTTATACATGACAATATCCTGCCGGCTTTGGAAGCAGCAGCCTGACATTGCATGCTATTCTGTAGTCTGTGATCTACAAGTACACCCAGATCCTTCTCTACCAGTGACTCTGACAGTTTAATCCCCCCTAAGACATACGACGCATGCAGGTTATTAGTACCCAGATGCATAACTTTACATTTATCCACATTGAACCTCATTTGCCAAGTGGATGCCCAGACACTTAGTCTATCCAAGTCATCTTGTAACTTATGCACATCCTCTATAGACTGTACTGTGCTACAAAGCTTGGTGTCATCTGCAAAGATAGAAACAGAGCTGTTAATACCATCCTCTATATCATTGATAAATAAATTAAACAACAGCGGGCCCAGTACTGAACCTTGGGGTACACCACTAATAACCGGGGACCAATCAGAGTACGAATCATTGACCACCACTCTCTGGGTACGATCCATGAGCCAGTGTTCAATCCAGTTACAAACTAAAATTTCCAAACCCAAAGACCTTAACTTACCTGTCAGACGTCTATGAGGGACAGTATCAAATGCTTTAGCAAAATCCAGAAACACTATATCCACAGCCATTCCTCTGTCAAGGCTTCTACTCACATCTTCATAAAAGCAAATTAGATTGGTTTGACAACTTCTATCCTTAGTAAACCCATGCTGGCTATCACTTATAATACAATTATCCCCTATGTATTCCTGTATGTAATCCCTTATAAGTCCTTCAAACAATTTACCCACAATGCACGTTAAACTTACCGGTCTATAGTTTCCTGGGGAAGACCTAGAGCCCTTTTTGAAGATTGGCACCACATTCGCCTTGCGCCAGTCCCTTGGCACAATACCAGACACCAGAGAATCTCTAAATATCATGAACAGGGGTACAGATATTACTGAACTTACCTCTCTAAGAACTCTTGGGTGTAGTACATCCGGTCCTGGGGATTTGCTTACATTTATATCACTTAACTTACCTTGTACCATCTCTACATTAAGCCAGTTCAGTACATTACATGTTGTGTTACCAGCACTGACCTGGCCAATGTCAGCTCCTTCTTCCATAGTGTATACAGAACTAAAGAACCCATTCAGTAGCTCCGCCTTCTCTTGATCGCCTGTGACAACCTCCCCATTATCATTATTAAGGGGTCCTACATGCTCTGTCCTTGGTTTTTTTGCATTTATATATCTAAAAAAATATTTAGGATTAGTTTTGCTTTCTTTGGCCACCTGTCTCTCATTTTGAATTTTTGCTGTTTTTATTACATATGCGTTTTTTTTTTTTTTTTTATAATTATTCATGCAAAACAAAGATAAGGTTCCCCCTATTTTTATCCAAATACCAACCAAGCAGCAACAGCCTGATGTTACCAGGGTGGGCAAAGACCATTGTTACTGGCCCTCCCAAGCCTAAATAACACCAGCCTGTTACCGCCTAGGCTCAGGAGCGCCATATTTGAGGCTTTGGGCCTGGTGGTACCGGCTCCTCCCAGCACCCCTGTGGTGGTGGGTACCGGGGAAATAATTGGGGTTTAGCACTAGCTGTTTTGGGGGCTAATGCTAAGCCTCAGCTTAATAATGGACTCTGTCTATAATACTGCTTCCACTACTAAGCATGCCAAGTAAATAAAAAAAAAACATCACATTTAAAAAAAATGTATTCCAAAAAAACACTCCCCCAAAAGTCCTCATTAACCATTTTATTAACATTAAACCAAAAAAATGCTAATCACTGCACTCCCCTGAATCTAAAGTAATCCACAAGATACACGGATCTGAAATGAGAAGACAAAAAATGAGTTAGTACATTTAGAGGAAAAAAACAAAGTGGTAAAAAGGGAAAAAAAAACATACATACCGTATATACTCGAGTATAAGCCGAGTTTTTCAGCACGATTTTTCGTGCTGAAAACACCCCCCTCGGCTTATACTCGAGTGACCTATCCGCCCTCAGTGGTCTTCAACCTGCGGACCTCCAGATGTTTCAAAACTACAACTCCCAGTAAGCCAGGGCAGCCATCGGCTGTCCGGGCGTGCTGGGAGTTGTAGTTTTGAAACCTCTGGAGGTCCGCAGGTTGAAGACCACTGCGGCCTTTGACATCATCCAGCCCCCCCTCTCACCCCCTTTAGTTCTGTACTCACCTCCGCTCGGCGGGACGGTGCTCTACTGGTCCGGTGCTGCAGGACTGTGCGGTGGGAGGTCGTCCGGTGGGATAGTGGTTCCGGGCTGCCATCTTCACCGTGGGGGCCTCTTCTCCGCTCTTCGGGCCCGGAATAGTCACATTGCCTTGAGGACAACGCAGGGGGACGTTCATTACCAACGTCCTTCTGCGTTGTCGTCAAGGCAACGCCTCTATTTCGGGCCCGAAGCGCGGAGAAGAGGCCCCCCCGGTGAAGATGGCAGCCCGGAACCACTATCCCACCGGACGACCTCCCCACCGGACAGTACTGCAGCACCGGACCAGCGGAGCACCGTCCCGCCGAGCGGATGTGAGTACAGAACTAAAGGGGGTGAGAGGGGGGGCTAGATGATATTGAAGGCCGCAGTGGTCTTCAACCTGCGGACCTCCAGAGGTTTCAAAACTACAACTCCCAGCAAGCCCGATGGCTGCCCGGGCTTGCTGGGAGTTGTAGTTTTGAAACCTCTGGAGGTCCGCAGAAGACCACTGTATCAGACATTGACAAGCGGTGATGATGAAGGTGGGGGGGGGGCTGATGAAAAGGGGATGATGACAAGGGGATGATAAAGGGGGGGTGTGTGGGATGATGACAAGGGGATGATGAAGGGGGGGTGTGGGATTATGACAAGGGGATGATGAAGGGAGTGGGGATGATGACAAGGGGATGATGACAAGGGGATGATGAAGGGGGGGTGTGGGATTATGACACGGGGATGATGAAGGGGGTGGGGATGATGACAAGGGGATGATGACAAGGGGATGATGAAGGGGGGGTGGGATTATGACAAGGGGATGATGAAGGGAGTGGGGATGACGACAAGGGGATGATGAAGGGGGTGTGTGGGATTATGAAAAGGGGATGATGACAAGGGGATGATGAAGGGGGTGGAGATGATGACAAGGGGATGAAGACAAGGGGATCGGCTGTCCGGGCTTGCTGGGAGTTGTAGTTTTGAAACCTCTGGAGGTCCGCAGGTTGAAGACCACTGCGGCCTTCGACATCATCCAGCCCCCCCTCTCACCCCCTTTAGTTCTGTACTCACCTCCGCTCGGCGGGACGGTGCTCCGCTGGTCCGGTGCTGCAGGACTTCCCCACCGGACAGTTCTGCAGCACCGGACCAGCGGAGCACCGTCCCGCCGAGCGGATGTGAGTACAGAACTAAAGGGGGTGAGAGGGGGGGCTAGATGATATTAAAGGCCGCAGTGGTCTTCAACCTGCGGACCTCCAGAGGTTTCAAAACTACAACTCCCAGCAAGCCCGGACAGCCGATGGCTGCCCGGGCTTGCTGGGAGTTGTAGTTTTGAAACCTCTGGAGGTCCGCAGAAGACCACTGTATCAGACATTGACAAGCGGTGATGATGAAGGTGGGGGGGGGCTGATGACAAGGGGATGATGACAAGGGGATGATGAAGGGGGGGTGTGGGATGATGACAAGGGGATGATGAAGGTGGGGGACTATGACAAGGGGATGATGAAGGGAGTGGGGATGATGACAAGGGGATGATCAATTGGGGGTGTGGGATTATGACAAGGGGATGATGAAGGGGGTGGGGATGATGACAAGGGGATGATGAAGGGAGTGGGGATGACGACAAGGGGATGAGGACAAGGGGATGATGAAGGGGGGGTGTGGGATTATGACAAGGGGATGATGAAGGGGGGTGGGGATTATGAAAAGGGGATGATGACAAGGGGATGATGAAGGGGGTGGGGATGATGACAAGGGGATGATGAAGGGGGGTGTGTGGGATGATGACAAGGGGATGATGAAGGGGGTGTGTGGGATGATGACAAGGGGATGATGAAGGGGGGGTGATGACAGGCGGTGATGATGAAGGGGGGGATGATGACAGGCGGTGATGATGAAGGGGGAATGATGACAGGCGGTGATGATGAAGGGGGGATGATGACAGGCGGTGATGATGAAGGGGGGATGATGACAGGGTGATGATGAAGGGGGGATGATGACAGGCGGTGATGATGAAGGGGGGATGATGACAGGGTGATGATGAAGGGGGGATGATGACAGGCGGTGATGATGAAGGGGGAATGATGACAGGCGGTGATGATGAAGGGGGGATGATGACAGGCGGTGATGATGAAGGGGGGATGATGACAGGGTGATGATGAAGGGGGGATGATGACAGGCGGTGATGATGAAGGGGGGATGATGACAGGGTGATGATGAAGGGGGTGTTAATGACGGGGGTCTGGATGATGACAGGGGGGATGATGTATTTCCCACCCTAGGCTTATACTTGAGTCAATAACTTTTCCTGGGATTTTGGGGTGAAATTAGGGGCCTCGGCTTATATTCGGGTCGGCTTATACTCGAGTATATACGGTGTATGTATGTATACATATATATATATATATATATATATATATATAAAAATTCAAAGCTGCAAAATTGTGTTCTGTAGTCATTTATTAGTTTTTGCTTATGTGTGCAAAAAAAAAAAATGGTATTCAAAAGTGATTTATTGGTTTTTGCTTATGTAAGCCAAATTTATCAACCCCCTGTGGTAGTTTAATAATGTGTCACACAAAAGCAAAACCAAAAGCAAGAAAAAAATGCCAACAGAACTCGATTACCAAAGCAACAATGATAAATGTCCCCGAATATGTCTACTTTATGTTTGCATCGTAAAGTTTTCATGTTTTTATTTTTTTAAGACATTAGAGGGCTTCAAAGTATAGCAGCATTTTTTCAAACTTTTCACGAAAAATAAAAAATCTGAATTTTTCAGGGACCAGTTAAGTCTGAAGTGGATTTGAGGGGCCTTTCTGTGAGAAATATACCACAAATGACCCCATTGTAGAAACTGCACCCCTCAAAGTATTCAAATGCCATTAAGAAAGTTTGTTAACCCTTTAGGTGTTTTACAGGAACAGCAGCAAAGTGGAGGAGAAAAATTAAGATTTCCATTTTTTATACTAACATGTTCATGTGGCCCAATTTTTTTTTACATTTTTGTAAGGGTTCTTAGGAGAAAAAGTCCCACAAAATTTGTAGCCCAACTTCTCTGAAGTATGGAAATACCTCATATATTGACGCAAAGTGCTCTGTGGGCTCACAACATGGCTCAAAAGGGAAAGAGCAACTGTGGGATTTTAGAGGGTGAATATTGCTGAAATGGATTTTGGGGGGCATGTTGCATTTAGCAAGCCCCCATGGTGTCAGAACAGCAAAAAAAAAAAACACATGGCACACTATTTGGGAAACGACACCCCTCCAGGAACGTAACAAGGGGTACAGCGAACCTTAACACCTCACAGGTGTTTGACAGGTTTGCATTTAAGTTGGACGTGAAAGTGAAAAATTAGATTTTTATACCCCTTGTTATGTTCCATGAGGGATGCAGTTTCCAAAATGGGGTCACATGTGGGTATTTTTTTTGTGTGTTTATGTCAGAACCGTTGCAACTTTCAGCCACCTCTGTGCAAATCACCAATTTAGGCCTCAAATGTACATAGTGCGCTCTCACTCCTGAGCCTTGTTGTGCATCCGCAGAGCATTGTACGCCCACATATGGGGTATTTCCGTACAAATTTTGGGGGTCTTTTTTGAAAATAAAAAGTATGGGACAACACCAGCATGTTAGTGTAAAAAAACATACTGGTGTAGACCCCAACTTTTCCATTTCATAAGGGGTAAAATTAGAAAAAGCCCCCAAAATTTGTAACACAATTTCTCCTGAGTACGGAAATACCCCATATGTGTCCCTAAACCGTTTCCTTGAAATATGACAGGGCTCCAAAGTGAGAGAGCACCATGCGCATTTGAGGACTAAATTAGAGATTTGCATAGGGGAGGACCCAGATGCAAGCATTACAATTGACTCTGCTACCATAAATACCCTACAGCAGTGTTTCCCAAACAGGGTACCTCCAGCTGTGGCAAAACTCCCAGCATGCCTGGACAGTCAATGGCTGTCCGGCAATGCTGGAAGTTGTTGTTTTGCAACAGCCGGAGGCTCCTTTTTGCAAACAGTGCCGTACCAGACGTTTTAAATTTTTATGGGGGAGGGTGTACATTGTGTAAGGGTATATGTATATGTAGTGTATTACTCTTTATTTTGTGGTAGCGTAGTGTAGGGTTTTTAGGGTATATTCCCACGGGCGGGGGTTCATAGTGAGTTTCCCGCTGGGAGTTTGAGCTGCGGTGGAAAATTTTCTGCAGCTCAAATTTGTAGTGGGAAACTTACTGTAAACCCCAGCTTGTGTGAATATACCCTGTACGTTCACATCATTGGGGGGGGGGGGGTCAAACCTCCAGCTGTTGCAAAACTTCAACTCTCAGCATGGACTCACAGACCGTGCATGCTGGGAGTTGTAGTTTTGCCACATCTGGAGGCCCACTGGTGAGGAAAACCGTGTTAGGGAACAGACAAACTCAGTGCTTCCCCACCAGGGTGCCTCCAGCTGTTACAAAACGAACACTCCCAGCCTAAACGGTCTTTCAGTTTTGCAACAGCTGGAGGCACACTGGTGGGGAAACACTGAGTTAGGTTCTGTTACCTTACTGTGTTTCGTCACCAGTGTGCTTCTTGCTGTGGCAAAACTACAACTCCCAGCATGCACTGATGGCCAAAGGGCATGCTGGGAGTTGTAGTTATGCAACAGCTTGAGGCACGTGTGGTGTCCCGGTACCGCATCCTATACGGTACCTGTTTATAGGTCCCCATAGCCAGAGTCCCTAGGACGTCGGGGTCCTTTTGTATAGTCCGGGCTTGCTGGGAGTTGTAATTTTGAAACGTCTGGAGGTCCGAAGGGTTGAAGACCACTGCGGCCTTCAACATCATCCAGCCCCCCCTCTCACCCCCTTTAGTTCTGTACTCACCTCCGCTCGGCGGGACAGTACTCCGCTGGTCCGGTGCTGCAGGACTGTCCGGTGTGGAGGTCGTCCGGTGGGATAGTGGTTCCGGGCTCATCTTTTCTTGCTTTTGGTTTTGCTTTTGTGTGACACATTTATTAAACTACCACAGGGGGTTGATAAATTTGGCTTACATAAGCAAAAACCAATAAATCACTTTTGAATACCATTTTTTTTTTGCACACATAAGCAAAAACTAATAAATGACTAAAGAACACAATTTTGCAGCTTTGATGTGATATATATACACACACACCGTATATACTCGAGTATAAGCCGACCCGAATATAGGCAGAGGCCCCTAATTTCACCCCAAAATCCCAGGAAATACATCATCACCCTGTCATCATCCCCCCTTCATCATCACCGCCTGTCATCATCCCCCCTTCATCATCACCGCCTGTCATCATCCCCCCTTCATCATCACCGCCTGTCATCATTCCCCCTTCATCATCACCGCCTGTCATCATTCCCCCCTTCATCATCACCACCTGTCATCACCCCCCCCTTCATCATCCCCTTGTCCTCATCCCACACCCCCCCTTCATCACCCCCTTGTCATCACCCCCTTTTCATCATCCCCACCCCCCTTCATCATCCCCTTGTAATCATCCCACACCCCCCCTTCATCATCCCCTTGTCATCATCCCCTTGTCATCACCCCCACCCCCCTTCATCATCCCCTTGTCATCATCCCCTTTTCATCATCCCCACCCCCTTCATCATCCCCTCGTCATAATCCCCCCCCTTCATCATCCCATTGTCATCATCCCACCCCCCCCTTCATCATCCCCTTGTCATCATCCCCTTGTCATCAGCCCCCCCCCCCCACCTTCATCATCACCGCTTGTCAATGTCTGATACAGTGGTCTTCTGCGGACCTCCAGAGGTTTCAAAACTACAACTCCCAGCAACCCAGGGCAGCCATCGGCTGTCCGGGCTTGCTGGGAGTTGTAGTTTTGAAACCTCTGGAGGTCCGCAGGTTGAAGACCACTGCGGCCTTCGACATCATCCAGCCCCCCCTCTCACCCCCTTTAGTTCTGTACTCACCTCCGTTCGGCGGGACGGTGCTCCACTGGTCCGGTGCTGCAGGACTGTCCGGTGGGGAGGTCGTCCGGTGGGATAGTGGTTCCGGGCTGCCATCTTCACCGGGGGGCCTCTTCTCCGCGCTTCGAGCCCGAAATAGAGGCGTTGCCTTGACGACGACGCAGACGGACGTTGGTAATGAACATCCCCCTGCGTTGTCGTCAAGGCAACGTGACTATTCTGGGCCCGAAGCGCCCACCCCTAGTCCACCCCTAGTCACCTCTCACCCCTATAGTTATTACTCTAGTCATATGCTCCTTATTTGTGGAAGTTTAACTGTATAAAATGTACATAAATAGTTAATTACCTGTGAGAAGCGTAGCAGGACCTGCGGGTCACGTGATCAGGTAAACTCAATGGTATTTTTGCTTGAGGACCTTTGGAGGTCCCTGTGACATAATGCACTCATTTCCTTTGTGACGGTGAGGGACAGATGGCTGGACCAATCAAAACGGCCCCGCCCCTGCCCATATAAGGGCGCGGCGGCCATTAATCTCTCTTGGTTTCTGGCTGTTGACGAGAAAGGATCTGCGCTGCTGTCATCAGTGTGTCTAGGCCTTAGCCTTGCGGCGACGGCTGTTCTATTCCAAATTGCGAGTGTATCAATCACTAAACACTCTGCAAGACCACCGGACCTTATCTATCCCCTAAATCCGGACGGATCTTCGCAATATACCCTGAATTCAGAGACTATTATGTAAAGTCAAGGTCCGCAACATCTGTCAGTCATTTAAGTATAGAGAGACTGTTTAATTGAGACTGTTACTACTCTGTGGATGTACCGCAAGCCTTTAAGTAAAGTTTATGCAAGTTCAAATTCAACTATCTTGTGGACCTTCAGTCTTTATTCTTATGCACCTATCGTTACTGGGAAGGGCGGCGATAGGCCGGAGAGTCATCTCAACATACTAGCCCTCAGCCTGGCGTCACGAACTATAGGGTTAACATTAACCCCTGATATACCAAAGCAAATCCCTGACTGTACTACCCCTACCCCTGAGACTTACCACACACGCAACTCTAACTTCCAGCATGGCAAGTCAGCAGTTTGCTGTTCGTGCATGCTGGGAGTTGTAGTTTTGCAACATCTGGAGGGCCACAGTTTAGAGATCACTGCACAGTGATCTCCAAACTGTGGCCCTCCAGATGTTTCAAAACTACAAATCCCAGCATGCCCTGACAGCCAACAGCTGTCTGGGCATGCTGGGAGTTGTAGTTTAGCAACATAAGGAGGCTTACAGTTTACAGAAATCACTGCATGGTGACAATCAGATGTCCAAGACAGCTGATGTCCCCTAGACAGGAGCACTAGGATGGGTATGGGGGGGTTATAGGGGTCTGTTTGATGTTTTATTTCACACAGAGCTCACACAGCTCCAATCTCCTCACAGATCTCCCTACACTGAGGAGATAGGAGCTGTGAAAGGCAGTTTTTTTCAACTGCCTCTGCTGTGATTGGTCAATCTGGATTGATTGACCAATCACAACAATCAGGGGGCCAGGCCATCCATGGGGAGACCCGCGGACGATGTCTGTGATGATCAGCTGTCTATGAAAGCTGAAGTCACTTCAATGTCACAGCATGTTTCCATGTTTACATGCTGTGACAGTTTAGCTTCAGGACGAGCCGGCTCATCTAACGCGGCAAGTACTCGCTGATTAGGACGATCAATTAATACTGATCGGTAATATCGACAATCTACTTCTCTGGTCTGCCAACGTTACAAAATGTGGGCTCAAAACTGAGCAAAAAAGCCCCCAGAGTACGGATATTCATGGTGCGGCATAGTATGTTTTTAATACTTTTTTTATTTCTGAGGACGGTGGATGGGTTTTTGCGGGATAGTTGAAGTGCAGCTATTTAGTGCCAGGCAGGCTAGTTAGGGTGTCACCAGATGCGGTACCCCCCCCCCCCCCCCTGTCACTCTCTAGCAATGCTACTGGTAATAAAGGGTAGATAAAGAACTTGAGCTATTTACATAAGGGAAAACTTTTCTGCTTTAACCCCTTAAGGATCGAGGTCATTTTGGCCTTAAGGACCAGAGCATTTTTTGCACATCTGACCACTGTCACTTTAAGCATTACTAACTCTGGGATGCTTTTACTTATGAAGTTGATTCCGAGATAGTTTTTTCGTGACATATTCTACTTTATCATAGTGGTAAGTTTTCGTCAATACTTGCATCATTTCTTGGTAAAAAATTCCAAAATTTGAAAATTTTGCTTTTTTTTTAACCTTGAAGCTCTCTGCTTGTGAGGAAAATAGACATACCAAATAAATTATATGTTGATTCACATATACAATCTCTTCATGTTTGCATCATAAAGTTGACATGTTTTTTTTTTTTACTTTTGGAAGACATCAGTGGGCTTCAAAGTTCAGCAGCAATTTTCAAATTTTTCTCAAAATTTTCAAAATCTGAATTTTTCAGGGACCAGTTCAGATTTGAAGTGGATTTGAGGGGTCTTCATATTAGAAATACCCCATAAATTACCCCATTATAAAAACTGCACCCATCAAAGTATATAAAATTATATTCAGAATGTTTGTTAACCCTTTAGGTGTTTAACAGGAATAGCAGTAAGTTTAAGGAGAAAATTGAAGACCCAGTATTTACACCCCACTGGCGTTTGACAGATCTTTGGAACTGTAAGCTGTGCAAATGAAAAATTACATTTTTCATTTTCAAGGACCACTGTTCCAAAAATCTGTCAGACACCTGTGGGGCGTAAATGCTCACTGTACCCCTTATTACATTACTTGAGGGGTGTAGTTTCCAAAATGGGGTCACATGTGGGAGGGGTCCATTGTTCTGGCTCTATGGGGGCTTTGTAAACACACGTGGCCTTCAATTCCGGACAAAATTTATCTTCAAAAGCCCAATGGTGCTCCTTCTCTTCTGAGCATTGTAGTTCACCCGCAGAGCACTTTACATCCACATATGGGGTATGTTCTTACTCAGAAGAAATGGGGTTACAAATTTTGGGGGGCTTTTTCATATTTTCCCTTGTGAAAATGAAAAATTTAGGTTAACACCAGCATATTATGTTTAGTTTTTTTTTTTCTAATTTTCCCATCCAAATTTAATGAAAAATTTTCAAACACCTGTGGGGTGTTAAGGCTCACTGTACCCCTTGTTACGTTCCGTGAGGGGTGTAGTTTCCAAAATGAGCCGCTGTAAAATCAGCCACCCCTGTGCAAATCACCAAATTAGACCTCAAATGTACATAGTGCGCTCTCACTCCTGAGCCCTGCTGTGCATCCGCAGAGAATTTTACGCCCACATATGGGGTATTTCCGTGCTCAGGATTTCCTTGAAATACGACTGGGCCCCGAAATGAGACAGCGCATTGCGCATTTGAGGACTACATTAGGGATTGCATAGGAGTGGACATAGTGGTATTCTACGCCACTGATTCCAAACAGGGTGCCTCCAGCTGTTGCTAAATTCCCAGCATGCCTGGACAGCCAGCGGCTGTCCGGAAATGCTGGGAGTTGTTGTTTTGCAGCAGCTGGAGGATCTGTTTTGGAAACACGGCCATACGATACGTTTCTCATTTTTATTGGGGGGGGGGGGGGAGACAGTGTAAGGGGGTGTATATGTAGTGTTTTACCCTTTATTATGTAGTGTAGTGTTTTTAGGGTACATTCGCACTGGCGGAGGTTTACGTTGAGTTGCCCACTAGGAGTTTGGGCTGTGGCGAAAAATTTGCCGCAGCTCAAACTTGAAGCAGAAAACTCACTGTAAACTCTCCCATGTGAATGTACCTTGTACATTCACATGGGGAGTTAAACCTCCAGCTGTTTCAAAACTACAACTCCCAGCATGCACTGACAGACCATGCATGCTGGTAGATGTACTTTAGCAATAGCTGGAGGCACACTGGTTGGAAAACCTTCAGTTAGGTTCTGTGACCTGACTCAGTACTTTCCAAACAGTGTGCCTCCAGCTTTTGCAAGACTACAATTCCCAGCATGTACTGATCGCCGAAGGGCATGCTGGGAGACGTAGTTATGCAACAGCTGGAGGTACGCAACTACAACTCCCAGCTTGCCGAGACAGCTGTTTGGGCATGCTGGGATTTGTAGTTTTGCAACAGCTGGAGGGTCACAGTTTAAGAGATCGCTTTACAGTGATCTCCAAACTGTGGCCCTCCAGATGTTGCAAAACTACATATCCCAGCATGCCCAGACAGCAAACTGCTGTGTAGGCATGCTAGGAGTTGTAGTTTTGCAACTTCTGGAGGGCTCCAGTTTAGAGACCACTGTATAGTGGTCTCAGACTGTAGACCTCCAGATGTTGCCAGGCAACTCACCAGCTTCCGTAGGATCCAAGGAGCCGCATCGTCGTTCTCCTCTTCTGCCGCCGATCACCCCCATCGATCACCGCCTGCTACCGCCGCCCATGAGTAATTAAACTTCGGCGGCGGTCCCTGTCAGTTTCCCCATTCTGCCCTGCCTACTGTGGGTGGGTAGAACAGGGAAACCGAAAGTAAACCCCCCCGCCCCCAATTTGCTATTGGTCGTCGCTTCTTGATGACCAATAGTAGGGATAGGAGGGGTGGCAGCCCTGCCACCTCACTCCTATCCCTTCAGGGGGATTGTGGGTGTCTCGAACAACCGATATCCCCCTTATATTCCGGGTCACCATAGACCCGTATGACCCGGAATTGGCGACATGTTGCACGGGATGCCTGCTGAATGATTTCAGGAGGCATCCCAGTCCAGTCCCCAACCGGTGCGCGGCGGGGACCTGAATTCCCACGGGCGTATGTATACGCCCTGGGTACTTAACGATAAAAAAACCAGGGTGTATCCATACGCCCTGGGTCCTTAAGGAGTTAAGGGGTTAATAATAATAATAGTAATAAAAATAATGATACTGTTTCTACCATATCCACTTATCCAGAGATATTATGCTAAAGTTATATTGTCATCCTCCATTCCTGGGAATCCACCTCTCCCCTTCTACAGATCTCTGATTCCTTAATCATCCAATAGGGGGGCTTGTTTTCCCACTTATGTGCAAAATTTGTTTCCATGTGGACAATATCTTCTGTCTCTATTACAAGCTGTATGTCCAATATGGGAAATGTGCCTTGAATTATGCAGCTCCTCGCTCACTTGTTAATGTATCAAGTGACCCAGAGCCCACCACGTGGAGGTGGCTGCATTTCGGGCTCCTCCCCACCCCCACCCCCAACCATATGCAGACCTTGTGTGACCCAATCAGCATCTTGTTAAACTGGTTCACATTGATCGTCAATGGCCTTTGCTGTAATACTTCTTAGCTTTGTATGTAGGAAGTAAAATGGCATCTTGAATGTGGTCATCATGCCAGTTACTGTCCATTTGGCCATGGCCCATGCTCCAACCCAAACATTGGATACATAATTGGACCACTTCAGTTTGCTTTTAGCATATTGCCAAGTCCGCTGCAGCCAAGACACTTTGGGCTCCGAGGCATCTTCAGAGGTTGTTGGTAAATCCATCTGGTTATCCGCCATGGTGACTGTCACATGATCGCTGTGCCTGGATTCATGTGGGTCTGAATTGTCACCTAAAGCCATGTCAATAGCCACATCTGCTCGCTGACCACGGTGCTTAATCTTCTTCCCAGGTATTTTATGGATCTCATAATATGGTGGAGTGACCTTATAATGATATAGGTTAGTATACCGCCAAAGGAAACTCGTCACGTAATGTATGAGACACACGACAGGCACCGAGAGAACTGGGATATCTGCAAAATAGCAAAAGTATACAATATATTAGACCTATATTCATTTATTTATTTATGAATATATATATATATATATATATATATATATATATGTGTGTGTGTGTTCACACAAAATCATTTTTCTCACAGGAGTAAAAACCTTTACCCAATTGCTGTAAGAAACTTAAAGGGGTACTCTGCCCCTAGACATCTTATCCCCTATGTAAAGGATAGGGGATAAGATGTCTGATCGCCGGGGTCCCGCAGCTGGGACCCCAGTGATCTCTGTGCAGCACCTAGCCTTTATTCAGAACACTGGGTGACAGGGTCGTAATGTCACAGCCACGCCCCTCGTGACATCACACCACACCCCCTCCCATAGACTTACATTGAGGGGGCGTGGCCGTGATGTCATGACCCCCACCACCCGCTCCAAGCATTCAGAACTCTACTATATTAACTTTACACTAATACATTCATGTTAAATCCATTTTTAAACAGAAATTTTGGAAGTTTTCATTATTCCTACCTCTTAGCTTCATGGTCGCCGTCCCTACAGGATCCTTTTGCCTAAATAGACAAAATTCTCTTCAATTTGCAAAATAAGCGCAGGTCTAGTAGGAGAACGTGTTCACCCGCCGAACCGAGGAAATAAGTGTTAGGGATTGGATTCTACCCTGGAGAAAGTCTCTTTGATGTGTGATGTCACAGCAGATGACATCACGTGTATGTGTATCCATTGTAATGGCTGTACTGTACTTTACTTACACTATGTACAGTTATACTGGGGGTTTACAAAGGATTTGAAGATTACAGCTTTAACCCCTTCAGGGTCACAGCCCTTTTTGGTCTTGAGGACAAAGGACATTTTCATTTTTATGTTTAAAATTTTTCCTCCTCCCCTTCTAAGAGCCATAAATCTTTTAATTTTCAACCTAAAGACCCATATGAGGGTTTGTTTCTTTTGCGACCAACTGTACTTTGTAATGAAACCTTTAATTTTAACATAAAATATATGGTACTATAAAAATGTATATATATTATTTGCGGCAGGAAATTGAGAAGTAAACGGCAATTTTGCAACTTTTGATAGTTTTTATTTTTACACAGTGAAGTGTATGATAACACTGACATGTTCTTTTTATACTGTGGGTCAATGTTTGGGTACACGCTTTACTCTTTTTGTACTGTTTAAAAAAAAAAAAAATCAAACTTTTTGAACATTGTAAGTACGTTTTAAATTGTACGAGGGCTAATTTTTTTCCGTATACATCCCTGCATACGGAAAAAGTCATAGAGGTCAGAAGAGAACAATTTTAAACGTACTAATTTTGGTGCAAAAAGCTATAACTTTTAATGTTAAACAAAATCAAACCTTAATGAGCTGGATATCAATTTAATTGTATGGATCTAAAGAACAAGGTGTCATTTTTACCGAAAAGTGCACTGTGTAGAATCGGAAGCCCCTAAAAAAAAATTCAAAATGGTGTTTGTTTTTTTTCCAATTTTGCCCCACTAATATTTTTTTTCTAGTTTTGCCGTAGATTTTGTGGTGAAATGATTGATGTCATTACAAAGTACAATATGTGGCGCAAAAAAACAGCCCTTATAGGAGTCTGTGTTATGATTTTAAGAAGGTGAGGAGGAAAAAACTTAAGCGCAAAAATGAAAACCTGTTGTCCTGAATTTTTCATGTTCACTGCACCTGCACTCACATTTAACCCCTGGACATGTTTTATTCATATGGTTATGCTTGTACTGGCACTTAATCTGTGATTTGTTGTTTTTATCGGTACCACATTTGCGTACATGTGATTTTTGATGACTTTTTTTTATTTTATTTTTTTCTGGGATGTGATCACAATTCAGCATTGGACTTTTTTTATTTTTACGTTTTATGCCCTTCACCATATGGAATCATTAACACTATATTTTAATAATTCTGACTTTTCTGGACATTGTTATGCCAAATATGTTGATTTATTTTATTTTTTTTTTACAAATTTTTATTTGTAAAATGGGAAGAGGGGGAATTAATTTTTTTATTGGAGGAGATACTTATTCCCATTATTAAATTATAACTGTTAATAGCTATCTTTTGATTTTTAATACTGATCAGTAATATCGACAATCTACTTCTCTGGTCTCAAGATCTCTGGAGATGGCGCACTACAATGCTCAGAAGAGGAGGAGCGCCATTGAGCTTTTGGAGAGAGAATTTGTTTGGAACGGGAGTCAGGGACCATGTGCGTTTACAAAGCCCCCCGTGGTGCCAGAACAGTGGACCCCCCCACATGTGAACCGATTTTGGAAACTACACCCCTCACAGAATTTAATAAGGGGTGCAGTGAACATTTACACCCCACTGGCGTTTGACAGGTCTTTGGAACAGTGGGCTGTGCAAATGAAAAAATGCATTTTTCATTTTCAAGGACCACTGTTCCAAAATTCTGTCAGACACCTGTGGGGTGTAAATGCTCACTGTACCCCCTTATTACATTACATGAGGGGTGTAGTGTCCAAAATGGGATTACATGTGGGGGAGGGGGTCCATTGTTCTGGTACTATGGGGGCTTTGTAAACACACGTGGCCTTCAATTCCGGACAAAATTTATCTTCAAAAGCCCTATGGCACTCCTTCTCTACTGAGCATTGTAGTTCACCCGCAGAGCACTTTACATCCACATATGGGGTATGTTCTTAATCAGAAGAACAAATTTTGGGGGGCTTTTTTTCCTATTTTCCCTCGTGAAAATGAAAAATTTAGGGTAATGCCAGCATTTTAGTGAATTTTTTTTTGTTTTTTTCATTTTCCCATCCAACTTTAATGAAAATTCTTTAGTGTTAAGGCTCACTATACCCCTTATGTTCTGTGCGGGTTGTAGTTTCCAAAATGGGGTCACATGTGGGTATTTATTTTTTTGCGTTTATGTCTAAACCACTGTAAAATCAGCCACCCCTGTGCAAATCACCAATTTAGGCCTCAAATGGGCTCTCACTCCTGAGCCTTGTTGTGCGTCTGAGAGCATTTTACACCCACATATGTTGTATTTACGTGCTTTTCCTTTTACCGCTTGTGAAAATAAAAAGTATGGGGAAACATCAGCATGTTAGTGTAAAAATTTTAATTTTTTTACACTAACAGGCTGGTGTAGCCCCCAACTTTTCCTTTTCATAAGGGGTAAAAGGAGAAAAAGCCCCCCAAAATTTGTAGTGCAATTTCTCCCGAGAACGGAAATACCCCATATGTGTCCCTAAACTGTTTCCTTGAAATACGACAGGGCTCCAAAGTCAGAGAGCGCCATGTGCATTTGAGGACTAAATTATTGATTGCATAGGGGTGGACATAGGGGTATTCTTCGCCAGTGATTCCCAAACAGGGTGCCTCCAGCTGTTGCTAAACTCCCAGCATGCCTGGACAGTCTTTGGCTGTCTGGAAATGCTGGGAGTCGTTGCTTTGCAACAGGTGGAGGCTCCGTTTTGGAAACACTGCCATACGATACATTTTTCATTTTTCTTTATTGAAGCGGAAAACTCACTGTAAACTCGCCCGTGTGAATGTACCCTGTACAGACCGTGCCTGCTGGGAGTTGAACTTTTGCAACAGCTGGAGGCACACTGGTTGGAAAACCTTCAGTTAGGTTCTGTTACCTAACTCAGTATTTTCCAACCATTGTGCCTCCAGCTGTTGCAAAACTACAACTCCCAGCATGTACTGATCGCCAAAGGGCATGCTGGGAGGGTGGGCCATTTATATGGATACACCTTAATAAAATGGGAATGGTTGGTGATATTAACTTCCTGTTTGTGGCGCATTAGTATATGTGAGGGGGGAAACTTTTCAAGATGGGTGGTGACCATGGCGGCCATTTTGAAGTTGGCCATTTTGAATCCAACTTTTGTTTTTTCAATAGAAAGAGGGTCATGTGACACATCAAACTTTTTGCGAATTTCAAAAGAAAAACAATGATTTGCTTGGTTTTAATGTTCATGAGTTATTTAGAAGTTTCTGACCACTTCTAAAATGTGTTCAATGTGCTGCCCATTGTGTTGGATTGTCAATGTAACCCTCTTCTCCCACTCTTCACACACTGATAGCAAAACCGCGGGAGAAATACTAGCACAGGCTTCCAGTATCCGTAGTTTCAGGTGCTGCAGAATGGGCAAAACAAATATTGGAACAGGACCCTCAGTTTACGCAGAAGATTTGTTCAGTGATGAGGCAAACTTTTATGTGAATGGTGAAGTTAAAGGGGTACTCCACCCCTAGACATCTTATCCCCTATACAAAGGATAGGGGATAAGATGCCTGATGGCCGTCACGCCCCTTCCCATAGACTTGCATTGAGGGGACGGGGCGTGACGTCACATGAGGGAGGAGTCATAACATCACAAACTTCTGTTCCCATGGTCGGGACTCAGACCCTCCAGCGCTTCCCGAGCAGAAAAAAGGTGGGTGCCGCATGCTATATTGCGGGGGTCCCCAGCGGCGGGACCCCCGCGATCAGACATCTCGCTATAAGATGTCTAGGGGTGGAGTACCCCTTTAACAATCAAAACCACCGCTATTGGTCTGACACTAACCCACATTGCATAGATCCCTCCAAGACTGTTGGAACACAAAAATTGATGGTATGGTGTAGTATATGGGGTACAAAGATAGTGGGGCCATTCTTCATCAATGGAAACCTCAAGGCCACTGGATATGCGAAATTGCTACATGATGATGTGTTTCCCTCTTTATGCACTGAAGCTGGCACGTTCCCTGAGTTTTTTCTAGCAAGATGGTGACCACCACATTATGGGTGTCAGGTCCGAGCATTCCTAGATGAAAAGTTTCCTGGAAAGTGGATTGGTCGTCGTGGGCCAGTTGAATGGCCCCCAAGGTCTCCCGATCTGACCCCCTTAGACTTTTATCTTTGGGGTCATCTTAAGGCAATTGTCTATTCTGTGAAGATACGAGATGTGCAGCACCTGAAACTACGGATACTGGAAGCCTGTGCTAGCATTTCTCCTGCGGTGTATATAGTAGTATATAGCAGTGTATACGGATACTGGAAGCCTGTGCTAGCATTTCTCCTGCGGTGTTGCTATCAGTGTGTGAAGAGTGGGAGAAGAGGGTTGCATTGACAATCCAACACAATGGGCAGCACATTGAACACTATGTAAGTGGTCAGAAATTTGTAAACAACTCATGAAAGAATAAAGTTACGTTACAACCAAGCACATCATTGTTTTTCTTGTGAAATTCCCAATAAGTTTGATGTGTCATATAACCCTCTTCTTATTGAAAAAAACTAAAGTTGGATTCAAAATGGCCAACTTCAAAACGGCCGCCATGGTCACCACCCATCTTGAAAAGTTTCCCCCCTCACATATACTAATGTGCCACAAACAGGAAGTTAATATCACCAACCATTCCCATTTTATTAAGGTGTATCCATATAAATGGCCCACCCTACAGTTATGCAACAGTTGGAGGTACGCAACTACAACTCCCAGCATGCCAAGACAGCTGTTTGGGCACGCTGGGATTTGCAGTTTTGCAACATCTGGAGGGCTACAGTTTAGAGACCACTGCACAGTGATCTCCAAATTGTGGCCCTCCAGATATTGCTAGGCAACTCACCAGCTTCCGTAGGATCCAGGGAGCCGTACCGCCATCCTTTTCTGCCGCCGATCGCTGCCCGCTGCTGCCACCGATGGGTAAGTGGACTTCGGTGACGGTCCCTGACGGTTTCCCCGTTCTGACCCACCTATTGTGGGTGGGCAGGATGGGGAAACCGAAAGTTAACCCCCCCCCCTGTCCCCAAACTGCTAAAACTAAATAAATAAATGTTTTATGGTCACTGCACTTGCACTCACATTTAACCCCAGGACATGTTGTATTCATATAGTAATTGCTTGTATGGGCACTGGTAATCATGGAATATTATATGAGATGCTCCGCCAGAATTTTCCATGATTCAAAATTTGGTGCCAAACTCAGCAATTTTGGACGCAAAAAAAAAAGGGTTGCGAAAAAGAACTCTCACATATTTTAGTCCCTTAAGGACAGAGCCCTTTTTCACCTAAAAGGGGTACTCTGCCCCTAGACATCTTATCCCTTATCCAAAGGATAGTGGATAAGATGGAAGATTGCCGGGGTCCCACTGCTGGGGACCCCCAGGATCTCTGCTGCACCACACCTCTATTGTTACTGCACAGAGCGTGTTTGCTCTGCGCGTAATGACGGGTGATACAGGGGATGGAGCATCGTGATGTCACGGCTCCGCCCCCTTGTGACGTCACGACCCGCCCCCTCAATACAAGTCTATGGGCACCCCCTGCCACAGACTTGCATTAAGGGGGTGGGCCGTGATGTCACAAGGGGCGGAGCTGTGACGTCACGCTGCTCCGTCCCTTGTATCACCCGTCATTACGCAGAGAGTGAACTCGCTCTGTGCAGTAATAATAGTGCGGTGCCGCAGCGGCGATCCCGGGGGTCCCCAGCAGAGGGACCCCGGCGATCGGACATCTTATGCCCTATCCTTTGGATAGGGGATAAGATGTGTAGGGGCAGAGTAGCCATTTAAGGATTCAGCCCTTTTTTGCAATTCTGACCACTGTCACTTTATACATTAATAACTCTGGAATGCTTTTACTGATTATTCTGATTCCGAGATTGTTTATTCGCGACATATTCAACTTTAACACAGTGGTAAATTTTCATCGTTACTTGCATCCATTCTTGGTGAAAAATCCCCAAATTTCATGAAAATGTTGAAAATTTTGCATTTTTCTAACTTTGAAACTCTCTGCTTTTAAGGAAAATGGATATTGCAAATAAATTATATATTGATTCCCATATACAATATGTCTACTTTATATTTGCATCATGAAGTTGATATGTTTTTGCTTTTGGAAGACATCAGAGGGCTTCAAAGTTCAGCAGCAATTTTCCAATTTTCCACAAAATTTTTTCAGGGACCAGTTCAGTTTTGAAGTGCGTTTGAGGGGTCTTCTTATTAGATATACCCCATATATGATCCCATTATAAAAACTGCACCCCCCAAAGTATTCAAACTGACATTCAGAAAGTGTGTTAACCCTTTCGGTGTTTCACAAGAATAGCAGCAACGTTAAGGAGAAAATTCAAAATCTTCATTTTTTACACTCGCATGTTCTTGTAGAACCATAGAAACATAGAATGTGTCGGCAGATAAGAACCATTTGGCCCATCTAGTCTGCCCAATAATCTGAATACTATGAATAGTCCCTGGCCCTATCTTATATGAAGGATAGCCTTATGCTTATCCCATGCATGTTTAAACTCCTTCACTGTATTTGCAGCGACCACTTCTGCAGGAAGGCTATTCCATGTATCCACTACTCTCTCAGTAAAGTAATACTTCCTGATATTAATGCAAAGACCTTTGCCCCTCTAATTTAAAACTATGTCCTCTTGTGGTAGTTTTTCTTCTTTAAAATATGCTCTCCTACTTTTCCTTGTTGATTCCCTTTATGTATTTAACCCCTTAAGGACATAGGGCGTATCCATACGCCCCCGTTTCCAAGTCCTTAAGGACCGAGGGCGTATGGATACGCCCTGAGCATTTCCGGCCCCCACCGCTAGCCGGAGGGGAGCCGGAGCCGGATGCCTGCTGAAATCGTTCAGCAGGCATCCCGGCATATCGCCCAGGGGGGTCATTATGTCCCCCCATGTCGGCGATTGCCGCAGATCGCTGGACAATTCAGTCCAGCGATCTGCGGCAGATTCCGGGTCAATCGGGTCTCCAGTGACCCGATGACCCGGAAGTACTGGCTGATCGGGGCCGTCAGAGACGGCCCCGAACAGCCAGAGCCAGCAGGGGTGAGGTGGCACTGGTGCCACCTCACGATCGCCCTGATTCGTCGGCCGGATTACCGGCCGACCAATCAGGGCGCCTGCTGCGGGTGTCACTCCCGCAACCCGCTCCGCCCCTCTTCCGGAGGACGTGAGCGGGTGCGGGAAGTCGACCCCCGGTGCTGGGGACCCCGATCCCCGACGTCCCTGTTGGGATCGGGGCCCCAGGAGCAGCGGCGGTGGCGGAGACGACGAGGGACTGACCTGTGCGGCTGGATCGTTGGAGGTGAGTGACAGCCTCCTGCTGTTGCTTAGCAACAGCTCCCAGCATGCAACAAGGGCATGCTGGGAGCTGTAGTTATGCAACAGCAGGAGGCAGACCACCACAACTCCCAGCATGCCCTTATGGGCATGCTGGGACTTGTAGTTTTGCAACAGCTGAAGGCACATTCTTTCTGTGGAAAAGTGTACCTTCAGCTGTTGTGTAACTACAACTCCCAGCTTGCACAATCAGCTAAAGTGCATGCTGGGAGTTGTAGTGGTGCATCTGGTGGTTGCATAACTACAACTCCCAGCATGCCCGTTGGCTGTCGGTGACTGCTGAAAGTTGTAGTTTTGCAACAGCTGAAGGCACACTGAGTTAAGTAGTAAACCAGTGTGTCTCCAGCTGTTGCATAACTACAATCCCCAGCATCCCCAGCCAATGTAGTATGCCTCCGGCTGTTGCATAACTACAAGACCCAGCATGCCCTTCCGCTGTCCGTACATCCTGGGGGTTGTAGCTTTTGCAACAGCTGAAGGCACACTGGTTGCAAATCACTGAGTTTGTTACCAAACTCGGTGTTTTACAACCTGTGTGTCTCCAGCTGTTGCAAAACTACAACTCCCAGCATGCACTGATAGACCGGGAGTTGTAGTTTTGCAACAGCTGGATGTTTCCCCCCCCCAATGTGAATGTACAGGTACACTCACATGGGCGGAGGATTACAGTAAGTATCCGGCTGCAAGTTTGAGCTGTGGCAAATTTTCTGTCGCAGCTCAAACTGCCAGCGAGAAACTACTGTGAACCCCCCGCCCGTGCGACTGTACCCTAAAAACACTACACTACACTAACACACAATAAAATAAAAAGTAAAAAACACTACATATACACATACCCCTACACAGCCCCCCTCCCCTTCCCAATAAAAATGAAAAACGTCTGGTACGTCACTGTTTCCAAAACGGAGCCTCCAGCGATTGCAAAACTACAACTCCCAGCATGCACTGATAGACCGTCCATGCTGGGAGTTGTAGTTTTGCAACAGCTGGATGTTCCCCCCCCCAATGTGAACGTACAGGGTACACTCACATGGGCGGAGGATTACAGTAAGTATCCGGCTGCAAGTTTGAGCTGCGTCAAATTTTCTGCCGCAGCTCAAACTGCCAGCGAGAAACTACTGTGAACCCCCGCTCGTGTGACTGTACCCTAAAAACACTACACTACACTAACACAAAATAAAATAAAAAGTAAAAAAACACTACATATATACATACCCCTACACAGCCCCCCTCCCCTCCCCAATAAAAATGAAAAACGTCTGGTACGCCACTGTTTCCAGAACGGAGCCTCCAGCTGTTGCAAAACAACTACTCCCAGTATTGCCAGATAGCCACTGACTGTCAAGGCATGCTGGGAGTTTAACAACAGCTGGAGGCCCCCTGTTTGGGAATCACTGGCGTAGAATACCCCTATGTCCACCCCTATGCAATCCCTAATTTAGGCCTCAAATGCGCATGGCACTCTCACTTTGGAGCCCTGTCGTATTTCAAGGCAACAGTTTAGGGTCACATATGGGGTATCGCCGTACTCGGGAGAAATTGTGTTACAAATTATGGGGGGTATTTTCTGCTATTACCCTTTTTAAAAATGTAAAATTTTTGGGAAAACAAGCATTTTAGGTAAAAAAAATAATTTTTTTTTTACATATACAAAAGTCATAAAACACCTGTGGGGTATAAAGGTTCACTTAACCCCTTGTTACGTTCCCCGAGGGGTCTAGTTTCCAAAATGGTATGCCATGTGTTTTTTTTTTGCTGTCCTGGCACCATAGGGGCTTCCTAAATGCGGCATGCCCCCAGAGCAAAATTTGCTTTCAAAAAGCCAAACGTGACTCCTTCTCTTCTGAGACCTGTAGTGCGCCAGCAGAGCACTTTTCACCCCATATGGGGTGTTTTCTGAATCGGGAGAAATTGGGCTTCAAATTTTGGGGGGTGTTTTCTGCTATTACCCTTTTTAAAAATGTAAAAATTTTGGGAAACCAAGCATTTTAGGTAAAAAAAAAAAAAAAATGTTCACATATGCAAAAGTCATGAAACACCTGTAGGGTATTAAGGTTCACATTACCCCTTGTTACGTTCCCCGAGGGGTCTAGTTTCCAAAATGGTATGCCATGTGTTTTTTTTTTTTGCTGTTCTGGCACCATAGGGGCTTCCTAAATGCGACATGCCCCCAGAGCAAAATTTGCTTTCAAAAAGCCAAATGTGACTCCTTCTCTTCTGAGACCTCTAGTGCGCCAGCAGAGCAATTTTCACCCCCATATGGGGTGTTTTCTGAATCGGGAGAAATTGGGCTTCAAATTTTGGGTGGTATTTCCTGCTATTACCCTTTTTAAAAATGTTAACATTTTGGGAAACCAAGCATATTAGGTAAAAAATAAAAATTTTTTTTTACATATGCAAAAGTCGTGAAACACCTGTAGGGTATTAAGGTTCACATTACCCCTTGTTACGTTCCCCGAGGGGTCTAGTTTCCAAAATGGTATGCCATGTGTTTTTTTTTTGCTGTTCTGGCACCATAGGGGCTTCCTAAATGCGACATGCCCCCAGAGCAAAATTTGCTTTCAAAAAGCCAAATGTGACTCCTTCTCTTCTGAGACCTGTAGTGCGCCAGCAGAGCAATTTTCACCCCCATATGGGGTGTTTTCTGAATCGGGAGAAATTGGGTTTCAAATTTTGGGGGGTATTTTCTGCTATTACACTTTTTAAAAATGTAAAATTTTTGGGAAACCAAGCATTTTAGGTAAAAAAATATATATATTTTTTTACATATGCTAAAGTCGTGAAACACCTGTGGGGTATTAAGGTTCACTTTACCCCTTGTTACGTTCCCTGAGGAGTCTAGTTTCCAAAATGGTATGCCATGTGTGTGTTTTTGCTGTTCTGGCACCATAGGGGCTTCCTAAAGGTGACATGCCCCCCAAAAACCATTTGACGCTCCTTCCCTTCTGAGCCCTCTACTGCGCCCGCTGAACAATTAACATAGACATATGAGGTATGTCCTTACTCAAGAGAAATTGGGCTACAAATACAAGTAAACATTTTGTCCTTTTACCCCTTGTAAAAATTAAAAAATTGGGTCTACAAGAAATTTTTTTCATCAAATTTGGTGATTTTTCACCAAGAAAGGATGCAAGTTACCATAAAATTTTACCACTAAGTTAAAGTAGAATATGTCACGAAAAAACAATCTCGGAATCAGAATGATAACTAAAAGCATTCCAGAGTTATTAATGTTTAAAGTGACAGTGGTCAGAATTGCAAAAAACGCTCCGGTCCTTAAGGTGAAAAAGGGCTCGGTCCTTAAGGGGTTAAAAGTTTCTATCATATCCCCTCTGTCTCTTCTTTCTTCCAAACTATACATGTTAAGGTCCTTTAACCCCTTAAGGACCGGGGGTTTTTCCGTTTTTGCATTTTCGTTTTTTGCTCCTTGCCTTTAAAAAATCATAACTCTTTCAATTTTGCACCTAAAAATCCATATGATGGCTTATTTTTTGCACCACCAATTCTACTTTGTAATGACATCAGTCATTTTGCCCAAAAATCTACGGTGAAACGAAAAAAAAAATCATTGTGCGACAAAATTGAAAAAAAAAACACAGTTTTGTAACTTTTGGGGGCTTCCGTTTCTACGTAGTACATTTTTTATCTTTATTTTGTAGGTCCATACGATTAAAATGATACCCTACTTATATAGGTTTGATTTTGTCGGACTTCTGGAAAAAATCATAACTACATGCAGGAAAATTAATACGTTTAAAATTGTCATCTTCTGACCCCTATAACTTTTTTATTTTTCCGTGTGGGGCAGTATGAGGGCTAATTTTTTGCGCCGTGATCTGAAGTTTTTAACGATACAATTTTTTTGCATTGATAGGACTTATTGATCGCTTTTTATTCATTTTTAAATGATATAACAAGTGACCAAAAATGCACTATTTTTTTCCGCGCACGCCATTGACCGAGCGGTTTAATTAATGATATATTTTTATAATTCGGACATTTCCGCACGCAGTGATACCATATATGTTTATTTATTTTTTTTATTTACACTGTGTTTTTTTTTTTTATTGGAAAAGGGGGGTGATTCAAACTTTTAATAGGGGAGGAGTTAAATGATCTTTATTCACTTTTTTTTTGCAGTGTTATAGGTCCCATAGGGACCTATAACACTGCACAAACTGATCATCATTGATCACTGGTTTCTCATAAGAAACCAGTGATCAACGATTCTGCTGCATGACTGCTCAGGCCTGGATCTCAGGCACTGAGCAGTCATTCGGCGATCGGACAGCGAGGAGGCAGGTGGGGGCCCTCCCGCTGTCCTGTCAGCTGTTCAGGATGCCGCGATTAGCCGCGGCTATCCCGAACAGCCCGACTGAGCTAGCCGGCCACTTTCGGTTTCACTTTTAGCCGCGCGGCTCAGCTCTGAGCGCGCGGCTAAACGGTTAATAGCGCGCGGCGCCACGATCGGCGCTGTGCGCTATTAGAGGCGGGTCCTGGCTTCACTATGACGCCGGGCCCGCCATGATATGACGCGGGGTTACTGTGTAACCCCACGTTATATCAGGAGAGCAGGACCAAGGGCGTACCTGTACGCCCTTGGTCCTTAAGGAGTTAACCTTTCCTTGTAAGTTTTATTCTGCAATCCATGTACTAGTTTAGTAGCTCTTCTCTGAACTCTCTCTAGAGTATCTATATCCTTCTGGAGATACGGCCTCCAGTACTGCGCACAATACTCCAATTGAGGTCTCACCAGTGTTCTGTACAGCGGCATGAGCACTTCTCTCTTTCTACTGCTTATACCTCTCCCTATACAGCCAAGCATTCTGCTAGCGTTTCCTGCTGCTCTTTTACATTGTCTTCCTACCTTTAAGTCTTCTGAAATAATTACCCCTAAATCAATTTCCTCAGATACTGAGGTCAGGGCAGTGTAAAATAATCTATATTCTGCCTGAGGGTTTTTACGCCCCAGGTGCATTATCTTGCACTTATCCACATTTAATTTCAGTTGCCAGAGTTCTGACCATTCTTCTAGTTTGCCTAAATCCTTTTCCAATTGGCGGATCCCTCCAGGAACATCAACCCTGTTACATATCTTTGTGTCATCAGCAAAAAGACATACCTTACCATCGAGACCTTCTGTAATATCGCTAATGAAGATATTAAACAATATTGGTCCCAGTACAGATCCCTGAGGTCCCCACTGGTGACAAGACCTTGCTCTGAATATTCTCCATTGACTACAACCCTCTGTTGTCTGTTACTCAGCCACTGCCTAATCCACTCAACAATATTGGAGTCCAAGCTCTATGACTGTAGTTTATTGATAAGTCTTCTATGTGGGACAGTGTCAAAAACCTTACTAAAATTTAGATATGTGATGTCTACTGCCCCTCCGCCATCTATTAGTTTAGTCACCCAGTCAAAAAAAATCAATAAGATTTGTTTGACATGATCTCCCTGAAGTCAACCCATGTTGTTTTTCATCTTGCAATCCATGGGATTTTAGATGTTCCACAATCTCATCCTTTAGTAGGGTTTCCATTAATTTCCCCACTATTGATGTCAGACTTACTGGCCTATAGTTGCTTGATTCCTCCTTACTACCTTTCTTGTGAATGGGCACAACATTTGCTAATTTCCAATCTTTCCACGGCTCCTGTTACCATTGATTGGTTAAATAAATCTGCTAACGGTTTTGCTAGCTCACCACTAAACTCTTTTAATAATTTTGGGTGTATCCCATCAGGCCCCTGTGATTTATTTGTCTTCACTTAAGGCAGTCGGCTAGCCCCTTATTCTCTTCTACATGCCTTCGTTCTTTTGTTTTTAATTTAGTTATTCCTTTTTTTGATTTCCTTTTTTCATTTATATATCTGAAGAATGTCTTATCCCCTTTATTCACAGACTGAGCTAGTTTTTCTTCTGCCTGTGCTTTAGAAGTTCTTATAACTTGCTTGGTCTCTTTCTGCCTAGTCTTGTAGAATTCCCTATCTTCATTGCTCTGGTTGTTTTATAATTACTAAATGCTAGTTTTTAGTTTTTTATGATTTTGGCCACTTCTGCTGAGTACCACAGTGGTCTCTTCCTTTTTCTGCTTTTACTGACAAGTCTTGTGCAATTTTCTGTTGCCTTCAATAAAGCGTCTTTTAAGTAGTCCCATTTCTCCTGAACTCCATGTAATTTGTTCCAGTCTGATAGGGACTCATTTATGACTAATCTCATTTTTGAAAAGTCTGTTTTTCTAAAATCTAAAACTTTTGTTTTTGTGTGGTGTGACTCCTTCACTGTTCTTATATTAAACCACACTGACTGGTGATCACTAGATCCAGAGCTTTCGCCAACAATAACATCATATACCAAATCCCCATTTGTGAAAACCAAATCCAAAATGGCCTCCTTCCGCGTTGGCTCCTCAACCACTTGTTGTAGAGATAATCCCAGTAGGTAATTTAGAATATTTGTACTCCTGGCAGAACTAGCTATTTTGGTTTTCCAGTTTATATCCGGAAGATTGAAGTCTCCCATAATGATAACTTCTCCTTTCATTGTCATTTTAGATATTTTTTCAACTAGTAGATCATCTACTTCTTTAACTTGGCCAGGTGGTCTGTATATCACACCTACACGAGTTACTGCATGGTTACCAAACTGCAACGTAACCCAAACTGACTCTGTGGTTTCCTCACTAACTTGTATTAGGTTAGATTTTATGCTATCTTTCACATACAGGGCCACTCCTCCTCCTTTCTTGCCTTCTCTGTCTCTTCTGTATAAAGAGTACCCTGGTATGGATATGTCCCAGTTATTCCATTCATTAAACCATGTCTCAGTAACGGCATTGGTTGTGTAGTGTTTTTATGGTACATTCACATGGGCGGAGATTTACAGTAAGTTTGAGCTGCGATGGAAAATTTGGAAAAACTCCCAGCATGCACTGGCAGACCATATATGCTGGGAGTTGTATTTTTGCAACAGCTGGAGGCACACTGGTTGCAAAACACTGAGGTAGGTAACAAACTCTGTTTCACAACCAATGTGTCTCCAGCTGTTGCAAAACTGCAACAATCAGCATGCATTGACAGCCGAAGGGCATGCTGAGAGTTGTAGTTTTGCAACAGCTGGAGGCACATTGCTACAACTCCCAGCATACCCTTTGGTAGTCTGTGCATGTTGGGAGGTGTAGTTATGAAAAACTAGATGCACACTTTTTCATAGAAAAAATGTGCCTCCAGCTGTTGCATTACCACAACTCCCAGCATGCACAGACTACCAAAGGGCATGCTGGGAATTGTAGTTGGAACTCCAGCTGTTGCAAAACTACAACTCCCAGCATTCCCTTTGGCTTTGCATGCCGAGAGTTGTTGCTAAGCAACATCAGGAGGTGAACAGGCCTCACCTCCTGCTGTATCCTGCCGCCGGGACCGCCGCACTGTATCCTGCCGCCGGGCCCAATCCTGCTGCTGCTTCGACCGATCAATCACGTGATCGTGAGGTGGCACCCATGCCACCTCACTCCTGCTGAGTAAGGGGGAATGGGGCTGTCTCGGACAGCCCCATTCACCCTTTTTTTCCGGGTCACCGGGTCACCAGAGACCCAATTGACACGGAATAACCACAAATCGCACATCTGAATGGACCTCTGGACCCCCCTGGGCAATATGCCGGGATGCCTGCTGAACGATATCAGCAGGCATCCCGGTCCATGCCCAGCGAACGGCAGGAGCTGGAAGAACGCAGGGCATACCTATACGCCCTGAGTCCTTAAGGACTCGGAAATGGGGGCATATGGATACGCCCTGCGTCCTTAAGGGGTAAATATTTTAAAAGCAGCACAAGAGACCTTTAAAAATGTGAGGAGAAAAAAAATGGTGTGATTAATATCGCTGGAACAGAAATTACAGTAATTTTTTAATATCTCACCCAATGTGAACTGAACTCAACCCACTTGTAAGTCTGAGTTTACCTGCTACTACATTGAGATGTGGTGACTGGGGTGTAGCAGTATGTAACAGGGTCTGGTTGTATAAACCCTGGGGGCAAGATGTTGTTAACCCCTTAGTGTTCGTGACGCCAGGATGTGGTTATTCCGGTATGGTAACCGCCGTCAACCAATCCAGAAATGGTTTGTAATAAAGGAATGTCCACAGCAAGGATTCTGAATAAACTGGAACTTTTACTTGAAATGTTTAGGGAACAGTCTTTACAATTATGCAGTTCCTTCAAAAGCAACCGGGACACAGGATACCTTGCAGGCTTGCTGGGACTTGTAGTTTTGAGGATATTTATGCAGGCCACTGTGCTACTAATATATTCCTTAGCTGAGGAGTAGTCACTGGATTTGTAGAAAGAATTGTAACTCACGTTTTAGAAGTGGCTGTGTTTCTTTAGGCTTTGGCCTAGATGAGATGAATTTGCAGTATACAGGACTTTGTGCTTCCTTTTAAGTCCAAGAGATAAGAGAGAGAGAATAGAGACTACAGCCCCTTATATACTAGGGGGCTGGACTAAAGCCCATTGGTTGCTAATGCCTGGGGTTCCTGTGCCCATGGAACACTGGGTATATCACATGACAGTAGATCACATGACCAAGGAAGGTACTATACATTTTATACAAACTGTACAACTTTATACATATGAATAATAGATGCACATAATTAATATACACTGCATTTATATGAGACAACAAGGGGGGAGCCCTGCAGGAGAGCCCTATGGACCTAAGAGACTCTTCCTGAGGGGACAGGTCCTGTACCGGGACACCTCAAACCCCCTTGTTTAATGAAAGTCGCCCTCAACGTCTGTCCCCTTAGGGAGAGGAGCGAAATGGCCATTGGGCCGAATGTAGTCCTGAAGCATTTAACTATAACGTCCAATTTCAGTACACATTAAAATGTCCATACATGCTCTGTAACTTGGGAACAGGAGGATATTGGTTAATTTTAGTACTTGCTGGATATAATTTACCATTTAATGGTTGAGACAAGGTTCCTTAAAGGGGTACTCCGCTGCCCTGTGTCGGAAGCTCCGCTCCCCAGCGTCCGGAAGTTTATTGTTCCTGACGCTGTGTGCGGGCTTCTGTGTTCAGGGCTGCCCCTCGTGACGTCACGCCCGCCCCCTTCATGATGTCATGCCCGCCCCCTCAATGAAAGTCTATGGGAAGGGGGCATGATGGCCATCGTGCCCCCCTTCGCATAGTCTTTCGCTGAGGGGGAGGGCGTGACATCACGAAGGGGGCGGGCGTGACGTCACGAGGGGCAGCCCTGAACACGGAAGCCCGCACACAGCGTCCGGAACAATAAACTTCCGGACGCTGGGAAGCGGAGCATCGGACACAGGGCAGCGGAGTACCCCTTTAAGAACACAGCCATGAATATGGTAACAATACTTTTACATTTTACAACAATACCTTTATTTATTTATTTATTTATTTTTTTATAGAGATATACCTACATATTATTATGCATCTCTAGTGACTATGCACATATTATTAGTACTATCATATTTGACTGACTGACAATCTTACTGACATTTGACTGCTATATAGAGTGGGGATCAAAAGTTTGGGCACCCCATGTAAAAATTTGTATTAAAGAAGCCAAGGAAAGATGGAAAAATCTCCAAAAGGCATCAAATTACAGATTTGACATTCTTATAATATGTCAACAAAAGTTAGATTTTATTTCCATCATTTACACTTTCAAAATAACAGAAAACAAAAAGATGGCGTCTGCAAAAGTTTGGGTACCCTGCAGAATTTATAGCATGCACTGCCCCCTTTGCACAGCTGAGACCTGCCAGTGTCATGGATTGTTCTCAATCATCATCTGGGAAGACCAGGTGATGTGAATCTCAAAGGTTTTAAATGCCCAGACTCATCTGACCTTGCCCCAACAATCAGCACCATGGGTTCTTCTAAGCAGTTGTCTAGAAATCTGAAACTGAAAATAGTTGATGCTCACAAAGCTGGAGACGGCTATGAGAAGATAGCAAAACGTTTTCAGATGTCAATATCCTCTGTTCGGAATGTAATTAAGAAATGGCAGTCATCAGGAACAGTGGAAGTTAAAACAAGATCTGGAAGACCAAAAAAATATCAAACAGAACAGCTCGCAGGATTGTGAGAAAAACAATTCAAAACCCAGAAAGATCTGGCAGACACTGGAGTTGTGGTACACTATTCCACTATAAAAACATACTTGTACAAATATGGTCTTCATGGAAGAGTCATCAGAAGAAAACCTCTTTTACATCCTCACCACAAAAATTAGCGTTTCACCGTTTTGGAAACAAGTTCTGTGGATCGATGAGGTTAAAATTGAACTTTTTGTCCGGAATGAGCAAAAGGTACGTTTGGAGAAGAAGGGGAACAGAATTTAATGAAAAGCACCTCTGTCCAACTGTTAAGCATGGGTGGGAGGATCAATCATGCTTTGGGGTTGTATTGCAGCCAGTGGCACAGGGAACATCTCACGAGTAGAAGGAAAAATGGATTCAATAAAACTTCAGCAAATTTTGGATGATAACTTGATGCCATCTGTGAAAAAGCTGAAGTTAAATAGAGGATGGCTTCTACAAATGGATAATGATCCTAAACACACCTCGAAATCCACGGGGGATTACATCAAGAGGCGTAAACTGAAGGTTTTGCCATGGCCTTCACAATCTCCCAACCTCAACATAATTGAAAATGTATGGATAGATGTTGAAAGAACAGTGCGTGACAGACAGCCCAGAAATCTCAAAGAACTTGAAAACTTTAGTAAGAAAGAATGGGCAAAGATACCTCAAACAAGAATTGAAAGACTCTTGGCTGGCTACAAAAAGTGTTTACAAGCTGTGATACTTGACAAAGGGGGCAGTACAAGATATTAACTCTGCAGGGTGCCCAAACTTTTGCAGACACCATTTTTTTGTTTTCTGTTATTTTGAAAGTGTAATTGATGGAAATAAAATCTAAATTTTGTTGACATATTATAAGAATGTCTAATCTGTAATTTGATGCTTCTTGGAGATTTTTCCATCTTTCCTTGGCTTCTTTATGCACATTAATACAAATTTTTACCTGGGTGCCCAAACTTTTGATCCCCACTGTATGGTATGCATGATGTCTGCAATGGTTATACATACTCGACATTATCTCACTGTTGCTGCTACTACATTGAGATGTGGTGACTGGGGTGTAGCAGTATGTAACAGGGTCTGGTTGTATAAACCCTGGGGGCAAGATGTTGTTAACCCCTTAGTGTTCGTGACGCCAGGATGTGGTTATTCTGGTATGGTAATCGCCATCAATCAACCCAAGAACGGTTTGTAATAGAGGAATGTCCACAGCAAGGATTCTAAATAAACTGGAACGTTTACTTGTTTAGGGAACAGTCTTTACAATTATGCAGTTCCTTCAGAGGCAACCGGGACACAGGATACCTCACAGGTTTGCTTGGACTTGTTATTATTGAGATATTTAGGTAGACCACTGTGCTACTGATATATTCCTTAGCTGAGGAGTAGTCACTGGATTTGTAGAGAGAATTGTAACTCATGTTTTAGAAGTGGTTGTGTTTCTTTTGGCTTTGGTCTAGATGAGATGAATTTGCAGTATACAGGACTTTGTGCTTCCTTTTGAGTCCAAGAAATAAGAGAGTATAGAGACTACAGCCACTTATATACTAGGGGGCTGGACTAAAGCCCATTGGTTGCTAATGCCTGGGGTTCCTGTGCCGATGGAACTCTGGGTATATCACATGACAGTAGATCACATGACCAATGAAGGTCCTATACATTTTATACAAACTGTACAACTTTATACATATGAACAATTAATACACATAATGAATATACACTGCATTTATAAGACAAGGGGGGAGCCCTGCAGGAGAGCCATATGAACCTAAGGGACTCTTCCTGAGGGGACTTAAGGATGGTACAGGATAGGTCCTGTACCGGGACACCACAAAGCTTAATGTTAATTATAGAAACAATTTATTATATAACAACTCTATTATTTTATGTTTAAAAATACACACTGCACACCTTGTTAATTGTAGGACACGTACATGCTGGCGTACCCACTAAATTTGAAAATGTTGTGTTAAAATAGAATAAGGCACAAAATAATTGTGTAAGATTTTTACAGACTACGTAAATAACCCATATGTGGCACAAAAATTTTCCTTTAAAAAAAAAAAAAAAATCCATAGTAATGCAGCTTCATGCACATTTTGGGGTGGGTAATGTACCGAGCCGCTTTTTTTTTGTGTGGCTTCACTATTGTTTATGTGCCTGTTGGTGCTGCGCTGCCTTCCTTCCTGATGTAAACTCCTTCCTCAGCGCGGTGGCGCAAGTCTCCACCCACCAACGTCACAAAATGTGGGCTCAAAATTAAACAAAAAAGCCCCCAGGGTACGGATATTCATGGTGCGGCATAGTGTGTTTTTAATACTTTTTTAATTTCAGAGGAGGGTGGATGGGATGTTGCGGGATAGTTGGAGTGCAGCTATTTAGTGCCAGGGAGGCCAGTCAGGGTGTCACCTGATGCAGTACACCCCCTCCCAGTCACTCTCTAGTAACACTAATGGTAATAAAGGGTAGATAAAGAACTTCGGCTATTAACATAAGGGAAAACTTTTCTGATTTAAAAAAATGCTTTTGCTTCCGTGCGATTTATTTTTCAAAGTCGTGCGACTTTTTGATAAATAGGTCACACATAAGCAAAAGTAAGTTAAAAAACAATTGTCATATAAAAGCCGTACGTTTGAAAAGAATGATAAATCTCTTTCAAAAAGTTTTTTTCTGGAACTTCGTTTCTCGGAACAGACGTCTCTACCATGATATCCGTCTTCCAGAGCTGCCAAGGAGACTTCCAATAACAATACTCCAGATCACAAAAACTCTGGAGACGGCTTCAGCAGCAGCGGAGGAGCAAGATGAGACACACAACTCGTGTTGCTTTTGGCTCCAAAGAAATGGAATCTGCATTAAGTGCAAGTTCCCACTTCAAAGGTTAGGACCATTCCCATATAATCTTACACTAAGAGCTATTCTCATACCGGCCCCACTGCATCTGTACAGCACAGTGTTTCCCAACCAGCGTGTCTCCACCTGTTACATAACTACAACTCCCAGCATGCCCTTTGGCTGTGCATGCTGGGAGTTGTAGTTATGAAACAGTAGGAGGCACACAGGCCTCACCTCCTGCTGCCAGTCATTTCCTGCCCCCAACAGTAAGCTTTCCCCGCCGCTGCACACTACATGGTCGGTACCCGCTCTCGCCCTCCAGACTAGGGGCAGAACGGGTGCCGTCAGGACTGCCCAGAAGACGCAGTGATTCATCAGCCGGTCTCAGCCGACCAATCACCATGATCGTGAGGTGGCACCAGTGCCACCTCACTCCTGCTGGGCAATTGTGATTGGTGCTGTCTCGGACATTTGGTATTCGGTACATTCGGGTAAATCTTTTTATTCTTTTTTGGACTTTTTTAGCGATCCTAAAAAATTTATGGAGATTTTATTAAAATTTCGTAGGGTACCATAAAAAAATAATAATAAAAAAGATACAGAAGTGATGGAAAAAATTGTATCTAACGAAATGTATCTTTTTTATTGTGAAATGTTTATAAATTTTTAAACAGGGATCAATTTATGTGAGCGGGTAAAGCACTAAAAATGTAGCCGACAATAATAAAAATGTATTGTGTGCGTGTTTTTCACTTTTTTTAAAACATTTTTTAGGTAGTACTACTACTCCCAGCATGAAACACACTGTTCCATGATGGTAGTAGTAGTTACCTGTACTAATTGACAGATCGCCGGGGTCCCTTGTGATCCTCTTGTATAGATGCGGCGGCAGCTCTTCTATGGTCCCCTGCACTCACGTATATATACACATATTCATATTTCCCGCAGAGCTGTGATTGGCCAGATGGTTCCAGCCAATCACAGCTCTCTGTGAGAAATAGGAATATGTGTATATATACGGCCGTGCAGGGGACCATAGGAGCGCGGCCGCCGCATCCATACATTATACAGGAGCATCACAGCGGGTGTCAGGAGTGATACCCGCAGTGATCTTTCCTTTACTACAAGTACTACTACTCCCAACATGGAGTACACTCTGCTCCATGCTGGGAGCTGTAGTACCTGCATTAATAGACAGATCGCAGCAGGTGTCAGAAGTTACACTCGCTGCGATTTGTCTATTAATGCAGGTACTATAGCTCCCAGCATGGAGCAGAGTGTGCTCCATGTTGGGAGTATTAGTACCAGCAGTAAGGGACAGATCCCAGCGGATGTCACTCCTCCTGACACCCGCTGCTATCGCCCTTATGTGAATGTCGGGATCAGCTGTTCTCAGGGCTACAGAGCCGGGAGAACAGCTGACGCTGAGCCGTAGGTATACATCGTATATCTACTGCCCAGCAATAACTTAAAGTGAACCTGCAATGTGTATACAGTATACACATTGCTGGCTCACTTAACCCCTTGCTGAGCTGTGCGTTATGCGCAAGCCCAGAAAGGGAAGAGTTAACTTACACTGCTGGACAGTGTAGGTTAACCCTTTGGGCGGTATACACTATATACAGCTATCTATAGATAGCTGTATATAGTATATACAGAAGACGAAGTCCGCTTTCTTCCCTCGAGTATCGGGCAGGTCCGTGTAGCTCCGCCCCCCATTGATGACGTCATTAGGGGGGGCGGAGCTACAGAAGGGAACAAGGCTAGTTAATCTGAAGCTCTGTTCACGTTGTCCGTTTTGTATAATGTGAACAGACCCTTCTGGCAGTGTCTACCCAGACAGAGAGACTCCAGCTGTTGCTAAACTACAACTCCCAGCATGCCCAGACAGCCATGCTGGGAGTTGTAGTTTTGCACCAATTGGTGGCTCCCTGTTTTGGTAGACATTGCATCATGGTTGCTCTCCCCAGCGGACAGCGCCAAAAATGTCATAACCAATTTTTTGTGTTTTTTTTCTTCTCGTTTCAGATCCGTGTATGCAGAGGATTACTGCAGATTCAATGGATTATGGCGGATTAATTTTTTTTTCTTTTAATAAAATGGTTAACGAGGGCTGTGGGGGAGTGTTTTTTTAAATAAAATAATTTTTCCAATGTGTTGTGTTTTTTATTTAATTGAATTTTCAGGCTTAGTAGTGGAAGCCGGTCTTATTGACTGAATCCATTACTAAGCCAGGGCTTAGTGCTAGCCCCAAAAACAGCTAGTGCTAACCCCCAATTATTACCCCGGTACCCTCCGCCACAGGGGTGCCGGGAAGAGCTGGTACCAACACGCCCGGAGCGTCAAAAATGGCGCTCCTGGGCCTAGGCGGTAACAGGTTGGCATTATTTAGGCTGGGAAGGGAGAGTAACAATGGTCCTCGCCCACCCTGGTAACGTCAGGCTGTTGCTGTTTGGTTGGTATTGTGCTGAGAATGCAAATACGGGGAACCCTATAAGTTTTTTTATTTTTTTTATTTAAATAAAATAAAAAACGTATAGGGTTCCCCGTATTTTCATTCTCAACACAATACCAAACAAACAGCAACAGCCTGATGTTACCAGGGGGGCGAGGACCATTGTTACTGGCCCACCCCAGCCTAAATAACGCCAGCCTGTTACCGCCTAGGAACAGGAGCACCATTTTTGACACTCCGGGCCTTTTGGTACTGGCTCTTCCCGACATCCCTGTGGCGGTGGGTACCGGGGTAATAATTGGGGGTTAGCTCTAGCTGTTTTTGGGGCTAGCACTAAGCCCTGTCTTAGTAATGGAGTCAGTCAATAAGACCAGCTTCCACTACTAAGCCTGAAAATTCAATAAAAAAAAAACACAAGACATTGGAAAAATTATTTTATTTTAAAAACACTCCCCCACAGCCCTCGTTAACCATTTTATTAAAAGAAAAAAATAATCCGCCGTAATCCATCAAATCCGCAGTAATCCTCTGCATACACGCATCTGAAACGAGAAGAAAGAAAAAAAACAAAAAATTGGTTATGACATTTTTGGTGCTGTCCGCTGGAGAGAGCACCCATGATGCAATGTCTACCCAAACAGGGAGCCACCAATTGGTGCAAAACTACAACTCCCAGCATGCCCAGACAGCCTTTGGCTCTCTGGGCATGCTGGGAGTTGTAGTTTAGCAACAGCTGGAGTCTCCCTGTCTGGGTAGACACTGCCAGAAGGGTCTGTTAACATTATGCAAAACGGACAATTTGAACAGAGCTTCAGATTAACTAGCCTTGTTCCCTTCTGTAGCTCTGTCCTCTAATTACGTCATCACTAGGGGCGGAGCTACATGGACCTGCCCGGTACTCGAGGGAAGTAAGCGGACTTCGTCTTCTGTATATACTACATACATGTGGTAGCCCTTGGGGGGTGTATAGTAGGGATGGTATAATGTTGGTATATGAGGGGTTAATATTAACCCAGTCACTCGTGACGCCAGGGTCAGGGCTGGTATGCTGAATCCATGTTCCGGCCTATCGCCGCCCTTCCCAGAAACGATAGGTGCAATGAAATGACTGAAGGTCCACAAGCAGATTTACCTTGAACTTGAATAACTTTACTGCAGTGCTTGCAATATCCAATGCGTAGTAACAGTCTCATATAAGAGTTCTTAGGTTGCTTAGCGACTGGCAGAAGTTGCGGACCTTGCATTAAACTTTTCTCTGAATTTAGGGAGTGATGTGCAGATCCATCCGGATTTAGGGGAAATATTGGGTCCGGTGATACTGCAGAGTGCTTAGGGAATGACACACTCTATAATTTAGATCATTCAGCCGTTGCTGCAAGGCTCAGGCCTAACTCACTGCGATATAGGTCTTCTCTCATCAAGAGCCAGGAGAAAGAGAGAGATAAGATGGCCGCCGCTCCCTTATATGGGCAGGGGGCGTGGTGATTTTGATTGGTCCGAACGTCTACCATTCACTTTACATGGTATCATGGGATTGCTTACATCACAGGATCTATACACATTGCAAAACCCAAAATGAGTCTAGAAATACCAAAGTGAGGCCTGGAACGCATCCAGAATGAGGCCACACCATGGAAACAAGTAATTAACCATTTATATACAGAAATAATACTATATACATTATTCTATGGACAAATTAGAAATCTATATACTATAATAGAGGCAACTAGGGGCAAACTGACTAACATAGATTACTAAGTCCTAGGGACTCTGGCTACGGGGACCCATAGATAAATAAGTACCGTATGAAATGCGGTACTGGGATACCACATACAGCTATCTATAGATAGCTGTATATAGTGTATAACGCCCAAAGGGTTAACCTACACTGTCCAGCAGTGTAAGTTAACTCTTCCCTTGCTGGGCTTGCACATAGTGCACAGCTCAGCAAGGGGTTAAGTGAGCCAGCAATGTGTATACTGTATACACATTGCAAGCTCACTGTAAGTTCTTGCTGGGCAGTAGATATACGATGTATACCTACGGCTCAGCGTCAGCTGTTCTCCCGGCTCTGTAGCCTTGAGAACAGCTGATCCTGACATTCACATCAGGAGGATCGCAGCGGGTGCCAGGAGAAGTGACATCCCTGGGATCTGTTCCTTACTGCAGGTACTAATACTCCCAACATGGAGCACACTCTGCTCCATGCTGGGAGCTGTAGTACCTGCATTAATAGACATATCGCAGCGAGTGTAACTTCTGACACCCACTGCGATCTGTCTATTAACGCAGGTACTACAGCTCCCAGCATGAGGCAGAGTGTACTCCATGTTGGGAGTAGTAGTACTTGTAGTAAAGGAAAGATCACTGCAGGTATCACTCCTGACACCCGCTGTGATGCTCCTGTATAATGTATGGATGCAGCGGCTGCTCTCCTATGGACCCCTGCACGGCCGTATATATACACATATTCCTATTTCTCACAGAGAGCTGTGATTGGCTGGAACCATCTGGCCAATCACAGCTCTGCGTGAAATATGTGTTACGCCGAGCGCTCCGGGTCCCCGCTCCTCCTCGGAGCGCTCGCAATCGCAGCGCCCCGGTCAGACCTGCTGACCGGGTGCGCTGCGATACCTCTCCCAGCCGGGATGCGATTCGCGATGCGGGTGGCGCCCGCTCGCGATGCGCACCCCGGCTCCCGTACCTGACTCGCTCTCCGTCGGTCCTGTCCCGGCGCGCGCGGCCCCGCTCCTTAGGGCGCGCGCGCGCCGGGTCTCTACGATTTAAAGGGCCACTGCGCCGCTGATTGGCGCAGTTGGCTTAATTAGTTTATTCACCTGTGCACTTCCCTATATAACCTCACTTCCCCTTCCCTTCCTTGCCGGATCTTGTTGCCATCGTGCCAGTGAAAGCGTTTCCCAGTGTGTTCCTAGCCTGTGTTCCAGACCTCCTGCCGTTGCCCCTGACTACGATCCTTGCTGCCTGCCCCGACCTTCTGCTACGTCCGACCTTGCTCTTGTCTACTCCCTTGTACCGCGCCTATCTTCAGCAGTCAGAGAGGTTGAGCCGTTGCTAGTGGATACGACCTGGTTGCTACCGCCGCTGCAAGACCATCCCGCTTTGCGGCGGGCTCTGGTGAAAACCAGTAGCAGCTTAGAACCGGTCCACTAGCACGGTCCACGCCAATCCCTCTCTGGCACGGAGGATCCACCTCCTGCCAGCCGAATCGTGACAATATGAATATGTGTATATATACGTGAGTGCAGGGGACCATAGAAGAGCGGCCACCGCATCTATACGTTATACAAGAGGATTGCAAGGGACCCCTGCGATCTGTCAATTAGTACAGGTAACTACTACTCCCATCATGGAAGAGTGTGTTCCATGCTGGGAGTAGTAGTACTACCTAAAAAATGTTTTTAAAAAAAGTGAAAAACACGCACACACTACATTTTTATTATTGTCGGCTACATTTTTAGTGCTTTACCCGCTCACAAAAATTGATCCCTGTTTAAAAATGAATAAACATTTCATAATAAAAAAGATACATTTCATTAGATACAATTTTTTCCATCTCTACTGTATCTATTTTATTATGATTTTTTTATGGTACCCTACGAAATTTTAATAAAAAAGGTATCTCCATAATTTTTTTAGGATCGCTAAAGTCCAAAAAAAGAATAAAAAGATTTACCGAATGTACCCGAATACCGAATGTATCCGAAAAATCAAACTGTATCTGTATCCTTTTTATTATCTTTGTTATCAGAATGAATTATTTACGTCATTTAGGGATAACCAATGCATTCATTATTTACAGCTATTCGTATTATCGTGGCTATTCGGGAATGTTCAAAATATGTTTTCGTGCATTCGGATCGGTCCGAATGCCCGAAAACGGTAAAATTCGTTAAATTAAACATTCGTGCCGAACCGAATTGCACATGTCTAGAAGTTACACTGTACCAGGACATTGCGCCCACGACCTTACTGAAAAGACGCCTTATGAGACCCCTGTTGGATAAGCTACGGGACGCTGGTATACAATACGCATGGCTGTTCCCGTTTGGACTGTCGGTGATCAAAGACGGCAAGAGGATTGCGATACGGACACCGTCTGATCTAGCTGGTGCCTGGGTTGCAGATCGGTATCGAGCCAGTAGAGATACCTTCATGGCTCCTGGCTGCGGTGGCGGAACCACTGCCGCCGCTCCCGGTCATCGGCGAATGGAAGAGGATAGCCAGACCCCGTACTCCCAAGGCAAAGAAACAGGCCCTTGCCTTAAGCACATAAGATGTGCGGTCCTGGAATTTACCTGTATGATGCCCCTGGAGCCACAGGACATCGCTAGAGTTCGTGGACGGAGCTTACTCGTTGTTGAGATGGGATTACGGTCCACCCCTTAGACTCTCCAGCGGAGACGGCACCTCCACGGACTAGGTAAACTCTCTTAGCCCATCTCTCTAACCCCATGTGCTATGGAAGGAGGATGACTAGTCCCGCTTGCCATTTAGAGACAGGATGTTGCCCATGCGCCCCTCAATCACCCTGCCACCCGAATCCGCCCCTTCACTCTCCCATTCTTAGGTTCCATAGCTACTGGGACTTGTTTGGACTGCATACTGGACTCCGATCGCCTTCACAACGGGTTGAGGTCTTCACAGCGAGCCAGCGTAATCTGAGACTCCCTCCCCCCCCCCTCAACTACTGCTCCAAGCAAGGACCCTGATAACCCCAGTCCTCTGGTCCCATCTCTCCCCCTCCCCCCCCCCCCTCCTGTGGCCAGGTGAACCAGCGACTACACCCGGATCTACGGTACTCACATATGCCCATACCTTTATCTCAACGACGAGACTTTTGATGTTTGCCTCCGTCTCTCCTGTATTCGGTTACTGTGTGCTATTTGGGGGTGTTGATTGGGTTATTACTCTTACTATCGTGCATAGTAGCTGATCCTCAATGTTCGCAATGTTTTTACTGGTTGTATTTCCACAAGATTGTCCCACCTGGTTAGGATGTTTCATGTTATCTTAATGTTAAGAGTGTATTAGTGTGTGCCTCAGGCTAGGATTTCCTATCATTTCCTACTTCTCCCCCCCCCCCCCACTGGCACTCTCCCTACCACATTAGGTGCTAGGTACCTGAGTGCACCTGTTACCTGTAACGACTTTCACCCTCAGGTCATTTGAACTACTGCCCACTCTTACATATTGAATCACTGACCTTTTCTAAATCTTCCTTTTCTCACCTGTATTTCCTTACCCACCTTCTCTTTTCTCATTATTTTCTTTTATCTTCCTTTCTCTTCTCCCGCCCTCCCTCTCCACTCCGCTTCCAACATTTCCCTCTGATCCACTCTTCTCACCTGCCTACTACTTCACCTTACCTCCCCCCCCCACATCTCCCATTTCTTCTCCACTGCTTCTTCCTGCTCCACTTGCTTATCCTCTTTCTTCCATATACCCTCACTACACCTTCCGTTCCCTCATCCCCCCCACCCTTTTCCTCCTCATCACAGTCTACTATTTCCATTTCCCTCTTCCCTCAGCCACATACTCCGGACTCGCCTACACTTCACCTCTATCATCGGCTCTCCTTCAAACATACATACTCCAACCCCCCCAGCCTTACGTAAGACTTCCCTTTGCTGCAGCTTAGATCTGGACACTTCCTCAGACAGAAATAGTTAAATATTTTCTATACATCCCCGAGTGTTCACTATGTCTGACAGAGCTCTCACAACCTTTGTCTCCTTCAATGTACGGGGACTGAACACTCCTCACAAGAGAAGCCATGCACTGAGGATTCTCCATAGATTGAAACCGTCAGTAGTTTATTTTCAGGAAACTCATTTTAAGATGCACAAGATACCGAATTTACCTCGCCGCTACTATGACCAGTGGTTCCACTCCTGCCATGACACCTCGGCATCTAAAGGTGTATCTATAGCCATACACAAAAGTTGCCCGATTAAGGTTCTACAGACTCTCTCTGACTCTGAGGGAAGATATCTTTTCCTAAATGTCCTATTGTACAATCGCAAGTTAACTCTGGTGAATCTATATGCCCCTAACAATGCCCAGGTGTCATGGCTTTTGGGGGCACTGGAAGACCTCCGGGCGTTTGCAGATGGTCCGGTGATATTAGGTGGTGATTTGAATGTTTCACTTAATCCGCTTTTAGTCACTTCTCAAGCACGTACTGCTGTTCCCCAGAGAACACTTGCCAAACTACACTCCAAACTAACTGATTTATCTCTTATAGATGCAAGGAGACAGAGGAATCTTTCCATCCGGGACTACTCCCATTACTCGTCAGTACACAGATCCTACCACAGACTTGACTATTTGCTGCTCCACAAGTCTCTCCTCCCGACGCTCATGACCACAGGTATTGACTCTATTACTATCTCCGATCACGCTCCTGTACATCTTTCTTTGTCTCTGTCCCCTTTCCCCTCCATTTCTTGGTGCTGGAGATTGAATGAAGGCATCCTTTCTAATCAGACTGCTCTAGCTGACATTACGCAACAGTTATCCTTATACTTTGATTTAAACTCTAAGTCAGGAACGGCCTTCATGCGAGGGATATTCATTTCCTGGGGTTCCAAACTGAAGAAAGAGAGGCAGCGCAAGATCACTGACATTCTGTCTGAAATCTCCACCCTGGTGAGGATACACAAGCCTACCGGGGCGATAGCGATTCAGGAGACACTTAAATCCCTATGCACCACCCTTAATACTCTCCTCACCGAAAAATCAGCGAAGGCCTATCTCCACCACAGGCACCGTATTTATGCACACGGGGACAAGGGAGGTAAGCTCATGTCCACACTTATAAAGAAGGCGAGAACAAAATAACACATTCATGCAGTGAGAGATGAGAGAGGCCACCGGTATACAGACACACCCTACATTGCTAAAGCTTTCCAGACGTTTTACACCTCTCTGTATAATTTATCAGAGGGAGAGTCCCCGGACTCTGCTTCCGGCCGTAGAGAGGCGACGAAAAGATTTCTGACATCACTAAATCTCCCTACTTTGGACGAACACATGCAGAGAGAACTCATTCTACCTATTACCCCTGAAGAAGTGCAGAGAGTGGTCTCTTTTTTCCCACCGGGGAAGAATCCGGGCCTGGACGGTCTTCCACTGGAATACTACCGTAAATATGCAGACGTTCTGATCAACCACCTCACCTCTGTTTGCGAGGCTTTATTCCGTGGGTCTCCTCTCCCTAAACAGTCCCTTGAAGCACATGTCACTCTCATTCACAAGGAAGGCAAGAACCCAGAAGACTGTGGGAGCTACAGACCAATATCACTTCTGAACTTAGACCTCAAAATCTGGGCTAAACTGCTCTCCTTGAGAATCAAGAGTCATCTTCCCCACTTAGTAGACGTGGACCAGTCGGGATTTGTACCAGGTAGGGAGGGTCGCACGAACACATTGAGACTGCTAACTGTGATCCAACATGCTCACATGAAAAGACTGCCCCTTGTCCTTCTTGGCGTTGACGGCATTTGATAGGGTCAATTGGGAGTATATGAAGGAGACACTACACCGCTTCGGATTTCCCCCGCAGTTTATAACAGCTCTTATGTCCCTTCACACACAACCGTATGCTTCGTTGATGGTCAACGATGACATATCCCCCCGTTCCGGATCACAAACGGGACCAGGCAGGGATGGCCTCTGTCCCCAACCCTTTTTATACTAACAATGGAAACGCTTTTACAGAGAGTTCGACAGTTGACCAGTATCTCAGGATACAAAACCCCGAGGGGAGAGCTTAAAGCACTAGCCTTCGCAGATGATTTACTATTTCTCTTAAGTGACCCTGCACACGGACTGCCTAGTTTATTAGACCTGTTCGGAGAATTTGGCTCGCTGTCGTACTTTAAAGTAAACGTTTCTATGTCGGAATTATTAAACATTACTTTATCTGCAGCTAAGATTAAGGAGATTGACTCCCTGTCCCCTTTCCCCTGGGCCAAATCGTCACTCACGTATCTAGGGGTTAAAATACCTAGCTCGCTCACAAGCATTTTTCAACTTAACTTTAAACCCCTACTAGCAGAGATTAAAGAGACATTGGCTGGATATGATCTTCCCCTGATCCTATGGATGGGTAGGAAAAACCTGATTAACTGCTATGTGCTCCCTAAGGTTAGATACACATTACAGATGCTACCGATCACATTACCTGCCTCCTTCTTCTCCAGCGTCAAGTCTCTCTTTTCTAACTTTATTTGGAAGCAAAAGAGGCCTAGGTTAGCATATTCGCTACTCTCTCGCACAAGCGCCCAGGGGGGAATGGATGCGCCAGATGTGGAGAAACTCTACAACCTGATACAGCTCCGCAGATGGATAGATTTAATTAGTCCCCTACCGAACTCGCCTATCACTCTAGAGGTGGCATCAGTCGACTACTCTGGTGATCTATTGACAGACTTATGGCTCCCTCCTACATCACGTAGCCTCGCGCGTAACAAAGACGTCCTGTTCTCTGGTGTTTTATGTAACTGCTCGTCTCCTGCTTCCCTCACTTTCCCCCTCTCTTTCCCCTCTACTACCTTCTTCTGTGCTGCCTGTGGTCGTGGGCGGTGGGGTGGTGGATCACCCAGATATATGGAATAAATTGGCCCACATACCCTTATCACAACTGTTCCCGAACGGAAGGATTCTAACAGAGACAGAAGTCAGGATGCTTTTCCCAGATACCAGTTTGACTTTTCTGCACATAGCTCACTTTCAGAAATGCAGTAGACTCTTTATAGAGGGCTCTCTACCCCTCAGGGAACTTACAGACTTTGAGTCAGATGTAGCCTCCCTTGACGTGAAACATAGGAAACTCTCGGCCTTACGCACACTATATGATGCCTGCTCCCCGTTCCGTCCCCCAGGTTTTCTGCTGTCTTGGGAGAGAGAGTTAGACATATCTTTTACGAGAGAAGAGCAGAAGTTCATACTGACTCCCAGTAGGGGATTCTCGAGATGTGTCCGACTTCAGGAATCACAATACAGACTAACCTCGAGATGGTACAGGACGCCTGATTTCACAAGTTAACAGACTCCGCTCTCTGCTGGAGATGTAAGCTTCACACCGGTACCCATTTCCACATCTGGTGGACGTGTCCGCTTATTGCCCCACATTGGAGGGAGGTGGAGGACACATGCTCCAAAATCATTGGCAAGAAAATCTCACTATCGCCGGCGTCTGCGCTTTTGGGATGCCCAACCGTTACGCATTCCCCAGACAAGTCCTCATTGATCACACATTTGATCATGGCAGCCAAACAATTGATTCCCCTTACATGGCTGCAGTCCTTCCCCCCTTCAATTGCGGAGTGGCTGACGAAAGTCCAACAGATCCATGTATTTGAAGAGATGTCCAGTAGAGCTATTAGAACGTTAGATGCACACCGCATTGTCTGGGGACCATGGCGAGCATACTCACTAAACTGATGGATGGAGGAGAACTACCAAGAAGTTTTCCTCTACCCATTTTTTTGTATGATTTCAATGCAAGGGAAATGTATTATACGTTACGTGGTCTTACAGCATTATGACTGTCACTCCCTGTCACATGCCTCCCCCCCACCCCTACCCACACCTTCTCCCCTCACCCCCCCCCCCCTACTCCACACCTCCCTATCCCCACTCCCTTCTCCTTATGTTACAACTGAGATGTTAATAAGTGCAGGTCAATGTTTTGATGCCAGATCTGTACTGTTATCTATACTATGATGGAGAAGGCGCTGCTGCGACAGCGACCCCCTTGCCTACCTTTGTTCCTTATCTCTTTGGATTGTGCGTTAATTACTTGAAAATAAAATAAAAACTTGTTTGAAAAAAAAAAGTCTGATGTGTAAGTGAAAAAAAATGTTTACACTAAAATGCTGTTTTTCCCCCAAATTTTACATTTTTACAAGGGGTAATAGGAGAAAATGACCCCCAAAATTTGTAACCCCCTTTCTTCTGAGTGTGGAAATACCCCATGTGTGGATGTCAAGTGCTCTGCTGGTGAACTACAATGCTCAGAAGAGAAGGAGCGCCATTGAGCTTTTGGAGAGATAATTTGTTTGGAGTGGTAGTCAGGGGCCATGTGCATTTACAAAGCACCCGTGGTGCCAGAACAATGGACCCCACACATGTGACCCCATTTTGGAAACTACATCCCTCACAGAATTTTATAAGGAGTGCAGTGAGTATTTACACCCCACTGATGTTTGACAGGTCTTTGGAACAGTGGGCTGTGCAAATTAAAAATTACATTTTTCATTTTCACGGACCACTGTTCCAAAAATCTGTCAGACACATGTGGGGTGTAAATGCTCACTGTACCCCTTATTACATTATGTGAGGGGTGTAGTTTCCCAAATGGGGTCACATGTGTGGGGCGGGGTCCATTGTTCTGGCACTATGGGGGCTTTGTAAACACACGTAGCCTTCAATTCCGGACAAAATTTACCTTCAAAAGCCCAATGGTGCTCCTCTCTTCTGAGCATTGTAGTTCGCCTGCAGAGCACTTTCCATCCACATATGGGGTATGTTCTTACTCAAAAGAAATGGGGTTACAAATTTTGGGGGGCTTTTTTCCTATTTTCTGTTTTTTTATTTTCCTATCCAACTTTAATGAAAAATTCTTCAAACACCTGTGGGGTGTTAAGGCTCACTATACCACTTGTTACATTCCTTGAGGAGTGTAGATTCCAAAATGGGGTCATATGTGGGTATTTCTTTTTTTGCGTTTATGTCAGAACCGCTGTAAGATCAGCCACCCTTGTGCAAATCACCAATTTAGACCTTAAATGTACATAGTGCACTCTCCCTCCTGAGCGTTGTGGTGCGTCCGCAGAGCATTTTACGCCCACCTATGGGGTATTTCCGTGCTCAGGAGAAATTGCGTTACAAATTTTAGGGGTATTTTTTCCCTTTTACTGCTTGTGAAAATAAAAAGTATGGGGCAACACCAGCATGTTAGTGTAAACATTTTTATTTTTTTACACAGGCTGGTGTAGCCCCATACTTTTCCTTTTCATAAGGGATAAAAGGAGAAAAAGCCCCCAAAATATGTAGTACAATTTCCCCCAATTATGGAAATACCCCATGTGTGGCCCTAAACTGTTTCCTTGAAATATGACAGGGCTCTGAAGTGAGAGAGCGCCATGCGCATTTGAGGACTAAATTAGGGATTGCATAGGGGTGGACATAGGGGTATTCTATCCCAGTGATTCCCAAACAGGGTGCCTCCAGCTGTTGCTAAACTCCCAGCATGCCTGGACAGTCAGTGGCTCTCTGGAAATGCTGGGAGTTGTTGTTTTGCAACAGCTGGAGGCTCCATTTTGGAAACACTGCCGTACGATACGTTTTTCATTTTTATTGGGGGGGAACAGTGTAAGGGGGTGTATATATAGTGTTTTACCCTTTATTATGTGTTAGTGTAGTATTTTTAGGGGACATTCGCACTGGCGGATTACAGCGAGTTTCCCGCTAGGAGTTTGCGCTGTGGCGAAAAATTTGCCGCAGCTCAAACTTGAAACATAAACCCCACTGTAAACTCGCCCGTGTGAATTTTCCCTGTATGTTCACATGGGAGGGCAAACCTCCAGCTGTTTCATAACTACAACTCCCAGCATGTACTAACGGACCGTGCATGCTGGGAGTTGTACTTTTGCAATAGCTGGAGGCACACTGGTTGGAAAACCTTCAGTTAAGTTCTGTTACCTAACTCAGCACTTTCTAACCAGTGTGCCTCCAGCTGTTGCAAAACTACAATTCCCAGCATGTACTGATCGCCGAAGGTCATGCTGGGAGATGTAGTTATGCAACAGCTGGAGGTACGCAACTACAACTCCCAGCATGCCAAGACAGCTGTTTGCTATTTGGGCATTCTGGGATTTGTAGTTTTGCAAAAGCTGGAGGGTCACAGGTTGGAGATCACTGTGCATTGATCTCCAAACTGTGGGCCTCCAGATGTTGCAAAACTACAAATCCCAGCATGCCCAGACTGCAAACTGCTTTGTGGGCATTCTAGGAGTTGTAGTTTTGCAACATCTGGAGGGCTACAGTTTAGAGACCACTGTATATTGGTCTCAGACTGTAGACCTCCAGATGTTGCTAGGCAACTCACCGGCTTTCGTAGGATCCAGGGAGCCGCATCGCCGTCTTCTTCTTCTGCCGCCGATCACCCCTGCCGATCGCCGCCTGCTGCCGCCACCGGTTAGTGATTGGGCTTCGATGCCGAATCCTGTCGGTTTCCCCGTTCTGCCCAGCCTACTGTGGGTGGGTAGAAAGGGGAAACTGAAAGTTAACCCCCCTGCCCCCGATCTGCAATTGGTTGTCGCTTCTTGATGACCATTAGCAGGGATAGGAGGGGTGGCACCCCTGCCACCTCACTCCAATCCCTTCAGGGGGATCGTGGGTTTCTTTGACAACCGCGATCCCCTTTATATACCAGTCACCATAGACCTGTATGACCATAGGCGTGCGCAGCCTATTGCATTAGGGTGTGCATCCTAAAGTACAAACTCACGCCGCACGCATGCGTATATATATATATATATATATATACATACATACATATACATACACACACACACACATACAAACACACAAATACACTCTTGCTTGCATGCACACATACATAAACAGAGAAGACACCACTAGATAAATCCATTGTCCCCGTAGTCATCCAGATAGCCAATACAGATACCAAACATGCAAGAAATACACCGGCGATTTGCAGCGATCGCTGACATGTTGCACGGGATGCCTGCTGACTGATTTCAGCTGGGATCCCGGTCCGGTCCCCGCCCGGCGTGTGGTGGGGACCGGAATTCACAGGGGCGTATGGATACGCCCTGAGTCCTTAATGATCAAAAACCCAGGGCGTATCCATATGCCCTGGGTCCTTAAGGGGTTAAGGGGTTAATAATAGTAATAGTAATAATAATAATTATACTGTTTCTACCATATCCACTTATCCAGAGATTTTATGCTAGAGATATATTGTCATCCTCCATTCCTGGGAATCCAACTCTCCCCTTCTACAGATCTCTGATTCCTTAATCATCCAATAGGGGGGCTTGTTTCCCACTTATGTTTCTAGGTGGACAATATCTTCTGTCTCCATTACAAGCTGTATGTCCAATATGGGAAATGTGCCTTGAATTATGCAGCTCCTCGCTCACTTGTTAATGTATCAAGTGACCCAGAGCCCACCACGTGGAGGTGGCTGCATTTCGGGCTCCTCCCCACCCCCACCCCCAACCATATGCAGACCTTGTGTGACCCAATCAGCATCTTGTTAAATTGGTTCACATTGATCGTCAATGGCCTTTGCTGTAATACTTCTTAGCTGTGTATGTAGGAAGTAAAATGGCATCTTGAATGTGGTCATCATGCCGGTTACTGTCCGCTTGGCCATGGCCCATGCTCCAACCCAAACATTGGATACATAATTGGACCACTTCAGTTTGCTTTTAGCATATTGCCAAGTCCGCTGCAGCCAAGACACTTTGGGCTCCGAGGCATCTTCAGAGGTTGTTGGTAAATCCATCTGGTTATCCGCCATGGTGACTGTCACATGATCGCTGTGCCTGGATTCATGTGGGTCTGAATTGTCACCTAAAGCCATGTCAATAGCCACATCTGCTCGCTGACCACGGTGCTTAATCTTCTTCCCAGGTATTTTATGGATCTCATAATATGTTGGAGTGACCTTATAATGATATAGGTTAGTATACCGCCAAAGGAAACTCGTCACGTAATGTATGAGACACACGACAGGCACCGAGAGAACTGGGATATCTGCAAAATAGCGACAGGATACAATATATTAGACCTATATTCATTCATGTATTTATGTATATATATATATATATATATGTCTGTGTGTGTGTTCACACAAAATCATTTATCTCACAGGAGTAAACCTTTACCCAATTGCTGTAAGAAACTTAAAGGGGTACTTTGCCCCTAGACATCTTATCCCCTATGTAAAGGATAGGGGATAAGATGTCTGATCGCCGGGGTCCCGCAGCTGGGACCCCAGTGATCTCTGTGCAGCACCTAGCCTTTATTCAGAACACTGGGTGACAGGGTCGTAACGTCACAGCCACGCCCCTCGTGACATCACACCACACCCCCTCCCATAGACTTACATTGAGGGGGCGTGGCCGTGATGTCACGACCCCCACCGCCCGCTCCAAGCATTCAGAACTCTACTATATTAACTTTACACTAATACATTCATGTTAAATCCATTTTTAAACTGAAATTTTGGAAGCTTTCATTATTCCTACCTCTTAGCTTCATGGTCGCCGTCCCTACAGGATCCTTTTGCCTAAATAGGCAAAATTCTCTTCAATTTGCAAAATAAGCGCAGGTCTAGTAGGAGAACGTGTTCACCCGCCGAACCGAGGAAATAAGTGTTAGGGATTGGATTCTACCCTGGAGAAAGTCTCTTTGATGTGTGATGTCACAGCAGATGACATCACGTGTATGTGTATCCATTGTAATGGCTGTACTGTACTTTACTTACACTATGTACAGTTATATACTGGGGGTTTACAAAGGATTTGACGATTACAGCTTTAACCCCTTCAGGGTCACAGCCCTTTTTGGTCTTGAGGACACAGGAAATTTTCATTTTTATGTTTAAAATTTTTCCTCCTCCCCTTCTAAGAGCCATAAATCTTAAAATGTTCAACCTAAAGACCCATATGAGGGTTTGTTTCTTTTGCGACCAACTGTACTTTGTAATGAAACCTTTAATTTTAACATAAAATATATGGTACTATAAAAATGTATATATATTATTTGCGGCAGGAAATTGAGAAGTAAACGGCAATTTTGCAACTTTTGATAGTTTTTATTTTTACACAGTGAAGTGTATGATAACACTGACATGTTCTTTTTATACTGTGGGTCAATGTTTGGGTACACGCTTTACTCTTTTTGTACTGTTTAAAAAAAAAAATCAAACTTTTTGAACAATGTAAGTACGTTTTAAATTGTACGAGGGCTAATTTTTTTCCGTATACATCCCTGCATACGGAAAATGTTATAGAGGTCAGAAGAGGACAATTTTAAACGTACTAATTTTGGTGCAAAAAGTTATAACTTTTAATGTTAAACAAAATCAAACCTTAATGAGCTGGATATCAATTTAATTGTATGGATCTAAAGAACAAGGTGTCATTTTTACCGAAAAGTGCACTGTGTAGAATCGGAAGTCCCTAAAAAAAAATTTGTTTGTTTGTTTGTTTTTTTTCCAATTTTGCCCCACTAATATTTTTTTTCTCGTTTTGCCGTAGATTTTGTGGTGAAATGATTGATGTCATTACAAAGTACAATATGTGGCGCAAAAAAACAGCCCTTATAGGAGTCTGTGTTATGATTTTAAGAAGGTGAGGAGGAAAAAACTTAAGCGCAAAAATGAAAACCTGTTGTCCTGAATTTTTCATGTTCACTGCACCTGCACTCACATTTAACCCCTGGACATGTTTTATTCATATGGTTATGCTTGTATTGGCACTTAATCTGTGATTTGCTGTTTTTGTCGGTACCACATTTGCGTACATGTGATTTTTGATGACTTTTTTTTATTTTATTTTTTTCTGGGATGTGATCACAATTCAGCATTGGACTTTTTTTATTTTTACGTTTTATGCCCTTCACCATATGGAATCATTAACACTATATTTTAATAATTCTGACTTTTCTGGACATTGTTATGCCAAATATGTTGATTTATTTTATTTTTTTTTCAAATTTTTATTTGTAAAATGGGAAGAGGGGGAATTAATTTTTTTATTGGAGGAGATACTTATTCCCATTATTAAATTATAACTGTTAATAGCTATCTTTTGATTTTTAATACTGATCAGTAATATCGACAATCTACTTCTCTGGTCTCAAGATCTCTGGAGATGGCGCACTACAATGCTCAGAAGAGGAGGAGCGCCATTGAGCTTTTGGAGAGAGAATTTGTTTGGAATGGGAGTCAGGGACCATGTGCGTTTACAAAGGCCCCCGTGGTGCCAGAACAGTGGACCCCCCACATGTGAACCGATTTTGGAAACTACACCCCTCACAGAATTTAATAAGGGGTGCAGTGAACATTTACACCCCACTGGCGTTTGACAGGTCTTTGGAACAGTGGGCTGTGCAAATGAAAAAATGCATTTTTCATTTTAAAGGACCACTGTTCCAAAATTCTGTCAGACACCTGTGGGGTGTAAATGCTCACTGTACCCCCTTATTACATTACATGAGGGGTGTAATGTCCAAAATGGGATTACATGTGGGGGGGGGGGGGTCCATTGTTCTGGTACTATGGGGGCTTTGTAAACACACGTGGCCTTCAATTCCGGACAAAATTTATCTTCAAAAGCCCTATGGCACTCCTTCTCTTCTGAGCATTGTAGTGCACCCGCAGAGCACTTCACATCCACATATGGGGTATGTTCTTAATCAGAAGAACAAATTTTGGGGGGCTTTTTTTCCTATTTTCCCTTGTGAAAATGAAAAATTTAGGGTAATGCCAGCATTTTAGTGAATTTTTTTTTGTTTTTTTCATTTTCCCATCCAACTTTAATGAAAATTCTTTAGTGTTAAGGCTCACTATACCCCTTATGTTCTGTGCGGGTTGTAGTTTCCAAAATGGGGTCACATGTGGGTATTTATTTTTTTGCGTTTATGTCTAAACCACTGTAAAATCAGCCACCCCTGTGCAAATCACCAATTTAGGCCTCAAATGGTCATGGTGGGCTCTCACTCCTGAGCCTTGTTGTGCGTCTGAGAGCATTTTACACCCACATATGTTGTATTTACGTGCTTTTCCTTTTACCGCTTGTGAAAATAAAAAGTATGGGGAAACATCAGCATGTTAGTGTAAAAATTTTAATTTTTTTACACTAACAGGCTGGTGTAGCCCCCAACTTTTCCTTTTCATAAGGGGTAAAAGGAGAAAAAGCCCCCCAAAATTTGTAGTGCAATTTCTCCCGAGAATGGAAATACCCCATATGTGTCCCTAAACTGTTTCCTTGAAATACGAGGGGCTCCAAAGTCAGAGAGCGCCATGTGCATTTGAGGACTAAATTATTGATTGCATAGGGGTGGACATAGGGGTATTCTACGCCAGTGATTCCCAAACAGGGTGCCTCCAGCTGTTGCTAAACTCCCAGCATGCCTGGACAGTCTTTGGCTGTCCGGAAATGCTGGGAGTCGTTGCTTTGCAACAGGTGGAGGCTCCGTTTTGGAAACACTGCTGTACGATACATTTTTCATTTTTCTTTATTGAAGCGGAAAACTCACTGTAAACTCGCCCGTGTGAATGTACCCTGTACAGACCGTGCCTGCTGGGAGTTGAACTTTTGCAACAGCTGGAGGCACACTGGTTGGAAAACCTTCAGTTAGGTTCTGTTACCTAACTCAGTATTTTCCAACCATTGTGCCTCCAGCTGTTGCAAAACTACAACTCCCAGCATGTACTGATCGCCAAAGGGCATGCTGGGAGGGTGGGCCATTTATATGGATACACCTTAATAAAATGGGAATGGTTGGTGATATTAACTTCCTGTTTGTGGCGCATTAGTATATGTGAGGGGGGAAACTTTTCAAGATGGGTGGTGACCATGGCGGCCATTTTGAAGTTGGCCATTTTGAATCCAACTTTTGTTTTTTCAATAGAAAGAGGGTCATGTGACACATCAAACTTTTTGCGAATTTCAAAAGAAAAACAATGATTTGCTTGGTTTTAATGTTCATGAGTTATTTAGAAGTTTCTGACCACTTCTAAAATGTGTTCAATGTGCTGCCTATTGTGTTGGATTGTCAATGCAACCCTCTTCTCCCACTCGTCACACACTGATAGCAACACCGCAGGAGAAATACTAGCACAGGCTTCCAGTATCCGTATACACTGCTATATACTACTATATACACCGCAGGAGAAATGCTAGCACAGGTTTCCAGTATCCGTAGTTTCAGGTGCTGCAGAATGGGCAAAAGAAATATTGGAACAGGACCCTCAGTTTACGCAGAAGATTTGTTCAGTGATGAGGCAAAATTTTATGTGAATGGTGAAGTTAAAGGGGTACTCCACCCCTAGACATCTTATCCCCTATACAAAGGATAGGGGATAAGATGCCTGATAGCCTCACGCCCCTTCCCATAGACTTGCATTGAGGGGACGGGGCGTGACGTCACATGAGGGAGGAGTCATAACATCACAAACTTCTGTTCCCATGGTCGGGACTCAGACCCTCCAGTGCTTCCCGAGCAGAAAAAAGGTGGGTGCCACATGCTATATTGCGGGGGTCCCCAGCGGCGGGACCCCCGCGATCAGACATCTCGCTATAAGATGTCTAGGGGTGGAGTACCCCTTTAACAATCAAAACCACCGCTATTGGTCTGACACTAACCCACATTGCATAGATCCCTGCAAGACTGTTGGAACACAAAAATTGATGGTATGGTGTAGTATATGGGGTACAAAGATAGTGGGGCCATTCTTCATCAATGGAAACCTCAAGGCCACTGGATATGCGAAATTGCTACATGATGATGTGTTTCCCTCTTTATGCACTGAAGCTGGCACGTTCCCTGAGTTTTTTCTAGCAAGATGGTGCATCACCACATTATGGGTGTCAGGTCCGAGCATTCCTAGATGAAAAGTTTCCTGGAAAGTGGATTGGTCGTCGTGGGCCAGTTGAATGGCCCCCAAGGTCTCCCGATCTGACCCCCTTAGACTTTTATCTTTGGGGTCATCTGAAGGCAATTGTCTATTCTGTGAAGATACGAGATGTGCAGCACCTGAAACTACGGATACTGGAAGCCTGTGCTAGCATTTCTCCTGCGGTGTATATAGTAGTATATAGCAGTGTATACGGATACTGGAAGCCTGTGCTAGCATTTCTCCTGCGGTGTATATAGTAGTATATAGCAGTGTATACGGATACTGGAAGCCTGTGCTAGCATTTCTCCTGCGGTGTTGCTATCAGTGTGTGAAGAGTGGGAGAAGAGGGTTACATTGACAATCCAACACAATGGGCAGCACATTGAACACTATGTAAGTGGTCAGAAATTTGTAAATAACTCATGAAAGAATAAAGTTACGTTAAAACCAAGCACATCATTGTTTTTCTTGTGAAATTCCCAATAAGTTTGATGTGTCATATAACCCTCTTCTTATTGAAAAAACTAAAGTTGGATTCAAAATGGCCAACTTCAAAACGGCCGCCATGGTCACCACCCATCTTGAAAAGTTTCCCCCCTCACATATACTAATGTGCCACAAACAGGAAGTTAATATCACCAACCATTCCCATTTTATTAAGGTGTATCCATATAAATGGCCCACCCTACAGTTATGCAACAGTTGGAGGTACGCAACTACAACTCCCAGCATGCCAAGACAGCTGTTTGCTGTTTGGGCACGCTGGGATTTGCAGTTTTGCAACATCTGGAGGGCTACAGTTTAGAGACCACTGCACAGTGATCTCCAAATTGTGGCCCTCCAGATATTGCTAGGCAACTCACCAGCTTCCGTAGGATCCAGGGAGCCGTACCGCCATCCTCTTCTGCCGCCGATCGCCGCCCGCTGCTGCCACCGATGGGTAAGTGGACTTCGGTGACGGTCCCTGACGGTTTCCCCGTTCTGACCCACCTATTGTGGGTGGGCAGAATGGGGAAACCGAAAGTTAACCCCCCCCCCCCCCCTTGTCCCAAAACTGCTAAAAATAAATAAATAAATGTTTTATGGTCACTGCACTTGCACTCACATTTAACCCCTGGACATGTTGTATTCATATAGTAATTGCTTGTATGGGCACTGGTAATCATGGATTATATGAGATGCTCCGCCAGAATTTTCCATGATTCAAAATTTGGTGCCAAACTCAGCAATTTTGACGGAAAAAAAAAGGGTTGCGAAAAAGAACTCTCACATATTTTAGTCCCTTAAGGACAGAGCCCTTTTTCACCTAAAAGGGGTACTCTGCCCCTAGACATCTTATCCCTTATCCAAAGGATAGTGGATAAGATGGAAGATCGCCGGGGTCCCGCTGCTGGGGACCCCCAGGATCTCTGCTGCGCCACACCTCTATTGTTACTGCACAGAGCGTGTTTGCTCTGCGTGTAATGACGGGTGATACAGGGGACGGAGCATTGTGATGTCACGGCTCCGCCCCCTCGTGACGTCACGACCCCCCCCCCCCCCCCCCCTCAATACAAGTCTATGGGAGGGGGCATGGCGGTTGCCACACCCCCTGCCACAGACTTGCATTAAGGGATTGGGCCGTGATGTCACAAGGGGCGGAGCTGTGACGTCACGCTGCTCCATCCCCTGTATCACCCGTCATTACGCAGAGAGTGAACTCGCTCTGTGCAGTAATAATAGTGCGGTGCCGCAGCGGCGATCCCGGGGGTCCCCAGCAGAGGGACCCCGGCGATCGGACATCTTATACCCTATCCTTTGGATAGGGGATAAGATGTGTAGGGGCAGAGTACCCTTTTAAGGATTCAGCCCTTTTTTGCAATTCTGACCACTGTCACTTTATACATTAATAACTCTGGGATGCTTTTACTGATTATTCTGATTCCGAGATTGTTTATTCGCGACATATTCAACTTTAACACAGTGGTAAATTTTCATCGTTACTTGCATCCTTTCTTGGTGAAAAATCCCCAAATTTCATGAAAATGTTGAAAATTTTGCATTTTTCTAACTTTGAAACTCTCTGCTTTTAAGGAAAATGGATATTGCAAATAAATTATATATTGATTCCCATATACAATATGTCTACTTTATATTTGCATCATGAAGTTGATATGTTTTTGCTTTTGGAAGACATCAGAGGGCTTCAAAGTTCAGCAGCAATTTTCCAATTTTCCACAAAATTTTTTCAGGGACCAGTTCAGTTTTGAAGTGCGTTTGATGGGTCTTCTTATTAGATATACCCCATATATGACCCCATTATAAAAACTGCACCCCCCAAAGTATTCAAACTGACATTCAGAAAGTGTGTTAACCCTTTAGGTGTTTCACAAGAATAGCAGCAACGTTAAGGAGAAAATTCAAAATCTTCATTTTTTACACTCGTATGTTCTTGTAGAACCATAGAAACATAGAATGTGTCGGCAGATAAGAACCATTTGGCCCATCTAGTCTGCCCAATAATCTGAATACTATGAATAGTCCCTGGCCCTATCTAATATGAAGGATAGCCTTATGCTTATCCCATGCATGTTTAAACGCCTTCACTGTATTTGCAGCGACCACTTCTGCAGGAAGGCTATTCCATGTATCCACTACTCTCTCAGTAAAGTAATACTTCCTGATATTAATGCAAAGACCTTTGCCCCTCTAATTTAAAACTATGTCCTCTTGTGGTAGTTTTTCTTCTTTAAAATATGCTCTCCTCCTTTACCTTGTTGATTCCCTTTATGTATTTAAAAGTCTCTATCATATCCCCTCTGTCTCTTCTTTCTTCCAAACTATACATGTTAAGGTCCTTTAACCCCTTAAGGACCGTTTTTTTTTTCCATTTTTGCATTTTCGTTTTTGGCTCCTTCCTTTAAAAAATCATAACTCTTTCAATTTTGCACCTAAAAATCCATATGATGGCTTATTTTTTGTGCCACCAATTCTACTTTGTAATGACATCAGTCATTTTGCCCAAAAATCTACGGTGAAACGAAAAAAATAATCATTGTGCGACAAAATTGAAAAAAAAAAAAAAGCAGTTTTGTAACTTTTGGGGGCTTCCGTTTCTACGTAGTACATTTTTCGGTAAAAATGACACCTTATCTTTTTTTTTTAAAGGTCCATACGATTAAAATGATACCCTACTTATATAGGTTTGATTTTGTCGGACTTCTGGAAAAAATCATAACTACATGAAGGAAAATTAATACGTTTAAAATTGTCATCTTCTGACCCCTATAACTTTTTTATTTTTCTGTGTATGGGTAGTATGAGGGCTAATTTTTTGCGCCCTGATCTGAAGTTTTTAACGATACCATTTTTTGCATTGATAGGACTTATTGATCGCTTTTTATTCATCTTTAAATGATATAAAAAGTGACCAAAAATGCACTATTTTGGACTTTGGAATTTTTTTGCTCGCACGCCATTGACCGAGTGGTTTAATTAATGATATATTTTTATAATTCGGACATTTCCTCACTCAGTGATACCATATATGTTTATTTTTATTTTTATTTACACTGTGTTTTTTTTTTTTTATTGGAAAAGGGGGGTGATTCAAACTTTTAATAGGGGAGGAGTTAAATGATCTTTATTCACTTTTTTTTTTGCAGTGTTATAGGTCCCATAGGGACCTATAACACTGCACAAACTGATCTTCATCATTGATCACTGGTTTCTCATAAGAAACCAGTGATCAACGATTCTGCCGCATGACTGCTCAGGCCTGGATCTCAGGCACTGAGCAGTCATTTGGCGATCGGACAGCGAGGAGGCAGGTAGGGGCCCTCCCGCTGTCCTGTCAGCTGTTCGGGATGCCGCGATGCAGCTCTGAGCGCGCGGCTAAAGGGTTAATAGCGCGCGGCGCCGCGATCGGCGCTGCGCGCTATTAGAGGCGGGTCCTGGCTTCACTATGACGCTGGGCCCGCCGTGATATGACGCGGGGTTACTGTGTAACCCCGCGTTATATCAGGAGAGCAGGACCAAGGGCGTACCTGTACGCCCTTGGTCCTTAAGGGGTTAACCTTTCCTTGTAAGTTTTATTCTGCAATCCATGTACTAGTTTAGTAGCTCTTCTCTGAACTCTCTCTAGAGTATCTGTATCCTTCTGGAGATACGGCCTCCAGTACTGCGCACAATACTCCAATTGAGGTCTCACCAGTGTTCTGTACAGCGGCATGAGCACTTCTCTCTTTCTACTGCTTATACCTCTCCCTATACAGCCAAACATTCTGCTAGCGTTTCCTGCTGCTCTTTTACATTGTCTACCTACCTTTAAGTCTTCTGAAATAATTACCCCTAAATCAATTTCCTCAGATACTCAGGTCAGGGCAGTGTCAAATAATCTATATTCTGCCTGAGGGTTTTTACGCCCCAGGTGCATTATCTTGCACTTATCCACATTTAATTTCAGTTGCCAGAGTTCTGACCATTCTTCTAGTTTGCCTTAATCCTTTTCCAATTGGCGGATCCCTCCAGGAACATCAACCCTGTTACATATCTTTGTGTCATCAGCAAAAAGACATACCTTACCATCGAGACCTTCTGTAATATCGCTAATGAAGATATTAAACAATATTGGTCCCAGTACAGATCCCTGAGGTCCCCACTGGTGACAAGACCTTGCTCTGAATATTCTCCATTGACTACAACCCTCTGTTGTCTGTTACTCAGCCACTGCCTAATCCACTCAACAATATTGGAGTCCAAGCTCTATGACTGTAGTTTATTGATAAGTCTTCTATGTGGGACAGTGTCAAAAACCTTACTAAAATTTAGATATGCAATGTCTACTGCCCCTCCGCCATCTATTAGTTTAGTCACCCAGTCAAAAAAATCTATAAGATTTGTTTGAAATGATCTCTCTGAAGTCAACCCATGTTGTTTTTCATCTTGCAATCCATGGGATTTTAGATGTTCCACAATCTTATCCTTTAGTAGGGTTTCCATTAATTTCCCCACTATTGATGTCAGACTTACTGGCCTATAGTTGCTTGATTCCTCCTTACTACCTTTCTTGTGAATGGGCACAACATTTGCTAATTTCCAATCTTCCGGGACGGCTCCTGTTACCATTGATTGGTTAAATAAATCTGCTAACGGTTTTGCTAGCTCACCACTAAACTCTTTTAATAATTTTGGGTGTATCCCATCAGGCCCCTGTGATTTATTTGTCTTCACTTAAGGCAGTCGGCTAGCCCCTTATTCTCTTCTACATGCCTTCCTTCCTTTGTTTTTAATTTAGTTATTCCTTTTTTTGATTTCCTTTTTTCATTTATATATCTGAAGAATGTCTTATCCCCTTTATTCACAGACTGAGCTAGTTTTTCTTCTGCCTGTGCTTTAGAAGTTCTTATAACTTGCTTGGTCTCTTTCTGCCTATCTTCATTGCTCTGGTTGTTTTATAATTACTAAATGCTAGTTTTTTGTTTTTTATGATTTTGGCCACTTCTGCTGAGTACCACAGTGGTCTCTTCCTTTTTCTGCTTTTACTGACAAGTCTTGTGCAATTTTCTGTTGCCTTCAATAAAGCGTCTTTTAAGTAGTCCCATTTCTCCTGAACTCCATGTAATTTGTTCCAGTCTGATAGGGACTCATTTATGACTAATTTCATTTTTGAAAATTCTGTTTTTCTAAAATCTAAAACTTTTGTTTTTGTGTGGTGTGACTCCTTCACTGTTCTTATATTAAACCACACTGACTGGTGATCACTAGATCCAGAGCTTTCGCCTACAATAACATCATATACCAAATCCCCATATGTGAATACCAAATCCAAAATGGCCTCCTTCCGCGTTGGCTCCTCAACCACTTGTTGTAGAGATGATCCCAGTAGGGAATTTAGAATATTTGTACTCCTGGCCGAATCAGCTATTTTGGTTTTCCAGTTTATATCCGGAAGATTGAAGTCTCCCATAATGATAACTTCTCCTTTCATTGTCATTTTAGATATTTTTTCAACTAGTAGATCATCTACTTCTTTAACTTGGCCAGGTGGTCTGTATATCACACCTACACAAGTTACTGCATGGTTACCAAACTGCAACGTAACCCAAACTGACTCTGTGGTTTCCTCACTAACTTGTATTAGGTTAGATTTTATGCTATCTTTCACATACAGGGCCACTCCTCCTCCTTTCTTGCCTTCTCTGTCTCTTCTGTATAAAGAGTACCCTGGTATGGATATGTCCCAGTTATTCCCTTCATTAAACCATGTCTCAGTAACGGCATTGGTTGTGTAGTGTTTTTATGGTACATTCACATGGGCGGAGATTTACAGTAAGTTTGAGCTGCGATGGAAAATTTGGAAAAACTCCCAGCATGCACTGGCAGACCATATATGCTGGGAGTTGTAGTTATGCAACAGCTGGAGGCACATTGGTTGGGAAACACAGAGTTTGTTACTTTACTCAGTGTTTCGCAACCATTGTGCCTTCAGCTGTTGCAAAACTAGAACACCCAGCATGTACAGTCTCAGTGCATGCTGGGAGTTGTATTTTTGCAACAGCTGGAGGCACACTGGTTGCAAAACACTGAGGTAGGTAACAAACTCTGTTTCACAACCAATGTGTCTCCAGCTGTTGCAAAACTGCAACAATCAGCATGCATTGACAGCCGAAGGGCATGCTGAGAGTTGTAGTTTTGCAACAGCTGGAGGCACACTGCTACAACTCCCAGCATACCCTTTGGTAGTCTGTGCATGTTGGGAGGTGTAGTTATGAAAAACTAGATGCACACTTTTTCATAGAAAAAATGTGCCTCCAGCTGTTGCATTACCACAACTCCCAGCATGCACAGACTACCAAAGGGCATGCTGGGAGTTGTAGTTGGAACTCCAGCTGTTGCAAAACTACAACTCCCAGCATTCCCTTTGGCTTTGCATGCCGAGAGTTGTTGCTAAGCAACATCAGGAGGTGAACAGGCCTCACCTCCTGCTGTATCCTGCCACCGGGACCGCCGCACTGTATCCTGCCGCCGGGCCCAATCCTGCTGCTGCTTCGACCGATCAATCACGTGATCGTGAGGTGTCACCCATGCCACCTCACTCCTGCTGAGTAAGGGGGAATGGGGCTGTCTCGGACAGCCCCATTCACCCTTTTTTTCCGGGTCACCGGGTCACCAGAGACCCAATTGACACGGAATAACCACAAATCGCACATCTGAATGGACCTCTGGACCCCCCCTGGGCAATATGCCGGGATGCCTGCTGAACGATATCAGCAGGCATCCCGGTCCATGCCCAGCGAACGGCAGGAGCTGGAAGAACGCAGGGCATACCTATACGCCCTGAGTCCTTAAGGACTCGGAAATGGGGGCATATGGATACGCCCTGCGTCCTTAAGGGGTTAATATTTTAAAAGCAGCACAAGAGACCTTTAAAAATGTGAGGAGAAAAAAAATGGTGTGATTAATATCGCTGGAACAGAAATGACAGTAATTTTTTAATATCTCACCCAATGTGAACTGAACTCAACCCACTTGTAAGTCTGAGTTTACCTGCTACTACATTGAGATGTGGTGACTGGGGTGTAGCAGTATGTAACAGGGTCTGGTTGTATAAACCCTGGGGGCAAGATGTTGTTAACCCCTTAGTGTTCGTGACGCCAGGATGTGTTTATTCCGGTATGGTAACCGCCGTCAACCAATCCAGAAATGGTTTGTAATAAAGGAATGTCCACAGCAAGAATTCTGAATAAACTGGAACTTTTACTTGAAATGTTTAGGGAACAGTCTTTACAATTATGCAGTTCCTTCAGAGGCAACCGGGACACAGGATACCTTGCAGGCTATGCGAAGGGGGCATGATGGCCATCGTGCCCCCCTTCTCATAGTCTTTCGCTGAGGGGGAGGGCGTGACATCACGAAGGGGGCGGGCGTGACGTCACGAGGGGCAGCCCTGAACACGGAAGCCCGCACACAGCGTCCGGAACAATAAACTTCCGGACGCTGGGAAGCGGAGCATCGGACACAGGGCAGCGGAGTACCCCTTTAAGAACACAGCCATGAATATGGTAACAATACTTTTACATTTTACAACAATACCTTTATTTATTTTTATTATTGTTTTTTTTATAGAGATATACCTACATATTACTATGCATCTCTAATGACTATGCACATATTATTAGTACTATCACATTTGACTGACTGACAATCTTACTGACATTTGACTGCTATATAGAGTGGGGATCAAAAGTTTGGGCACCCCATGTAAAAATTTGTATTAAAGAAGCCAAGGAAAGATGGAAAAATCTCCAAAAGGCATCAAATTACAGATTTGACATTCTTATAATACGTCAACAAAAGTTAGATTTTATTTCCATCATTTACACTTTCAAAATAACAGAAAACAAAAAGATGGCGTCTGCAATAGTTTGGGTACCCTGCAGAATTTATAGCATGCACTGCCCCCTTTGCACAGCTGAGACCTGCCAGTGTCATGGATTGTTCTCAATCATCATCTGGGAAGACCAGGTGATGTGAATCTCAAAGGTTTTAAATGCCCAGACTGATCTGACCTTGCCCCAACAATCAGCACCATGGGTTCTTCTAAGCAGTTGTCTAGAAATCTGAAACTGAAAATAGTTGATGCTCACAAAGCTGGAGACGGCTATGAGAAGATAGCAAAACATTTTCAGGTGTCAATATCCTCTGTTCGGAATGTAATTAAGAAATGGCAGTCATCAGGAACAGTGGAAGTTAAAACAAGATCTGGAAGACCAAAAAAATATCAAACAGAACAGCTCGCAGGATTGTGAGAAAAACTATTCAAAACCCAGAAAGATCTGGCAGACACTGGAGTTGTGGTACACTATTCCACTATAAAAACATACTTGTACAAATATGGTCTTCATGGAAGAGTCATCAGAAGAAAACCTCTTTTACATCCTCACCACAAAAATTAGCGTTTGACCGTTTTGGAAACAAGTTCTGTGGATCGATGAGGTTAAAATTGAACTTTTTGGCCGGAATGAGCAAAGGTACGTTTGGAGAAGAAGGGGAACAGAATTTAATGAAAAGCACCTCTGTCCAACTGTTAAGCATGGGTGAGAGGATCAATCATGCTTTGGGGTTGTATTGCAGCCAGTGGCACAGGGAACATCTCACGAGTAGAAGGAAAAATGGATTCAATAAAACTTCAGCAAATTTTGGATGATAACTTGATGCCATCTGTGAAAAAGCTGAAGTTAAATAGAGGATGGCTTCTACAAATGGATAATGATCCTAAACACACCTCGAAATCCACGGGGGATTACATCAAGAGGCGTAAACTGAAGGTTTTGCCATGGCCTTCACAATTTCCCAACCTCAACATAATTGAAAATGTATGGATAGATGTTGAAAGAACAGTGCGTGACAGACAGCCCAGAAATCTCAAAGAACTGGAAAACTTTAGTAAGAAAGAATGGGCAAAGATACCTCAAACAAGAATTGAAAGACTCTTGGCTGGCTACAAAAAGTGTTTACAAGCTGTGATACTTGACAAAGGGGGCAGTACAAGATATTAACTCTGCAGGGTGCCCAAACTTTTGCAGACACCATTTTTTTGTTTTCTGTTATTTTGAAAGTGTAATTGATGGAAATAAAATCTAAATTTTGTTGACTTATTATAAGAATGTCTAATCTGTAATTTGATGCTTCTTGGAGATTTTTCCATCTTTCCTTGGCTTCTTTATGCACATTAATACAAATTTTTACCTGGGGTGCCCAAACTTTTGATCCCCACTGTATGGTATGCATGATGTCTGCAATGGTTATACATACTCTACATTATCTCACTGTTGCTGCTACTACATTGAGATGTGGTGACTGGGGTGTAGCAGTATGTAACAGGGTCTGGTTGTATAAACCCTGGGGGCAAGATGTTGTTAACCCCTTAGTGTTCGTGACGCCAGGATGTGGTTATTCTGGTATGGTAACCGCCATCAATCAACCCAAGAACGGTTTGTAATAAAGGAATGTCCACAGCAAGGATTCTAAATAAACTGGAACGTTTACTTGTTTAGGGAACAGTCTTTACAATTATGCAGTTCCTTCAGAGGCAACCGGGACACAGGATACCTCACAGGTTTGCTTGGACTTGTTATTATTGAGATATTTAGGTAGACCACTGTGCTACTGATATATTCCTTAGCTGAGGAGTAGTCACTGGATTTGTAGAGAGAATTGTAACTCATGTTTTAGAAGTGGTTGTGTTTCTTTTGGCTTTGGTCTAGATGAGATGAATTTGCAGTATACAGGACTTTGTGCTTCCTTTTGAGTCCAAGAAATAAGAGAGTATAGAGACTACAGCCACTTATATACTAGGGGGCTGGACTAAAGCCCATTGGTTGCTAATGCCTGGGGTTCCTGTGCCGATGGAACTCTGGGTATATCACATGACAGTAGATCACATGACCAAGGAAGGTCCTATACATTTTATACAAACTGTACAAATTTATACATATGAACAATTAATACACATAATGAATATACACTGCATTTATAAGACAAGGGGGGAGCCCTGCAGGAGAGCCCTATGAACCTAAGGGACTCTTCCTGAGGGGACTTAAGGATGGTACAGGATAGGTCCTGTACCGGGACACCACAAAGCTTAATGTTAATTATAGAAACAATTATATAACAACTCTATTATTTTATGGTTAAAAATACACACTGCACACCTTGTTAATTGTAGGACACGTACATGCTGGCGTACCCACTAAATTTGAAAATGTTGTGTAAAAAATAGAATAAGGCACAAAATAATTGTGTAAGATTTTTACAGACTACGTAAATAACCCATATGTGGCACTAAAATTTTCCATTAAAAAAAAAATAAAAAATCCATAGTAATGCAGCTTCATGCACATTTTGGGGTGGGTAATGTACCGAGCCGCTTTTTTTTTTTTTTTTTGTGGCTTCACTATTGTTTATGTGCCTGTTGGTGCTGCGCTGCCTTCCTTCCTGATGTAAACTCCTTCCTCAGCGCGGTGACGCATGTCTCCACCCACCAACGTCACAAAATGTGGTCTCAAAATTAAACAAAAAAGCCCCCAGGGTACGGATATTCATGGTGCGGCATAGTGTGTTTTTAATACTTTTTTAATTTCAGAGGAGGGTGGATGGGTTGTTGCGGGATAGTTGGAGTGCAGCTATTTAGTGCCAGGGAGGCCAGTCAGGGTGTCACCTGATGCAGTACACCCCCTCCCAGTCACTCTCTAGTAACACTAATGGTAATAAAGGGTAGATAAAGAACTTCGGCTATTAACATAAGGGAAAATTTTTCTATTTTAAAAAAATGCTTTTGCAAGTGGTTTCCCAGGTTTTGCTTCCGTGCGATTTATTTTTCAAAGTCGTGCAACTTTTTGATAAATAGGTCACACATAAGCAAAAGTAAGTTAAAAAACAATTGTCATATAAAAGCCGTACGTTTGAAAAGAATGATAAATCTCCTTCAAAAAGTTTTTTCTGGAACTTCGTTTCTCGGCACAGACGTCTCTACCATGATATCCGTCTTCCAGAGCTGCCAAGGAGACTTCCAATAACAATACTCCAGATCACAAAAATTCTGGAGACGGCTTCTGCAGCAGCGGAGGAGCAAGATGAGACACACAACTCGTGTTGCTTTTGGCTCCAAAGAAATGGAATCTGCATTAAGTGCAAGTTCCCACTTCAAAGGTTAGGACCATTCCCATATAATCTTACACTAAGAGCTATTCTCATACCGGCCCCACTGCATCTGTACAGCACAGTGTTTCCCAACCAGGGTGTCTCCACCTGTTACATAACTACAACTCCCAGCATGCCCTTTGGCTGTGCATGCTGGGAGTTGTAGTTATGAAACAGTAGGAGGCACACAGGCCTCACCTCCTGCTGCCAGTCATTTCCTGCCGCCAACAGTAAGCTTTCCCCGCCACTGCACACTACATGGTCGGTACCCGCTCTCGCCCTCCAGACTAGGGGCAGAACGGGTGCCGTCAGGACAGCCCAGAAGACGCCATGATTCATCAGCCGGTCTCAGCCGACCAATCACCATGAACGTGAGGTGGCGCCAGTGCCACCTCACTCCTGCTGGGCAATTGTGATTGGTGCTGTCTCGGACATTCGGTATTCGGTACATTCGGGTAAATCTTTTTATTCTTTTTTGGACTTTTTTAGCGATCCTAAAAAATTATGGAGATTTTATTAAAATTTCGTAGGGTACCATAAAAAAATAATAATAAAAAAGATACAGAAGTGATGGAAAAAATTGTATCTAACGAAATGTATCTTTTTTTATTGTGAAATGTTTATACATTTTTAAACAGGGATCAATTTATGTGAGCGGGTAAAGCACTAAAAATGTAGCCGACAATAATAAAAATGTATTGTGTGCGTGTTTTTCACTTTTTTTTAAACATTTTTTAGGTAGTACTACTACTCCCAGCATGGAACACACTGTTCCATGATGGTAGTAGTAGTTACCTGTACTAATTGACAGATCGCCGGGGTCCCTTGCGATCCTCTTGTATAGATGCGGCGGCAGCTCTTCTATGGTCCCCTGCACTCACGTATATATACACATATTCATATTTCCCGCAGAGCTGTGATTGGCCAGATGGTTCCAGCCAATCACAGCTCTCTGTGAGAAATAGGAATATGTGTATATATACGGCCGTGCAGGGGACCATAGGAGCGCGGCCGCCGCATCCATACATTATACAGGAGCATCACAGCGGGTGTCAGGAGTGATACCCACAGTGATCTTTCCTTTACTACAAGTACTACTACTCCCAACAATGGAGTACACTCTGCTCCATGCTGGGAGCTGTAGTACCTGCGTTAATAGACAGATCGCAGCAGGTGTCAGAAGTTACACTCGCTGCGATTTGTCTATTAATGCAGGTACTACAGCTCCCAGCATGGAGCAGAGTGTGCTCCATGTTGGGAGTATTAGTACCAGCAGTAAGGGACAGATCCCAGCGGATGTCACTCCTCCTGACACCCGCTGCTATCGCCCTTATGTGAATGTCGGGATCAGCTGTTCTCAGGGCTACAGAGCCGGGAGAACAGCTGACGCTGAGCCGTAGGTATACATCGTATATCTACTGCCCAGCAAGAACTTAAAGTGAACCTGCAATGTGTATACAGTATACACATTGCTGGCTCACTTAACCCCTTGCTGAGCTGTGCGTTATGCGCAAGCCCAGCAAGGGAAGAGTTAACTTACACTGCTGGACAGTGTAGGTTAACCCTTTGGGCAGTATACACTATATACAGCTATCTATAGATAGCTGTATATAGTGTATACAGAAGATGAAGTCCGCTTTCCTCCCTCGAGTATCAGGCAGGTCCGTGTAGCTCCGCCCCCAGTGATGATGTCATTAGGGGGTGGAGCTACAGAAGGGAACAAGGCTAGTTAATCTGAAGCTCTGTTCACATTGTCCGTTTTGTATAATGTGAACAGACCCTTCTGGCAGTGTCTACCCAGACAGAGAGACTCCAGCTGTTGCTAAACTACAACTTCCAGCATGCCCAGACAGCCAAAGGCTGTCTGGGCATGCTGGGAGTTGTAGTTTTGCACCAATTGGTGGCTCCCTGTTTTGGTAGACATTGCATCATGGGTGCTCTCCCCAGCGGACAGCGCCAAAAATGTCATAACCAATTTTTTGTGTTTTTTTCTTCTCGTTTCAGATCCATGTATGCAGAGGATTATTGCAGATTCAATGGATTATGGCGGATAACTTTTTTTATTTTAATAAAATGGTTAACGAGGGCTGTGGGGGAGTGTTTTTTTAAATAAAATAATTTTTCCAATGTGTGTTTTTTATTTAATTGAATTTTCAGGCTTAGTAGTGAAAGCCGGTCTTATTGACTGAATCCATTACTAAGCCAGGGCTTAGTGCTAGCTCCAAAAACAGCTAGTGCTAACCCCCAATTATTACCCCGGTACCCACCGCCACAGGGGTGCCGGGAAGAGCTGGTACCAACAGGCCCGGAGCGTCAAAAAATGGCGCTCCTGGGCCTAGGCAGCAACAGGCTGGCGTTATTTAGGCTGGTGAGGGAGAGTAACAATGGTCCTCGCCCACCCTGGTAACGTCAGGCTGTTGCTGTTTGGTTGGTATTGTGCTGAGAATGCAAATACGGGGAACCCTCTACGTTTTTTTTAATTTTTTTTATTTAAATAAAATAAAAAACATATAGGGTTCCCCGTATTTTCATTCTCAGCACAATACCAACCAAACAGCAACAGCCTGATGTTACCAGGGTGGGCGAGGACCATTGTTACTGGCCCTCCCCAGCCTAAATAACGCCAGCCTGTTATCGCCTAGGAACAGGAGCACCATTTTTGACACTCCGGGCCTTTTGGTACTGGCTCTTCCCGACATCCCTGTGGCGGTGGGTACCGGGGTAATAATTGGGGGTTAGCTCTAGCTGTTTTTGGGGCTAGCACTAAGCCCTGTCTTAGTAATGGAGTCAGTCAATAAGACCAGCTTCCACTACTAAGCCTGAAAATTCAATAAAGAAAAACACAAGACATTGGAAAAATTATTTTATTTAAAAAACACTCCCCCACAGCCCTCGTTAACCATTTTATTAAAAGAAAAAAATAATAATCCGCCGTAATCCATCAAATCCGCAGTAATCCTCTGTATACACGCATCTGAAACGAGAAGAAAGAAAAACAACACAAAAAATTGGTTATGACATTTTTGGCGCTGTCCGCTGGGGAGAGCACCCATGATGCAATGTCTACCCAAACAGGGAGCCACCAATTGGTGCAAAACTACAACTCCCAGCATTCCCAGACAGCCTTTGGCTATCTGGGCATGCTGGGAGTTGTAGTTTAGCAACAGCTGGAGTCTCCCTGTCTGGGTAGACACTGCCAGAAGGGTCTGTTAACATTATGCAAAACGGACAATTTGAACAGAGCTTCAGATTAACTAGCCTTGTTCCCTTCTGTAGCTCCGCCCTCTAATGACGTCATCACTAGGGGGTGGAGCTACACGGACCTGCCCGTTACTCGAGGGAAGTAAGCGGACTTCGTCTTCTGTATACACTACATACATGTGGTAGCCCTTGGGGGGTGTATGGTAGGGATGGTATAATGTTGGTATATGAGGGGTTAATATTAACCCAGCCACTCGTGACGCCAGGGTGAGGGGTGGTATGCTGAATCCATGTTCCGGCCTATCACCGCCCTTCCCAGAAACGATAGGTGCAATGAAATGACTGAAGGTCCACAAGCAGATTTACCTTGAACTTGAATAACTTTACTGCAGTGCTTGCAATATCCAATGCGTAGTAACAGTCTCATATAACAGTTCTTAGGTTGCTTAGCGACTGGCAGAAGTTGCGGACCTTGCATTAAACTTGTAGTTTCTGAATTTAGGGAGTGATGTGCAGATCCGTCCGGATTTAGGGGAAATATTGGGTCCGGTGATACTGCAGAGTGCTTAGGGGATGACACACTCTATAATTTAGATCATTCAGCCGTTGCTGCAAGGCTCAGGCCTAACTCACTGCGATATAGGTCTTCTATCTAGAGATAGCTGTATATAGTGTATAACGCCCAAAGGGTTAACCTACACTGTCCAGCAGTGTAAGTTAAATCTTCCCTTGCTGGGCTTGCACATAGCGCACAGCTCAGCAAGGGGTTAAGTGAGCCAGCAATGTGTATACTGTATACACATTGCAGGCTCACTGTAAGTTCTTGCTGGGCAGTAGATATACGATGTATACCTACGGCTCAGCGTCAGCTGTTCTCCCGGCTATGTAGCCCTGAGAACAGCTGATCCCGACATTCACATCAGGAGGATCGCAGCGGGTGTCAGGAGAAGTGACATCCCTGGGATCTGTTCCTTACTAGTGTTGAGCGGCATAGGCCATATTCGAATTCGCGAATATTCGCGAATATATGGACGAATATTCGTCACATATTCGCGAATATTCGCATATTCGTCATATTCTCGTTTTATTTTCGCATATGCGGATATTCGCGTATGCGAAAATTAGCATATGCGAATATTAGCATTTTCAAAATTAGTATACGCGAAGATTCGCATATGCGAAAATTAGCATATGCAAATCTTCGCATATGCGAATGTTCGCACGCCAGTCTCACACAGTAGTATTACAGCCTTCTTTACACCACACAAGCTGGAAGCAGAGAGGGGTGATCACTGTGATGTGTACTGTGAAGAAAAAAAAAATAAAAATAACGAATATTCGTAATTACGAATATATAGCGCTATATTCGCGAAATTCGCGAATTCGCGAATATGCTATATTCGCGAATAATATTCGAATTGCGAATATTCGCGAGCAACACTATTCCTTACTGCAGGTACTAATACTCCCAACATGGAGCACACTCTTCTCCATGCTGGGAGCTGTAGTACCTGCATTAATAGACATATCGCAGCAGAGTGTAACTTCTGACACCCACTGCAATCTGTCTATTAATGCAGGTACTACAGCTCCCAGCATGAGGCAGAGTGTACTCCACGTTGGGAGTAATAGTACTTGTAGTAAAGGAAAGATCACTGCAGGTATCACTCCTGACACCCGCTGTGATGCTCCTGTATAATGTATGGATGCAGCGGCCGCGCTCCTATGGTCCTCTGCACGGCCGTATATATACACATATTCCTATTTCTCACAGAGAGCTGTGATTGGCTGGAACCATCTGGCCAATCACAGCTCTGCGGGAAATATGAATATGTGTATATATACGTGAGTGCAGGGGACCATAGAAGAGCGGCCACCGCATCTATACCTTATACAAGAGGATTGCAAGGGACCCCTGCGATCTGTCAATTAGTACAGGTAACTACTACTCCCATCATGGAAGAGTGTGTTCCATGCTGGGAGTAGTAGTACTACCTAAAAAATGTTTTTTAGAAAAGTGAAAAACACGCACACACTACATTTTTATTATTGTCGGCTACATTTTTAGTGCTTTACCCGCTCACATAAATTGATCCCTGTTTAAAAATGAATAAACATTTCATAATAAAAAAGATACATTTCGTTAGATACAATTTTTTCCATCACTACTGTATCTATTTTATTATGATTTTTTTTATGGTACCCTACGAAATTTTAATAAAAAAGGTATCTCCATAATTTTTTAGGATCGCTAAAGTCCAAAAAAAGAATAAAAAGATTTACCGAATGTACCCGAATACCGAATGTATCCGAAAAATCAAATTGCATCTTTATCCTTTTTATTATCTTTGTTATCAGAATGAATTCTTTACGTCATTTAGGGATAACGAATGCATTCGTTATTTACAGCTATTCGTATTATCGTGGCTATTCGGGAATGTTCAAAATATGTTTTCGTGCATTCGGATCGGTCCGAATGCCCGAAAACGGTAAAATTCGGTAAATTAGACATTCGTGCTGAACTGAATTGCACATGTCTAGAAGTTACACTGTACCAGGACATTGCGCCCACGACCTCCCGGCGCTCATGACCACAGGTATTGACTCTATTACTATCTCCGATCACGCTCCTGTACATCTTTCTTTGTCTCTGTCCCCTTTCCCCTCCAATTCTTGGCGCTGGAGATTGAATGAAGGCATCCTTTCTAATCAGACTGCTCTAGCTGACATTACGCAACAGTTATCCTTATACTTTGATTTAAACTCTAAGTCGGGAACGGCCTTCATGCGAGGGATATTCATTTCCTGGGGTTCCAAACTGAAGAAAGAGAGGCAGCGCAAGATCACTGACATTCTGTCTGAAATCTCCACCCTGGTGAGGATACACAAGTGTACCGGGGCGATAGCGATTCAGGAGACACTTAAATCCCTATTCACCACCCTTAATACTCTCCTCACCGAAAAATCAGCGGAGGCCTACCTCCACCACAGGCACCGTATTTATGCACACGGGGACAAGGGAGGTAAGCTCATGTCCACACTTATAAAGAAGGCGAGAACAAAACAACACATTCATGGAGTGAGAGATGAGAGAGGCCACCGGTATACAGACACGCCCTCCATTGCTAAAGCTTTCCAGACGTTTTACACCTCTCTGTATAATTTATCAGAGGGAGAGTCCCCGGACTCTGCTTCCGGACGTAGAGAGGCGACGAAAAGATTTCTGACATCACTAAACCTCCCTACTTTAGACGAACACATGCAGAGAGAACTCATGCTACCTATTACCCCAGAAGAAGTGCAGAGAGTGGTCTCTTTTTTCCCACCGGGGAAGAGTCTGGGCCCGGACGGTCTTCCACTGGAATACTACCGTAAATTTGCGGACGTTCTGATCCCCCACCTCACCTCTGTTTGCGAGGCTTTATTCCGTGGGTCTCCTCTCCCTAAACAGTCCCTTGAAGCACATGTCACTCTCATTCACAAGGAAGGCAAGAACCCAGAAGACTGTGGGAGCTACAGACCAATATCACTTCTGAACTTAGACCTCAAAATCTGGGCTAAACTGCTCTCCTTGAGAATCAAGAGTCATCTTCCCCACTTAGTAGACGTGGACCAGTCGGGATTTGTACCAGGTAGGGAGGGTCGCACGAACACATTGAGACTGCTAACTGCGATCCAACATGCTCACATGAAAAGACTGCCCCTTGTCCTTCTTGGCATTGACGGCATTTGATAGGGTCAATTGGGAGTATATGAAGGAGACGCTACACCGCTTCGGATTTCCCCTGCAGTTTATAACAGCTCTTATGTCCCTTTACACACAACCGTATGCTTCGTTGATGGTCAACGATGACATATCCCCCCGTTCTGGATCACAAACGGGACCAGGCAGGGATGCCCCCTGTCCCCAACCATTTTTATACTAACAATGGAAACGCTTTTAAAGAGAGTTCGACAGTTGACCAGTATCTCAGAATACAAAACCCCGAGGGGAGAGCTTAAAGCACTAGCCTTCGCAGATGATTTACTATTTCTCTTAAGTGACCCTGCACACGGACTGCCTAGTTTATTAGACCTGTTCGGAGAATTTGGCTCGCTGTCGTACTTTAAAGTAAATGTTTCTATGTCGGAATTATTAAACATTACTCTATCTGCAGCTAAGATTAGGGAGATCGACTCCCTGTCCCCTTTCCCCTGGGCCAAATCGTCACTCACGTATCTAGGGGTTAAAATACCTAGCTCGCTCACAAGCATTTTTCAACTTAACTTCAAACCCCTACTAGCAGAGATTAAAGAGACATTGGCTGGATATGATCTTCCCCTGATCCTATGGATGGGTAGGAAAAACCTGGGTAGGAAAAACTCAGATGTTAATAAGTGCAGGTCAATGTTTTGATGCCAGATCTGTACTGTTATCTATACTATGATGGAGAAGGCGCTGCTGCAACAGCGACCCCCTCGCCTACCTTTGTTCCTTATCTCTTTGTATTGTGCGTTAATGACTTTAAAATAAAATAAAAACTTGTTTGAAAAAAAAAAAAGTCTGATGTGTAAGTGAAAAAAAATGTTTACACTAAAATGCTGTTTTCCCCCCAAATTTTACATTTTTGCAAGGGGTAATAGGAGAAAATGACCCCCAAAATTTGTAAGCCCATTTCTTCTGAGTGTGGAAATACCCCATGTGTGGATGTCAAGTGCTCTGCTGGTGAACTACAATGCTCAGAAGAGAAGGAGCGCCATTGAGCTTTTGGAGAGATAATTTGTTTGGAGTAGTAGTCAGGGGCCATGTGCATTTACAAAGCCCCCGTGGTGCCAGAACAATGGACCCCACACATGTGACCCCATTTTGGAAACTACATCCCTCACAGAATTTTATAAGGAGTGCAGTGAGTATTTACACCCCACTGGCGTTTGACAGGTCTTTGGAACATTGGGCTGTGCAAATTAAAAATTACATTTTTCATTTTCAAGGACCACTGTTCCAAAAATCTGTCAGACACATGTGGGGTGTAAATGCTCACTGTACCCCTTATTACATTATGTGAGGGGTGTAGTTTCCCAAATGGGGTCACATGTGTGGGGCGGGGTCCATTGTTCTGGCACTATGGGGGCTTTGTAAACACACGTAGCCTTCAATTCCGGACAAAATTTATCTTCAAAAGCCCAATGGTGCTCCTCTCTTCTGAGCATTGTAGTTCGCCCGCAGAGCACTTTCCATCAACATATGGGGTATGTTCTTACTCAGAAGAAATGGGGTTACAAATTTTGGGGGGCTTTTTTCCTATTTTCTGTTTTTTTTACTTTTTTATTTTCCTATCCAACTTTAATGAAAAATTCTTCAAACACCTGTGGGGTGTTAAGGCTCACGATACCACTTGTTACATTCCTTGAGGGGTGTAGTTTCCAAAATGGGGTCATATGTGGGTATTTCTTTTTTTGCGTTTATGTCAGAACCGCTGTAAGATCAGCCACCCTTGTGAAAATCACCAATTTAGACCTTAAATGTACATAGTGCACTCTCCCTCCTGAGCGTTGTGGTGCGTCCGCAGAGCATTTTACGCCCACCTATGGGGTATTTCCGTGCTCAGGAGAAATTGCGTTACAAATTTTAGGGGTATTTTTTTCCTTTTACTGCTTGTGAAAATAAAAAGTATGGGGCAACACCAGCATGTTAGTGTAAACATTTTTATTTTTTTACACAGGCTGGTGCAGCCCCATACTTTTCCTTTTCATAAGGGGTAAAAGGAGAAAAAGCCCCCCAAAATATGTAGTACAATTTCTCCCGATTATGGAAATACCCCATGTGTGGCCCTAAACTGTTTCCTTGAAATATGACAGGGCTCCGAAGTGAGAGAGCGCCATGCGCATTTGAGGACTAAATTAGGGATTGCATAGGGGTGGACATAGGGGTATTCTATCCCAGTGATTCCCAAACAGGGTGCCTCCAGCTGTTGCTAAACTCCCAGCATGCCTGGACAGTCAGTGGCTCTCTGGAAATGCTGGGAGTTGTTGTTTTGCAACAGCTGGAGGCTCCATTTTGGAAACACTGCCGTAAGATACGTTTTTCATTTTTATTGGGGGGGAACAGTGTAAGGGGGTGTATATATAGTGTTTTACCCTTTATTATGTGTTAGTGTAGTATTTTTAGGGGACATTCGCACTGGCGGATTACAGCGAGTTTCCCGCTAGGAGTTTGCGCTGTGGCGAAAAATTTGCCGCAGCTCAAACTTGAAACATAAACCCCACTGTAAACTCGCCCGTGTGAATTTTCCCTGTATGTTCACATGGGAGGGCAAACCTCCATCTGTTTCAAAACTACAACTCCCAGCATGTACTAACGGACCGTGCATGCTGGGAGTTGTACTTTTGCAATAGCTGGAGGCACACTGGTTGGAAAACCTTCAGTTAAGTTCTGTTACCTAACTCAGCACTTTCTAACCAGTGTGCCTCCAGCTGTTGCAAAACTACAATTCCCAGCATGTACTGATCGCCGAAGGTCATGCTGGGAGATGTAGTTATGCAACAGCCGGAGGTACGCAACTACAACTCCCAGCATGCCAAGACAGCTGTTTGCTATTTGGGCATTCTGGGATTTGTAGTTGTGCAAAAGCTGGAGGGTCACAGGTTGGAGATCACTGTGCATTGATCTCCAAACTGTGGGCCTCCAGATGTTGCAAAACTACAAATCCCAGCATGCCCAGACTGCAAACTGCTTTGTGGGCATTCTAGGAGTTGTAGTTTTGCAACATCTGGAGGGCTACAGTTTAGAGACCACTGTATATTGGTCTCAGACTGTAGACCTCCAGATGTTGCTAGGCAACTCACCGGCTTTCGTAGGATCCAGGGAGCCGCATCGCCGTCCTCCTCTTCTGCCGCCGATCACCCCTGCCGATCGCCGCCTGCTGCCGCCGCCGGTTAGTGATTGGGCTTCGGTGCCGGACCCTGTCGGTTTCCCCGTTCTGCCCAGCCTACTGTGGGTGGGTAGAAAGGGGAAACTGAAAGTTAACCCCCCTGCCCCCGATCTGCAATTGGTTGTCGCTTCTTGATGACCATTAGCAGGGATAGGAGGGGTGGCACCCCTGCCACCTCACTCCAATCCCTTCAGGGGGATCGTGGGTTTCTTTGACAACCGCGATCCCCTTTATATACCAGTCACCATAGACCTGTATGACCATAGGCGTGCGCAGCCTATTGCATTAGGGTGTGCATCCTAAAGTACAAACTCACGCCGCACGCATGCGTATATATATATATATATATATATATATATATATACATACATATACATACACACACACACACACATACAAACACACAAATACACTCTTGCTTGCATGCACACATACATAAACAGAGAAGACACCACTAGATAAATCCATTGTCCCCGTAGTCATCCAGATAGCCAATACAGATACCAAACATGCAAGAAAGTCCAAGACCACAGCACCAAAATTGGAAAAAAAGAGCTATTATTTATTGGTTCCTCAAAAAAACTTTTGGGGAACTAATAAACTACAGTTCTTTTGCACGTATCAGTTTATAATTTTTGGTGCTGTGGTCTTGGACTTTGTTGCAGACCTGTATACCATATAAGTAATTGTATCCAGGATCATATAAAGGTAGATACCAGCTGTACACAGGATCTGTATACCATATAGGGGATTATAGTTACATCTAGGGACTCACAGGTAACATAATTTCTGATCAGCGATGTCCTCTTTCCTTTTCTTGTGTATCTGGATCAGATTGACATGTCAACTTCTTCCAGGTAAAAACCATCTCTTTAGCATCTGCAGGAAAAACATGTTAGACTCTGCATTTTTCCAGTGCAATGCCCTCTCATAATAAGGAATAGTAGGTACCCCATTAAGTAGGCCTTTCCCCCACCATAGACCCCCTCATTAGATAAATACGTCTGAAAGTAGGTAGGTTGTTAGCTATCTAGATAGGTAGGTAGGCAGGTAAGTAGGTAGCTAGCTACATGGGTAGGTTGCAACTATGTCAGTAGCTAGGTATGTTCATAGCTAGGTTGGTTGTTAGCTAGATAGCTTGTTAAGTGTCTAGGTAGATTGTTAGCTAGCTAAGTAGATAGCCATACAGGTAGGTAGTTAGGTTGCTAGGTAAATAGCTAGGTAGGTAGCAAGGTTGGTTATTAGCAACATAGGTGGGTAGCTAGCTAGGTAGCCAGGTAGGCAATTAGCTAGGTAGGTTGTTAGCTAGCTAGGTAGCCATGTAGTTAGGTTGCTAGGTAGATAGATAGCTAGGTAGGTAGCCAAGTAGTTAGGTAGGTAGATATTCAGGTTGCTAGATAGCCAGGTAGATAGTCAGGTAGCCAGCTTGCTATGTAGGTAGCCAGGTAGTTAGATAGCCAGGGAAGTAGGAAACCAGGTAGGTAGGTTGTTAGCTAGATTGGCAGGTAGGAATTAACACTTTTCAGGTTAAAATGATGGGTTTCCCAGTACATTAATAATATAGACACTGATTTGAATAGGGACCTTCCATACAATTAAATATACCTTTTATTATGTTCCAATAAAATATCGACTTACACTACAAAATATACAGGCTGCCACCGATCACCTATGGATTAGGACACATTTATCTTATTGCACTTGAGTATAAGTAGTCTCTCAGGATAAACTCCATATAAAGGGCAAAAACAGTGTATAAAAACACACAAAATATACACACAATTAATTATATATGCGTGACATCACAGGATACACATATGCGGGGGATATTTTCTCCTATTCTGACCCCTATTTTTTATTTCTCCTTATATGTCCTGTATGAGGGGCATTTTTTTGCGCCCCGATCTGTGATTTTTAACGGTTCCATTTTTGTTTCGATGGGACCTTTTGATTGCTTTCTTTTGTCTTTTTGATTAAATTCTGGAGTTGCAGTTAGTTACTAACTACAACTCCCAGCATGCCTTGATACAGCCTGTGGCTCAGCAGCATGTTGGACTATATAGTAGAATATAGTATGGATCAGTGTTTCCCAACCAGAGGTGCCTCCAGCTGTTGCAAAACTGTAACTCCCAGCATGCCCGGACAGCCAACAGCTGTCCAGGCATGCTGGGAGTTGTAGTTTTGCAACAGCTGGAGGCACTCTGGTTGGGAAACACTGGTATAGTATATGGTGCAACATTCTGGTAGTTGGTGGATTGGTTATATAAATACCGGCCAGGTGGCACCCTACTTTAGACTCCTCTGCCCCCTGCCCCTCTGTCCCCTCCTCCTGTACATTTGCTCCTTCCCAGCCCCCTCTGCCACCACTTCTTCGCACTGTTCTGTGACTGTCCCTCCACAGACCCCCTCCTTCACAATCTTTTGATCCCTGACCCCAACAACCCCCCCCCCCCCCCCCCCCCCCACCGCCCTTTTAACCTTTCCGGGCTGCAGATGACATCGGGCGGGCTGTAGATCACGTTGGGCGGCTCCTGGTCACGCCTGGCTGCTGCCTTCTGCAGTGGTTTAAGCTCCGAGCTTCCGTCCTGCTCGGAGCAGCCGGGGCAGGGGGGCGTGCCTGCGCACGGAAGTGTGCTACTCCTAAAGTAGCAGTGTCCCCGGCCCGGCCTAAGGAACTTGGGACCGGAGGACCTGCCCTGAGTGGGGTCCCTTTCTGCGTGCCAGAGTGGCCCCACTGTTTTACAAATATATTTAAAAAATGGAGGAAGATTTTAAAAAAAGCCGGAGCAGCTGACATCCGGGGCCCAGGCCCCGAATAAAATGACCTAGTGACGCCCCTGAGCCTGGGCTTGATTAGGGTGTGCCCAGGCACACCCGGCACACCCCGTGCGCACGCCTATGTGTATGACCCGGAATCGGCGCAAATCGCCGCGATCGCCGACATGTTGCACGGGATGCCTGCTGAATGATTTCGGCTGGGATCCCGGTCCGGTCCCCGCCCAGCGTGTGGTGGGGATCGGAATTCCCAGGGGCGTATGGATACGCCCTGGGTCCTTAACGATCAAAAACCCAGGGCGTATCCATATGCCCTGGGTCCTTAAGGGGTTAAGGGGTTAATAAAAGTAATAGTAATAATAATAATAATTATACTGTTTCTACCATATCCACTTATCCAGAGATTTTATGCTAGAGATATATTGTCATCCTCCATTCCTGGGAATCCACCTCTCCCCTTCTACAGATCTCTGATTCCTTAATCATCCAATAGGGGGGCTTGTTTCCCACTTATGTACAAAAAAATTTCTAGGTGGACAATATCTTCTGTCTCCATTACAAGCTGTATGTCCAATATGGGAAATGTGCCTTGAATTATGCAGCTCCTCGCTCACTTGTTAATGTATCAAGTGACCCAGAGCCCACCACGTGGAGGTGGCTGCATTTCGGGCTCCTCCCCACCCCCACCCCCAACCATATGCAGATCTTGTGTGACCCAATCAGCGTCTTGTTAAATTGGTTCACATTGATCGTCAATGGCCTTTGCTGTAATACTTCTTAGCTTTGTATGTAGGAAGTAAAATGGCATCTTGAATGTGGTCATCATGCCGGTTACTGTCCATTTGGCCATGGCCCATGCTCCAACCCAAACATTGGATACATAATTGGACCACTTCAGTTTGCTTTTAGCATATTGCCAAGTCCGCTGCAGCCAAGACACTTTGGGCTCCGAGGCATCTTCAGAGGTTGTTGGTAAATCCATCTGGTTATCCTCCATGGTGACTGTCACATGATCGCTGTGCCTGGATTCATGTGGGTCTGAATTGTCACCTAAAGCCATGTCAATAGCCACATCTGCTCGCTGACCACGGTGCTTAATCTTCTTCCCAGGTATTTTATGGATCTCATAATATGGTGGAGTGACCTTATAATGATATAGGTTAGTATACCGCCAAAGGAAACTCGTCACGTAATGTATGAGACACACGACAGGCACCGATAGAACTGGGATATCTGCAAAATAGCGACAGGATACAATATATTAGACCTATATTCATTCATTTATTTATGTATATATATATGTAAATTGATATATTCACACATATAATATATATGTATAAAAATTTATTATTTATATATTATTAATCAAATATTATTATTTCAGAGTAGTTTCCCATGTTTTCTTTTAGAAGGCAAAATACTTAAAACATTGATTCACAAACTAAAATCATTTATCTCACAGGAGTAAACCTTTTCCTAATTGCTGTAAGAGACTTAAAGGAGTACTCCGCCCCTAGACATCTTATCCCCTATACAAAGGATAGGGGATAAGATGTCTGATCGCAGGGGTCTCGCAGCTGGTACCCCAGTAATCTCTGTGCAGCACCCAGCATTCGTTCACAACACTGGGTGACAGGGTCATAATGTCACGGCCACGCCCCTCGTGACATCACGCCACACCCCCTCAATGCAGCCACCACACCCCCTCCCATAGACTTACATTGAGGGGGCGTGGCCCTGACATCACGACCCCGGGGGCAGCAGAGTACCCCATCAAAGCCACCCAGGATAGACTGTACAAGAGAACATCAGTAACTTTACTGCACTCTACTATATTAACTTTACACTAATACATTCATGTTAAATCCATTTATAAACTGAAATTTAGGAAGTTTTCATTATTCCTACCTCTTAGCTTCATGGTCGCCGTCCTTACAGGATCCTTTTGCCTAAATAGACAAAATTCTCTTCAATTTGCAAAATAAGCGCAGGTCTAGTAGGAGAACGTGTTCACCCGCCGAACCGAGGAAATAAGTGTTAGGGATTGGATTCTACCCTGGAGAAAGTCTCTTTGATGTGTGATGTCACAGCAGATGACATCACGTGTATGTGTATCCATTGTAATGGCTGTACTGTACTTTACTTACACTATGTACAGTTATACTGGGGGTTTACAAAGGATTTGAAGATTACAGCTTTAACCCCTTCAGGGTCACAGCCCTTTTTGGTCTTGAGGACACAGGAAATTTTCATTTTTACCTTAAAATTTTTTCCTCCTCCCCTTCTAAGAGCCATAAATCTTAAAATGTTCAACCTAAAGACCAATATGAGGGTTTATTTCTTTTGCAACCAACTGTACTTTGTAATGAAGCCTTTCATTTTAACATAGAATATATGGTACTATAAAAAAATATATATATTATTTGCGACAGGAAATTGAGAAGAAAACCGCAATTTTGCAACTTTTGATAGTTTTTGTTTTTACACAATGAACTGTATGATAACACTGACATGTTCTTTTTATACTGCGGGTCAATGCTTGGGTAAACACTTTACTATTTTTGTACTGCTTCAAAAAATATAAATATATATCAAACTTTTTAAACAATATAAGTATGTTTTAAACTGTATGAGGGCTAAGTTTTTTGCTGTATTCATCCCTGTATATGGAAAAATAAAAAAGTTATAGAGGCCAGAAGAGGACAATTTTAAACCTACTAATTTTGGTGCAAAAAGTTACAAGTGTAACAACTCCATAGATGATCTGTCTGGTCAGATTGGTGTAATTGGGGTAGATATAAATCTAATAAGAGAAGACATGAAAAAAAGGGGGTGGGCATGCCCAGAGGGGGTTGTGATGGTTTCCTTTTCTTTTTTATTTATTTTTTTATTTCTCCTCTGCTTTCTTTATTCTTTCCCAATGGTTAGGATGCCTAGGCGTTGCTCTTTCCCATCCCCTCTGTTGTGTTGCAGAATAAGGTAAACAAAATTAAGATTCTCGCATGGAACGTTGGGGGATTAGGGGACAATGTTAAGAGGATGGCAGTAATGAGGGTAGTAAGAAACCACCTCCCGTGTGTGGTGGGCTTGCTCGAGACACACCTTACGGGGGACACGGTGCACCTCCTGGGAAGAAATTGGTGGGGTAATAGCTACCACTCCTTTTTCTCTTCTCACTCAAGGGGAGTTTCGGTTCTCTTTCATAGGCGTATAAAATGGGAGCTGTTTGGGAAGAGGGTGGATGAGTATGGGCGATTCATCTTTTTACATGGCAATATGGATGGTTTGATTTGTGTTCTAGCATTTGTTTATGTCCCTCCTCCTTTCTCCTCAGATATTTTGATTAAGCTTTTTGATTTTTGTGTAGGGAAGGACTGTCCTATGTTCCTGCAGGGAGATATGAACTGTGTAAGCTCAGAGGAAATGGATAGACTTCGTATGCAGGGAGCAGTTAGAAGTACGGGGGTGTCCCCATTGGCTAAAATCTGCACAGAGTTCGGATGGAAGGATATTTGGAGGATGCAAAATCCGGAAGCTAGAAAGTATTCTTGCTGGAATAAAACCAGCCGAACTCTGTCCAGAATAGATACATGTATTGGTAATCCCCAAAGCTGGGATAAAATAAGCCAGATTCATTATCTCACTCGCTGCCTGTCTGACCACGCAGCGATAGAGATAAATATTATTACGGGAGGGTTGGCCTGGGAGGGTTTGTTAAAAATTAACGCACACTGGTTTACACTTATAGATAATGGAGGGATATTAAAGAGTCTTGTAGAGTACTTTAGGAACAACTGGGGGACAGCGAGTGACCAGATGGTATGGGAAGCGGGGAAGGCGTTCCTCAGGGGAGAGTTAATAAGAGCAATTAAAAGAAAGAAGCGGGAGTTTAGGAGTAGGGAGGAAGAGCTGAGGAAGAATTGTTTGAAGAACAACAAGTACGGAACCCCACGGAGGAAGGTAAAAGTAAGTGGCAGGAGTGCCAGGATGCCCTGGACGGCTATCTGTTAAGTAAAAGTAAGAGCAAGTCCCTTTTCCAGGGACACCAGAGACTGGTAGAGGCGGGTACCTCAAATAAGTTTCTGATGTCACTGGTGAGGTAGCAGAGAGCCTCTCCAGGGCCTCAGAGAATTATAGGGAGGGAAGGTAAGGAATGTGTGGGAAGGAAAGAGGTTCTTAGAAAATTTGGAGAATATTACAAGGAATTATATACATCAGAAATAGAGAAAGAAAGTAAAGAAATAAAAAAGTACCTACAAGTAATAGGGCTCCCTCAAATCCCGAGTGAAGTTAGGGAGGAAATGGAGAATTCAGTAAGTGTGGGGGAATTAGAACATGCTCTTAAAAAAACACGGGGTAATACCACCCCTGGGAGTGATGGCCTCCCTTTTGAGGTATACAGAAGATACAGTAGCTGCCTGTTACCAGCATTAGCCTGAGTTTTGTCCTCTAGTGGGAAGGGATTAGGGTTGCCACTTTCTATGAGGGAATCCATTATAATCCTATTGTTGAATGAAGGGAAGAGTGAGGAGGAGATGGGCTCGTATAGGCATAAAATTTATCAGTGCGTTTTTTTTTTTTGTAACACAATTTTGTATGCATTTTTTTGAGCAAATAAAAAAGGAGAAGAAAAAAAAAGTTATAATAAGTAAAACAAAATCAAACCTTAATAAGCTGGGTATCAATTTAATTGTATGGATCTACAGAAAAAATATAAGGTGTTATTTTTACCGAAAACTGCACTGTGTACAACCGTAAGCCCCTAAAAAAAATTTCAAAATGGCGTTTGTTTTTTTCAATTTTGCCCAACAAATATTTTTTTTCTAGCTTTGCCGTAGATTTTGTGGTGAAATTATTGATGTAATTACAAAGTACAATGTGTGGTGCAAAAAAAAACAGCCCTTATAGGAGTCTGTGTTATGATTTTAGGAAGGTGAGGAGGAAAAAACTAGCGCAAAAATTAAAACCTGTGGTCCTGAAAGGGTTAAAAAAAATATATTTTTTTTTCATTGTCACTGCACCTGCACTCACATTTAACCCATGGACATGTTTTATTCATATGGTTATGCTTGTACTGGCACTTAATCTGTGATTTGCTGTTTTTATCGGTACCACATTTGCGTATATGTGATTTTTGATGCCTTTTTTTTAATTAACTTTTTTATTTTTTTTCCGGGATGTGATCACAAATCAACATTGGACTTTGTTATTTTTACGTTTTATGCCGTTCACTGTATGGAATCATTAATGTTATATTTTATCATTCGGACTATTCTCGACATTGCTATACCAAATATGTTGATTTATTTTATTTTTTTTACAAATTTGTATTTGTAAAATGGGAAAAGAGGGGGAATTAATTTTTTTTATTGGAGGAGGTAATTATTCCCATTATTAAACTGTAACAGTTAATAGCTATCTTTTGATTTTTAACCTGTTGGGGACAAAGGGCGTATGCATACGCCCTTGCATCCTGGTACTTAAGGACGAAGGGCGTATCCATACGCCCGTGGGAATTTCGGTCCCCGCCGCGGGCCGGGTGTGGACCGGACCGGGGTGACTGCTGATATCTATCAGCAGGCACCCCGTGCAAATGCCCTTGGGGGGTCATTAGACCCCCCCATGTCGGCGATCAGCGCAAATCTCAAGTGAATTCACACTTGCGATTTGCGCCGATTCCGGGTCATCACAGGTCTATGGTGACCCGAAATAGAAGGGGGATCGCGGTTGTCTAAGAAGGGATAGGAGTGAGGTGGCAGGGGTGCCACCCCTCCTATCCCTGCTATTGGTGGTCTAGACGTGACCACCAATAGCAGATCGGGGTGGAGGGATTTACTTTCGTTTTCTTCGTCCTGCCCACCCACAATAGGCGGGGCAGGATGGGGAAACAACGGGACCAAACGCCGAAGGTTCACTTACCCCTCTGGAGGCTGCGGGTGATGGTGATCGGCGGGCGGCGACGGAGATCGGCGCGGGCGGTGGGCGGCAGAATAAGACGGCTCCCTGGATCCTACAGAAGCCGGTAAGTTGCCTAGCAACATCTGGATGGCTACAGTCTGAGACTCTAGCCCTCCAGATGTTGCAAAACTACAACTCCCAGCATGCCCAGACAGCTGTTTGCTGTTTGGGCATGCTGGAATATGTAGTTTTGCAACAGCTGGAGGGCTGCAGTTTGAGACCACTATATAGTGGTCTCTAAACTGTATCCCTCCAGATCTTGCAAAACTACAACTCCTAGCATGCTCAAACAGCTCTTTGCTGTCTGGGCATGCTGGGATTTGTAGTTTTGCAACATCTGGAGGGTCACAGTTTGGAAATCACTGTGCAGTGGTCTATAAACTGTAGCCCTCCAGATGTTGCAAAACTGCAAATCCCAGCATGCTCAAACAGCAAACAGCTGTCTCACCATGTTGGGAATTGTAGTTGCGTAACCTCCAGCTGCTGCATAACTACATCTCCCAGCATGCCCTTCGGCGATTAGTACATGCTGGGAGTTGTAGTTTTGCAACAGCTGGAGGAACACTGGTTGGAAAATACTGTTTAACAGAACCTAACTGAAGGTTTTCCAACCAGTGTGCCTCCAGCTGTTGCAAAACTACAACTCCCAGCATGCATGGTATGTCAGTACATGCTGGGAGTTGTAGTTTTGCAACAGCTGGAGGCACACTGGTTGGAAAATACTGTTAGGTAACATAGCCTAACTGAAGGTTTTTAACCAGTGTGCCTCCAGCTGTTGCAAAAGTACAACTCCCAGCATGCACGGTATGTCAGTACATGCTGGGAGTTGTAGTTTTGCAACAGCTGGAGGCACACTGGTTGGAAAATACTGTTAGGTAACATAGCCTAACTGAAGGTTTTCCAACCAGTGTGCCTCCAGCTGTTGCAAAAGTACAACTCCCAGCATGCACTGTCAGTGCATGCTGGGAGTTGTGGTTTTGAAACAGCTGGAGGTTTGTCCCCCCATGTGAACGTACAGGGTACATTCACACGGGCAGGTTTGCAGTAAGTTTCCTGCTTCAAGTTTGGTCTGCGGCAAATTTTTCGCCGCAGCTGAAACTCCTAGCGGGAAACTCACCGTAACACGCCAGTGTGAATGTACCCTAAAAACACTACACTACACTACCACATAATAAAGAAAAACAATACATATACACCCCCTTACACTGTCCCCCCCCCAATAAAAATGAAAATCGTATTGTACGGCAACAACTCCCAGCATTTCCGGACAGCCACTGACTGTCCTCGCATGGTAGGAGTTAAGCAACAGCTGGAGGCACCCTTTTTGGGAATCACTGGCATAGAATACCCCTATGTCCACCCCTATGCAATTCCTAATTTATTCCTCAAATGCGCATGGCGCTCTCTCACTTCAGATCCCTGTCGTATTTCAAGGAAACAGTTTAGGGCCACATATGGGGTATTTCCGTAATTGGGAGAAATTGCACTACAAATTTTGGGGGGCTTTTTCTCCTTTTACCCCTTATGAAAAGGAAAAGTTGGGGGTTACACCAGCCTGTTAGTGTAAAAAAAAAAAATGTTTACACTAACATGCTTGTGTTGCCCCATACTTTTTATTTTCACAAGCAGTAAAAGGAAAAAAAGCCCCCCAAAATTAGTAAAGCAATTTCTCCTGAGTGCGGAAGTATCCCAGATGTGGGCGTAAAACGCTCTGCGGATGCACAACAAGGCTCAGGAGTGAGAGCACACCATGTACATTTGAGGCCTGAATTGGTGATTTGCACAGGGGTGGCTGATTTTACAGTGGTTCTGACATAAATGCAAAAACCTAAATACCCACATATGACCCCATTTTGGAAACTACACCCTCCACGGAACGTAACAAGGGGTATAGTGAGCCTGAACACCCCACAGGTGTTTGACGAATTTTCATTAAATTTGGATGGGAAAATGAAAAAAAAAAATGTTTTCACTAAAATGCTGGTGTTACCCTAAATTTTTCATTTTCACAAGGGAAAATAGGAAAAAAGCCCGCCAAAATTCCTAACCCCATTTCCTCTGAGTAAGAACATACCCCAAATGTGGATGTAAAGTGCTCGGCAGGCGCACTACAATGCTCAGAAGAGAAGGAGCGCCATTGGGATTTTGAAGAGAAAATGTGTCCGGATTTGAAGGCCACATGAGTTTTTACAAAGCCCCCATAGTGCCAGAACAATGGACCCCCCCCACATGTGACCTCATTTTGGAAACTACACCCCTCGTGTAATGTAATAAGGGGTACAGTGAGCATTTACGCCCCACATTTGTCTGACAGATTTTTGGAACAGTGGTCCGTGAAAATGAAAAATTGTATTTTTCATTTTCACAGTCCACTGTTCCAAAGATCTGTCAAATGCCAGTGGGGTGTAAATACTCACTGCATCCCTTATTACATTCTGTGAGGGGTGTAGTTTCCAAAATGGGGTCACATGTGGGGGGTCCATTGTTCTGGCACCACAGGGGGCTTTGTAAACGCACATGGCCCTTGACTACCATCCCAAATGAATTCTCTTTCCAAAAGCTCAATGGCGCTCCTCCTCTTCTGAGCATTGTATTTCGCATGCAGAGCATTTTACGTCCTAACATGGGGTATTTCCATACTCAGAAGAGATGGGGTTACAAATTTTGGGGGGCATTCTCTCCCATAACCCTTTGTAAAAATTGTAAATTTGGGGAAGAAACAGCACTTTAGTGGAAAAATTTACACATCTGATTTTAACGAAAAGTCGTCAAACACCTGCGTGGTGTTAAGGCTCACTGGACCCCTTGTTACGTGCCTTGAGGGGTGTAGTTTCCAAAATGGTGTGCCATGTGGGGTTTTCTGCTGGTGTTCTGGCACCATAGGGCCTTCCTAAATGTGACATGCCCCCCAAAAACCATTTCAGCAAAATTCACTCTCCAAAATGCCATTGTTGCTCCTTCCCTTCTGAGCCCTCTACTGCACCTGCCGAACACTTGACACACACATATGAGGTATTTCCTTACTCGAGAGAAATTGAGTTACAAATTTTTGGAGGCTTTTTCTCCTATTACCAATTGTAAAAAAAACTGGGTCTACAAGAACATGCTAGTGTAAAAAATTAAGATTTTGAATTTTCTCCTTCACTTTGCTGCTATTCCTGTGAAACACCTAAAGGGTTAACAAACTTACTGAATGTCATTTTGGATACTTTGAGGGGTGTAGTTTTTATAATTGGGTCATTTGTGGGGTATTTCTAATAGGAAGGCCGTTCAAATCCACTTCAAACCTGAACTGGTCCCTGAAAAATTCCGATTTTGAAAATTTTGTGAAAAATGTGAAAATTGCTGCTGAACTTTGAAGCCCTCTGATGTCTTCCAAAAGTAAAAATATGTCAAACTTATGATGCAAATATAAAGTAGACATATTGTATTTGTGAATCAATGTATAATTTATTTGGAATGTCTATTTTCCTTACAAGCAGAGAGCTTCAAAGTTTTAAAATTGCAACATTTTCAAATTTTTCATCAAATTTTTGAATTTTTCACCAAGAAATGATGCAAATATCGACAAAAATTTACCACTACCATAAAGTAGAATATGTCATGAAAAAACAGTCTCAAAATCAAATTTATAAGTAAAAGCATCCCAGAGTAATTAATGCTTAAAGTGACAGTGGTCAGATTTGCAAAAAATGCTCCCTTTTTTAGGGTTATAATGGGCTCCTTCCCCAAGGGGTTAATACTGATCAGTAATATCGACAATCTACTTCTCTGGTCTCAAGATCTCTGGACCGAGCGCACTACAATGCTCAGAAGAGGAGGAGCGCCATTGAGCTTTTGGAGAGAGAATTTGTTTGGAATGGAAGTCAGGGGCCATGTGCGTTTACAAAGCCCCCCGTGGTGCCAGAACAGTGGACCCCCCACATGTAACCCCATTTTGGAATCTACACCCCTCACAGAATTTAATAAGGGGTGCAGTGAGTATTTACACCCCACTGATGTTTGACAGGTCTTTGGAACAGTGAGCTGTGCAAATGAAAAATTGCATTTTTCATTTTCACGGACCACTGTTCCAAAAATCTGTCAGACACCTGTGGAGCGTAAATGCTCACTGCACCCCTTATTACAATATGTGAGGGGTGTAGATTCCAAATTGGGGTTACATGTGGGGTTACACTTTACATCCACATATGGGGTATGTTCTTACTCAGAAGTAATGGGGTTACAAATTTTTGGGGGCATTTTTTTCCTATTTTCCCTTGTGAAAATGAAAAATTTAGGGTAACGCCATCATTTTAGTCAAAAAATGTTTGTTTTTTCATTTTCCCATCCAACTTTAATGAAAATTCTTAATTGTTAAGGCTCACTATACCCCTTATGTTCCGTGCGGGTTGTAGTTTCCAAAATGGGGTCACATGTAGGTATTTATTTTTTTGTGATTATGTCAGAACCGCTGTAAAATCAGCCACCCCTGTGCAAATCACCAATTTAGGCCTCAAATGGTCATGGTGCGCTCTCATTCCTGAGCATTGTTGTGCGTCCACAGAGCATTTTACACCCCACATATGGGGTATTTCCGTGCTTTTCCTTTTACCACTTGTGAAAATAAAAAGTATGGGGCAACACCAGCATGTTTATTTTTTTATACTAACAGGCTGGTGTAGCCCCCAACTTTTCCTTTTCATAAGGGGTAAAAGGAGAAAAAGCCCCCCAAAATTTGTAGTGCAATTTCTCCCAAGTACGGAAATACCCCATACGTGGACCTAAACTGTTTCCTTGAAATACAATAGGGCTCCAAAGTGAGAGAGCACCATGTGCATTTGAGGAATTAATTAGGGATTGCATAGGGGTGGACATAGGGGTATTCTACACCAGTGATTCCCAAACAGGGTACCTCCAGCTGTTAATAAACTCCCAGCATGCCTGGACAGTCAATGCTGGGAGTTGTTGTTTTGCAACAGCTGAAGGCTCCGTTTTGGAAACACTGCTGTACGATATATTTTTCATTTTTTTTGTTTATTGGGGGGGGGGGGGGGCAGTGTAAGGGGGTGTATATGTAGTGTTTTACCCTTTATTATGTGTTAGTGTAGTGTAGTGTTTGTAGGGTACATTCACACTGGTGGGCGTTTATGGTGAGTTTCCCCGCTAGGAGTTTGCGCTGCGGCGAAAAATTTGCCGCAGCTCAAACTTGAAGCGGAAAACTCACTGTAAACTCGCCCGTGTGAATGTACCCTGCATTCTGGGCGTTGTACTTTTGCAACAGCTGGAGGCACACTGGTTGGAAAACCTTCAGTTAGGTTCTGTTAGGTTCTAACTCAGTATATTCCAACCAGTATGCCTCCAGCTGTTGAAAAACTACAACTCCCAGCATGTACTGATCGCCAAAGGGCATGCTGGGAGATGTAGTTATGCAACAGCTGGAGGTACGCAACTACAACTCCCAGCATGCCGAGACAGCTGTTTGCTGTTTGGGCATGCTGGGATTTGCAGTTTTGCAACATCTATAGGGCCACAGTTTAGAGACCACTGCACAGTGATCTCCAAACTGTGGCCCTCCAGATGTTGCTAGGCAACTCACTAGCTTCCGTAGGATCCAGAGAGCCACATCGCCATCCTCTTCTGCCGCCGATCGCCACCCGCAGCTGCCGCTGACAGGTGAGTGTACTTCGGTGCCGGTCCCTGTCGGTTTCCCCGTTCTGCCCTGCCTATTGTGGGTGGGCAGAACGGGGAAACCGAAAGTTAACCCCCCCCCCCCCCCTCGCCCCAATCTGCTATTGGTCGTTGCTTCTTGATGACCAATACCAGGGATAGGAGGGATAGGAGGGGTGGCACCTCTTCCCTTCAGGGTGATCGTGGGTGTCTTGGACAACCGCGATCCCCCTTATATTCCAGGTCACCATAGACCCCCCTGGGCATTTGCACGGGATGCCTGCTGAATGATTTCAGCAGGCATCCCGATCCCCGCACGGTGGGGCCTGGAATTCCCAAGGGGCGTATGGATATGCCCTGGGTCCTTAATGATCAGAAACCGAGGGCATATCCATACGCCCTGGGTCCTTAAGGGGTCAAAGGGGTTAAAAATAAATAATTAATTTTTTATGGTCACTGAACTTTTAACCCCTGGACATGTTGTATTCATATAGTAATTGCTTGTATGGGCACTGGTAATCATGGAATATTGTGTGAGATGCTCCGCCAGAATTTTCCATGAAAATTTGGTTCCAAACTCAGCATATTTGACGCAAAAAAAAAAGTGTAGCGAAAATGAACTCTCGTATTTTAACCCCTTAAGGACTGAGCCCTTTTTCACCTTAAAGGGGTACTCCGCCCCTAGACATCTTATCCCCTATCCAAAGGATGGTGGAAAAGATGTCAGATCGCTGGGGTCCCACTGCTGGGGACCCCCGGGATCTTCGCTGCGGCACCACGCTATCATTACTGCACAGAGCGAGTTCGCTCTGCGAGTAATGACGGTCAATACAGGAGCTGGAACATCATGATGTCACGGCTCCGCCCCCTTCTGACATCACGGCTCCACCCCCTTTGTGATGTCACGGCCCGTCCCCTCAATACAAATCGATGGGAGGGGGCGTGGCGGTTGTCATGCCCCCTGCCATAGACTTGCGTTAAGAGGGCAGGTCGAGATGTCACAAGGGGCGGAGCCATGACGTCACGCTGCTCCGTCCCCTATATTGCCCGTCATTACACAGAGAGCGAATTCGCTCTGTGCATTAATGATAGCGTGGTGCCGCAGTGGCGATCCCGGGGGTTCCCAGCAGTGGGACCCCGGCGATCTGACATCTTATCCCCTATCCTTTGGATAGGGGATAAGATGTCTATGGGCAGAGTACCCCTTTAAGGACTCAGCCCTTTTTTGCAATTCTGACCACTGTCACTTTAAGCATTAATAACTCTAAGATGCTTTTACCAATTATTCTGATTCCAAGACTGTTTTTTCGTGACATATTCAACTTTAACACAGTGGTAAATTTTCATCGTTACTTGCATCCTTTCTTGGTGAAAAATCCCCAAATTTCATTCAAATTTTGAAAATTTTGCATTTTTCTAACTTTGAAACTCTCCGCTTTTAAGGAAAATGGATATTGCAAATAAATTATATATTGATTCACATATACAGTATGTCTACTTTATATTTGCATCATGAAGTTGACATGTTTTTACTTTTGGAAGACATCAAAGAGCTTCAAAGTTCAGCAGCAATTTTCACATTTTCCACAAAAATTTTCAAAATCTGAATTTTTCAGGGACCAGTTCAGTATTGAAGTGCGTTTGAGGAGTCTTTTTATTAGATAAACCCCATAAATGCCCCCCCTTATAAAAACTGCACCCCCCCCCCCCCAAAGTTTCAGTTTCACAGGAATAGCAGCAAGGTAAAGGAGTAAATCTTAATTTTTACACTTGCATGTTCTTGTAGACCCAGTTTTTGAAATTTTACTAGGGGTAAAAGGAGAAAAAGCCCCCCAAAATTTGTAACCCAATTTCTCTCGAGTAAGGAAATACATCATATGTGGATGTCAAGTGCTCTGTGGGTGCACTACAAGGCTCAGAAGGGAAGGAGCGACAATGGGATTTTGGAGAGTGTTTGTGAAATGGTTTTTAAGGGGTATGTCACATTTAGGAAGCCCCTATGGTGCCAAAATATCAGAACCCCCCCCCCCCACATGGCATACTATTTTGGAAACTACACCCCCCAAGGAATGTAACAAGGGGTCTGCTGAGCCTAAACACCTCACAGGTGTTTGACGACTTTTCGTTAAAGTCGGATGTGTAAATGCATTTTTTTTTTCACTAAAATGCTGGTTTTCCCCCAAATTTTACATTTTTACAAGGGGTTATAAGAGAAAATGCCCCCCAAAATTTGTAATCCCATCTCTTCTGAATATGGAAAGACCCACTGTGTGGATGTCAAGTGTTCTGCTGGCACACTACAATGTTCAGAAGAGAAGAAGTCACATTTGGCTTTTGGAAAGCAAACTGTGCTAAAATTGTTTTTGGGGGGCATGTTGCATTTAGTAAGCCACTATGGTGCCAGAACAGCAAAAAAAAAAATAAATAAATAAATAAATAAAACACATTGCATACTATTTTGGAAACTACACCCCTCAAGGAACTTAACAAAGCGTACAGTGAGCTTTAACACCCCACAGGTGCTTTACAAATTTCTGCTAAAGTTGGACGAGAAAATAAAAAATTTGATTTTTTTTCACTAAAATGATGGTGTAAGCCCAAATTTTTCATTTTCACAAGGGGTAATTGGAGAAAAAGCCTCCCAAAATTTGTAACCCCATTTCTTCTGAGTATGGAAATACCCCATATGTGGATGTAAAGTGCTCTGCGGGCGAACTACAATGCTCAGAAGAGAAGGAGCGCCATTGAGCTTTTGGTGAGAGGATTTGGTTGGAATAGAAGTGGGAGGCCATGTGTGTTTACAAAGCCCCCCTGGTGCCAGAACAGTGGGACCCCCCCCCCCACATGTGACCCCATTTTGGAAACTACACCCCTCTTAGAATTGAATAAAGGGTGCAGTGAACATTTACACCCCACTAGCATTTGATAGATCTTTGGAACAGTGGGCAGTGCAAATAAAAATATAACATTTTAAATTTTCACGGAACACTGTTCCAAAAATCTGTCAGACACCTGTGGGGCGTACATGCTCACTGTACCCATTATTACATTACATGAGGGGTGTAGTTTCCAAAATGGGGGTCACATGTGGGGGGGGGGGGTCCACTGTTCCGGCACTATGGGGGATCTGTAAACACACATGGCCTTCAATTTCAGACACCTTCTCTTGCCAAAAGCCCAAGGTTACTCCTTCTCTTCTGAACATTGTAGTTCTCCCGCAGAGCACTTTACATCCATATATGGGGTATGTTCTTACTCAGAAGAAATAGGGTTACAAATTTTGGGGGGCTTTTTTCCTATTCTCCCTTGTGAAAATGAAAAATGTAGGGTAACACCAGCATTTTAGTGAATTTTTTTACATTTTTTTATTTTCACATCCAACTTTAACGGAAATTTGTCAAACACCTGTGGGATGTTAAGGCTCACTATGCCGCTTGTTACATTCCGTGAGGGGTTTAGTTTCCAAAATGGGGTCACATGTGGGAATTTATTGTTTCGCGTTTATGTCAGAACCGCTGTAAAATCAGCCACCCCTTTGCAAATCACCAATTTAGACCTCAAATGTACATAGTGCGCTCTCACTCCTGAGCCTTGTTGTGCGCCCACAGAGCATTTTACGTCCACATATGGGGTAGTTCTGTACTCAAGAGAAATTGCGTTACAAATTTTGGGGCTCTTTTTTTCCTTTTACCGCTTGTGAAAATTTAAAGTATGGGGCAACACCAGCATGTTAGAACGCCCCAACTTTACCTTTTCATAAGATGTAAAAGGAAAAAAAGCCCCCCAAAATTTGTAACGCAATTTCTCCCGAGTACGGAAATACCCCATATGTGGCCTTAAACTGTTTCCTTGAAATACCACAGGGCTCTGAAGCAAGAGAGCACCATGCACATTTGAGGCCTAAATTGGGGAATTGAATCCGCCACAAAAATACCCTATGGCAGTATTTCCCAAACAGGGTGTCTCCAGCTGTTGCAAAACTCCCAGCATGCCTTGACAGCCAGTGGCTGTCCGGCAATACTGTGAGTTGTTGTTTTTCAACAGCTGGAGGCTCCGTTTTGCAAACAGTGCCGTACAAGACCTTTTTCTTTTTATTGGGGGGGGGGGGGGGCACTGTGTAGGCTTATGTAATATTTTACTTTTTATTTTGTGTAGTGTAGTGTTTTTAGGGTACATTCACACAGGCAGAGGTTTACAGTAAGTTTCTCGCTGAGAGTTTGAGCTGCTGCGGAAAATTTGCCACATCTCAAACTTGCAGCAGAACGCGTAGTAAACCTACCAGTGTGAATGTACCATGTACATTCACATGGGGGGGGACCTCCAGCTGTTGCAAAACTACAACTCCCAGCATGCACTGACAGACCATACATGCTGGGAGTTGTAGTTATGCAACAGCTGGAGGCACATTGGTTGCGAAACACTGAGAGTTTGTTACTTTACTTTAGTGTTTCACAACCATTGTGCCTCCAGCTGTTGCAAAACTAGAACTCCCAGCATGTACAGTCTCTCAGTGCATGCTGGGAGTTGTATTTTTGCAACAGTTGGAGGCACACTGGTTGCAGAACCCTGAGCAAAACTGCAACAATCAGCATGCATTGACAGCCGAAGGGCATACTGAGAGTTGTAGTTTTGCAACAGCTGGTGGCACACTGCTACAAATCCCAGCATACCCTCTGGTAGTCTGTGCATGTTGGGAGTTGTAGTTATGAACAACTGGATGCTCACTTTTTCATAGAAAAAATGTGCCTCCAGCTGTTGCATAACTACAACTCCCAGCATGCACAGACTACCAAAGTGCATGCTCCTGTCGCCGCCACCGATCCTGAGGGGACACCCGCCGGACCAGGGAAAGGTAGGAGACCCCCGCATGCGCCGATCTCCGCTCCGATCGCTGTCCCCAGCAAGTCCGTGATTGATCGGTCGTTCCGACCCATCAATCACGTGATCGTGAGGTGGCACCAGTGCCACCTCACTCCTGCTGAGTAAGGGTGAATGGGGCTGTCTCGGACAGCCCCAGTCACCCATTTTTTCCGGGTCACCAGAGACCCGATTGACACGGAATAACTGCAAATCGCTCGTCTGAATTGACGAGCGATTTGCGTCGATCGCCGATATGGGGGGGGGGGACCTCTGCACCCCCCTGGGCGATATGCCGGGATGCCTGCCGAACGATATCAGCAGGCATCCCCGTCCGGTCCCTGCCCAGCCAGCGGCAGGGGCAGGAAGAACGCAGGGTGTACCCATACGCCCTGAGTCCTTAAGGACTCGGAAACGGGGGCATATGGATATGCCCTGCATCCTTAAGGGGTTAATATTTTCAAAGCAGCACAAGAGACCTTTAAAAATGTGAGGAGAAAAAAAATGGCGTGATTAATATCGCTGGATAAGAAATTACAGTAATTTTTTGATATCTCACCCAATGTGAACTGAACTCAACCCACTTGTAAGTCTGAGTTTACCTGCTACTACATTGAGATGTGGTGACTGGGGTGTTGCAGTATGTAGCAGGGTCTGGTGGTATAAACCCTGGGGGCAAGATATTGTTAACCCCTTAGTGTTCGTGACGCCAGGATGTGGTTATTCCGGTATGGTAACCGCTGTCAACCAACCCAAAAATGGTTTGTAATAAAGAAATGTCCACAGCAAGGATTCTGAATAAACTGGAACTTTTACTTAAAATGTTTAGGGAACAGTCTTTACAATTATGCAGTTCCTTCAGAGGCAACCGGGACACAGGATACCTCGCAGGCTTGCTTGGACTTGCTATTATTGAGATATTGAGGCAGACCACTGTGCTACTAATATATTCCTTAGCTGAGGAGTAGTCACTGGATTTGTAGAGATAATTGTAACTCACGTTTTAGAAGTGGCTGTGTTTCTTTAGGCTTTGGCCTTGATGAGATGAATTTGCAGTATACAGGACTTTGTGCTTCCTAATGAGTCCAAGAGATAAGAGAGAGAGAGAATAGAGACTTCAGCCCCTTATATACTAGGGGGCAGGACTAAAGCCCATTGGTTGCTAATGCCTGGGTTTCCTGTGCCCATGGAACTCTGAGCATATCAAATGACAGTAGATCACATGACCAAGGAAGGTACTATACATTTTATACAAACTGTACAACTTTATACATATGAATAATAGATACACATAATGAATATACACTGCATTTATATGAGACAACAAGGGGGGAGCCCTGCAGGAGAGCCCTATGGACCTAAGAGACTCTTCCTGAGGGGACAGTTCCTGTACCGGGACACCACAAACCCCCTTGGTTAATGCGCAAACCCCCTTGCTTAGTGGCCCTCAATGTCTGTCCCTTTAGGGAGAGGAGCGAATTGGGCCATTGGGTCGTATGCAGTCCTGAAGCATTTAATTAGAACGTTCAATTTCAGGCTGATGAACGAGAAAATAATAAAGTGTAGAGTCTATGTACACATTAAAATGTCCATACATGCGCTGTTACTTGGGAACAGGATGACATTGGTTAACTTTAGTACTTGCTGGATATACAGAACCATTTAATGGTCGAGACAAGGTTCCTTAACCCCTTCAGGACCAAGCCCATTTTGGCCTTAAGGACCGGAGCGTTTTTTGCACATCTGACCACTGTCACTTTAAACATTAATAACTCTGGAATGCTTTTAGTTATAATTCTGATTCCGAGATTGTTTTTTCGTGAAATATTCTACTTTAACATAGTGGTAATTTGTTGTCGATACTTGCATCCTCTCTTGGTGAAAAATCTGTAAATTTGATGAAAAATTAGAAAATGTTGCATTTTTCTAACTTTGAAGCTTTCTGCTTGTAAGGAAAATGGATATTACGAATACATTTTTTTTGGTTCACATATACAATATGTCTACTTTATGTTTGCATCATAAAATTGATGAGTTTTTACTTTTGGAAGACACCAGAGGGCTTCAAAGTTCAGCAGCAATTTTCCGATTTTTCACAAAATTTTCAAACTCGATATTTTTCAGGTACCAGTTCAGGTTTGAAGTGGATTTGAAGGGTCTTCATATTAGAAATACCCCATAAATGACCCCATTATAAAAACTACACCCCCCAAAGTATTCAAAATGACATTCAGTCAGCATTTTAACCCTTTAGGTGTTTCACACGAATAGCAGCAAAGTGAAGATTTGAAAAAATTCACAATCTTCATTTTTTACATTCACATGTTCTTGTGGACCCAATTTTTGAATTTTTACAAGGGGTAAAAGGAGAAAATTTTTACTTATATTTGTAGCCCAATTTCTCTCGAGTAAGCACATACCTCATATGTCTATGTAAAGTGTTCGGCGGGCGCAGTAGAGGGCTCAGAATGGAAGGGGGACAAGGGGATTTTGGAGAGTACGTTTTTCTGAAATGGTTTTTGGGGGGCATGTTGCATTTAGGAAGCCCTACCATTTTGGAAACTAGACCCCTCGGGGAATGTAACATGGGATAAAGTGAGCCTTTATACCCCACAGGTGTTTCACGACTTTTGCAAATGTAAAAAAAAAAAAAAAAATTACCTAAAATGCTTGTTTTCCCAAAAATTTTACATTTTTAAAAAGGGTAATAGCAGAAAATACCCCTAAAAATTTGAAGCCCAATTTCTCCCGATTCAGAAAACATGCCATATGGGGGTGAAAAGTGCTCTGCTGGCGCACTACAGGTCTCGGAAGAGAAGGAGTCACATTTGGCTTTTTGAAAGCAAATTTTGCTCTGGGGGCATGCCGCATTTAGGAAGCCCCTATGGTGCCAGGACAGCAAAAAAAAAAAAACACATGGCATACCATTTTGGAAACTAGACCCCTCAGGGAACGTAACAAGGGGTTAAGTGAACCTTTATACCCCACAGGTGTTTCACGACTTTTGCGTATGTAAAAAAAAAAAATGCTTGTTTTCCCAAAAATTTTACATTTTTAAAAAGGGTAAAAGCAGAAAATACCCCCCAAAATTTGTAACACAATTTCTCCCGAGTACGGCGATACCCCATATGTGACCCTTAACTGTTGCCTCGAAATACGACAGGGCTCCAAAGTGAGAGCGCCATGCGCATTTGAGGCCTAAATTAGGGACTTGCATAGGGGTGGACATAGGGGAATTCTACGCCAGTGATTCCCAAACAGGGTGCCTCCAGCTGTTGTAAAACTCCTAGCATGCCTGGACAGTCAACGGCTGTCCGACAATACTGGGAGCTGTTGTTTTGCAACAGCTGGAGGCTCCGTTTTGTAAACAGTGGCGTACCAGACGCTTTCATTTTTATTGGGGAGGGGAGGGGGGCTGTGTAGGGGTATGTGCATATGTAGTGTTTTTTACTTTTTATTTTATTTTGTGTTAGTGTAGTGTAGTGTAGTGTTTTTAGGGTACAGTCGCACGGGCGGGGATTCACAGTAGTTTCTATGCAACCAGCAGATGCATCACTACAACTCCCAGCATGCACTTTAGCTGTGTGTGCAAGCTGGGAGTTGTAGTTATACAACAGCTGAAGGTACACTTTTCCATAGAAAAAATGTGCCTCCAGTTGTTGCAAAACCATAAGTCCCAGCATGCCCATAAGGGAATGCTGGGAATTGTGGTGGTCTGCCTCCTGCTGTTGCATAACTACAGCTCCCAGCATGCCCTTTTTGCATGCTGGGAGCTGTTGCTAAGCAACAGCAGGAGGCTGTCACTCACCTCCAACGATCCACGCCGCACAGGTCAGTCCCTCGTCGTCGCCGCCGCTGCTCCTGGGGCCCCGATCCCAACATTGACACCGGGGATCGGGGTCCCCAGCACCCGGTGTGCACGTCCCGCACTCGCTCACGTCCTCCGGAAGAGGGGCGGAGCGGGTTGCGGGAGTGACACCCGCAGCAGGCGCCCTGATTGGTCGGCCGGTAATCCGGCCGACGAATCAGGGCGATGGTGAGGTGGCACCAGTGCCACCTCACCCCTGCAGGCTCTGGCCCCGATCAGCCAGTAATTCCGGGTCATCGGGTCACTGGAGACCCGATTGACCCGGAAACGCCGCAGATCGCTGGACTGAATTGTCGCCGACATGGGGGGCATAATGACCCCCCTGGGCGATATGCCGGGATGCCTGCTGAACGATTTCAGCAGGCATCCGGCTCCGGTCCCCAACCGGCTAGCGGTGGGGACCGGAATTCCCACGGGCCTATGGATACGCCCTCGGTCCTTATGGACTTGGAATGCAAGTCGTATCCATACGCCCTATGTCCTGAAGAGGTTAAGAACACAACCATGAATATGGTAACATTACTTTTACATTTTCCAACAATACCTTTATTTTAATTTTTTTTAATTTTTATTTTTGTAGAGATATACCTACATATTATTATGCATCTCTAATGACTATGCACATATTATTAGTACTATTACATTTCACTGACTGACAATCTTACGGACATTTCACTGCTATACACTGTATGGTATGCATGATGTCTGCAATGCTTATTCATACTTGACATTATCTCAATGTTGTTGTTGTGTTTTTTATTTTTTATAGACATTTAACCCCTTAAGGACCAAGCCCATTTTCACCTTAAGGACCAGAGCGTTTTTTGCACATCTGACAACTGTCACTTTAAGCATTAATAACTCTGGGATGTTTTTTCGTGATATATTCTACTTTAACATAGCGGTAAAATTTTGTCCATACTTGCATCCTTTCTTGGTGAAAAATTCCAAAATTTCATGAAAAATTTGAAAATGTTGCAATTTTCAAACTTTGAAGCTCTCTGCTTGTAAGGAAAATAGGCATTCCAAATAAATTATATAGAGATTCACATATACAATATGTCTACTTTATGCTTGCATCATAAAGTTGACATGTTTTTACTTTTGGAAGACATCAGAGGGCAGCAATTTTCAAATTTTTCACAAAATTTTCTAAATCTGAATTTTTCAGGGACCAGTTCAGTTTTGAAGTGGATTTGAAGGGCTTATTAGAAATACCCCATAAATTACCCCATTATAAAAACTGCACCCCTCAGCGTATTCAAAATGACAATCAGTAAGGAAGTTAACCCTTTAGGTATTTCACAGGAATAGCAGCAAAGTGAAGGAGAAAATTCAAAATCTGCATTTTTTACACTCATATGTTCTTGTAGACCCAGTTTTTTTTTATCTTTATAAGGGGTAAAAGTAGAGAAATCCCCCCAAAATGTGTAACCTAATTTCTCTCAAATAAGGAAATGCCTCATGTGTGTATGTCAAGTGTTCGGTGGGCGCAGTAGAGGGCTCAGAAGGGAAGGAGCGTCTATGGTATTTTGGAGAGTGAATTTGTTTGGAATGAAGGTCGGGGGTCATGTGCTTTACAAAGCCCCCCTTGGTGCCAGAACAGTGGACCCCCCCCCACATGTGACCCTATTTTGGAAACTACACCCTTCAAGGAATGTAATAAGGGGTGCAGTGAGCATTTACACCCCACTGGCCTTTGACAGGTCTTTGGAACAGTGGGCTGTGCAAATGAAAAATTAGATTTTTCATTTTTGCGGCCAACTGTTCAAAAAATCTGTCAGACACCTGTGGGGTGTAAATGCTCACTGCACCCCTTATTACATTACATCACCTCAAATGTACATGGCACTCTCACTCCTGAGCCTTGTTGTGCGCCCACAGAGCATTTTATGTCCACATATGGGTTATTTCCAACAGCTGAAGGCACACTGGTTTCAAAACACCTAGTTTGTTACTTAACTCAGTGTTTCCCAAAAAAGGGTTCCTCCAGCTGTTGCAAAACTACAACTACCAGCATGCCCAGACCGCCGAAAGACATGTTGGGAGTTAGTTTTGCAACATCTGGAGGGTCACAGTTTGGTGACCACTGTGCAGTGGTGTCCAAGCTGTAGCCCTCCAAATGTTGCAAAACTTCAACTCCAAGCATGCCCAAACTGTCCAGGCATGCTGGGAGTTGTAGTGCTGCAAAATCTGAAGGGCCACATGTTACAGAATTACAACTCCCAGCATGCCTGGACTGTCTGGGCATGCTGGGAGTTGTAGTTTTTTAACATCTGTAAGAGCACAGTTTGGACACCAATGCACAGTGGTCTCCAAACTGTGGGCCTCCAGATGTTGCAAAACTACAACTCCCAGCATGCCCAGACAGCCTTTGGCTGTCTCGGCTTGCTGGGAGTTGTAGTTTGGCAACTCCTGGAATGCAGCAGTGAAGATCACTTACCGCTGATCTTCACAGCTCCGTCCGCCGGTCCCGCACTGTCTGTCCGGTACCGCCGCGGGTCCCGCTGTGATCGCTGGCCCCGTGACATGATCACTGGTCCCGGGACATGATCGCTGGTCCCGGGACCCTCCGCCATCTTCCCCCCACTCTGCCCTGACATTTAGGGGCGGGGCAGAGCGGGGATTTCACCTTTAACCTCCCGCCCCCCTCCTGCCATTGGTCGCTAGTCCTAACGACCAATGGCAGGGGTTTAGGAGCGAGGTGGCAGCTGCCACCTAGGTCCTATCCCTTCAGGATGATCGGAGCGGTCTCTGACTGCTCCGATCATCGTTATTTTCTGGGCGATCGGGTCACCAGAGACCCGATCAGCCCGGAACCCCACAAGTCCTTGTCATTAGTCAGTCACTAACTGACTGACTAATGACAACGATCTGCAGCCGGGGACCAGTCTGATTGGTCCCCTGCTGCATAGTGTCATCGGTCAGCTGTCCAGGACAGCTGAGATGACGTTTCTATCACCATGCCAACGGACATGGTGATAGAAAATGTATTGGACGTGTATACACGTCCATTTGCGTTAAGTCACAGAAAAAATGGACGTGTATACACGTCAATTTGCGGGAAGGGGTTAATATTATAACACTGGTTATTTCTGCTGTTATACACTGGTTGAGGATTGGGTTGCCTGAGGCTTTCTGCCCAATGCTTTGGCTGCTAGGGTCTATCGGTACTACACACTTACCCCAAGAACACTTTATTCTAGATAACATTTACACATTCTGTTACCTTACTTTTTTGTGTGCACGTGCATTCTCCACAGGAATACATTCTGGCCAGTAAAGTACCCTGGATACGCAGAGACAAGAAGAAATAGCATTAGTTGCATGACATTTAGTGCATAACAGTGGTATGGACTGGCATAAGACAGGTCACAGTCCCTAATAAACCTTTAATTGGATGTGTGAGATACGTGGTTTTGTGTGATTTCTGTGTACTAAACTTGTAGATGTACACTAATGGAGTTCTGTGTGTACTGAATTTTATGTGTACTGAATTTATATGTACTTTTAATGAAGTCAGTCTTGGTATCTGATTTATTAGGCGTTAGTGGAAAGGTGGTTTTCTTGTTTCTCCCAGTGGAGCTGGGACAGCACCTGAGTAGAATCACTATAACACCGCTCTATAATTTTGTAGTCTTGTACAGTAAACTATTTGTTACGCCGAGCGCTCCGGGTCCCCGCTCCTCCCTGGAGCGCTCGCATCATCCTCGCATTTGCAGCGCCCCGGTCAGACCTGCTGACCGGGTGCGCTGCAATACCTCTCTCAGCCGGGATGCGATTCGCGTTGCGGGAGGCGCCCGCTCGCGATGCGCATCCCGGCTCCCGTACCTGACTCGCTCTCCGTCGGTCTTGTCCCGGCGCGCGCGGCCCCGCTCCTTAGGGCGCGCGCGCGCCGGGTCTCTGCAATTTAAAGGGCCACTGCTCTTGTCTACTCCCTTGTACCGCGCCTATCTTCAGCAGTCAGAGAGGTTGAGCCGTTGCTGGTGGATACGACCTGGTTGCTACCGCCGCTGCAAGACCATCCCGCTTTGCGGCGGGCTCTGGTGAATACCAGTAGCAACTTAGAACCGGTCCACCAGCACGGTCCACGCCAATCCCTCTCTGGCACAGAGGATCCACCTCCAGCCAGCCGAATCGAGACAGTAGATACGGCCATGGATCCCGCTGAAGTCCCACTGCCAGTTGTCGCCGACCTCACCACGGTGGTCGCCCAGCAGTCGCAACAGATAGCGCAACAAGGCCACCAGCTGTCTCAACTGACCGTGATGCTACAGCAGCTACTACCACAGCTTCAGCAATCATCTCCTCCGCCAGCTCCTGCACCTCCTCCGCAGCGAGTGGCCGCTTCCGGCCTACGATTATCCTTGCCGGATAAATTTGATGGGGACTCTAAGTTTTGCCGTGGCTTTCTTTCGCAATGTTCCCTGCACTTGGAGATGATGTCGGACCAGTTTCCTACTGAAAGGTCTAAGGTGGCTTTCGTAGTCAGCCTTCTGTCTGGGAAAGCTCTGTCATGGGCCACACCGCTCTGGGACCGCAATGACCCCGTCACTGCCTCTGTACACTCCTTCTTCACGGAGATTCGAAGTGTCTTTGAGGAACCTGCCCGAGCCTCTTCTGCTGAGACTGCCCTGCTGAACCTGGTCCAGGGTAATTCTTCTGTTGGCGAGTACGCCATCCAATTCCGTACTCTTGCCTCCGAATTATCCTGGAATAATGAGGCCCTCTGCGCGACCTTTAAAAAAGGCTTATCCAGCAACATTAAAGATGTGCTGGCCGCACGAGAAATTCCTGCTAACCTGCATGAACTTATTCATCTGGCCACCCGCATTGACATGCGTTTTTCCGAAAGGCGTCAGGAGCTCCGCCAGGATATGGACTTTGTTCGCACGAGGCGTTTTTTCTCCCCGGCTCCTCTCTCCTCTGGTCCTCTGCAATCCGTTCCTGTGCCTCCCGCCGTGGAGGCTATGCAAGTTGACCGGTCTCGCTTGACACCTCAAGAAAGGACACGATGCCGCATGGAGAATCTGTGCCTGTACTGTGCCGGTACCGAACACTTCTTGAAGGATTGTCCTATCCGTCCTCCCCGCCTGGAAAGACGTACGCTGACTCCGCACAAAGGTGAGACAGTTCTTGATGTCAACTCTGCTTCTCCACGCCTTACTGTGCCTGTGCGGATATCTTCCTCTACCTTCTCCTTCTCTACTATGGCCTTCTTGGATTCCGGATCTGCAGGAAATTTTATTTTGGCCTCTCTCATCAACAGGTTCAACATCCCGGTGACCAGTCTCGCCAGACCCCTCTACATCAATTCTGTTAACAATGAAAGATTGGACTGTACCGTGCGTTACCGCACGGAACCTCTCCTAATGTGCATCGGACCTCATCACGAAAAAATTGAATTTTTGGTCCTCTCCAACTGCACTTCCGAAATTCTTCTTGGATTACCGTGGCTTCAACGCCATTCCCCAACCCTTGATTGGTCCACAGGAGAAATCAAGAGCTGGGGTACTTCTTGTTTCAAGGACTGTCTTAAACCGGTTCCCAGTACTCCCTGCCGTGACCCTATGGTTCCCCCTGTAACCGGTTTTCCTAAGGCTTATATGGACTATGCTGACGTGTTTTGCAAAAAGCAAGCTGAGACTTTACCTCCTCACAGGCCTTATGACTGTCCTATTGACCTCCTCCCGGGTACTACTCCACCCCGGGGCAGAATTTATCCTCTGTCTGCTCCAGAGACTCTTGCCATGTCAGAGTCAGAGGAAAATTTAAAAAAGGGGTTTATCCGCAAATCCTCCTCTCCTGCCGGAGCTGGATTTTTTTTTGTGTCCAAAAAAGATGGCTCCCTACGTCCTTGCATTGATTACCGCGGACTTAATAAAATCACGGTAAAGAACCGCTACCCCCTACCTCTTATCTCGGAACTCTTTGATCGCCTACAAGGTGCCCACATCTTTACCAAACTGGACTTAAGAGGTGCTTATAATCTCATCCGCATCAGGGAGGGGGACGAATGGAAGACTGCATTTAACACCAGAGATGGACACTTTGAGTATCTGGTCATGCCCTTTGGCCTGTGCAACGCCCCTGCCGTCTTCCAAGACTTTGTTAATGAAATTTTTCGTGATCTCTTATATTCCTGTGTTGTGGTTTATCTGGACGATATTCTGATTTTTTCTGCCAACTTAGAAGAACACCGCCAGCATGTCCGCATGGTTCTTCAGAGACTTCGAGACAATCAACTTTATGCCAAAATGGAGAAATGTCTGTTTGAATGTCAATCTCTTCCTTTCCTAGGATACTTGGTCTCTGGCCAGGGACTACAAATGGACCCAGATAAACTCTCTGCCGTCTTAGATTGGCCACGCCCCTCCGGACTCCGTGCTATCCAACGTTTTTTGGGGTTCGCCAATTATTACAGACAATTTATTCCACACTTTTCCACTATTGTGGCTCCTATCGTGGCTTTAACCAAGAAAAATGCCAATCCCAAGTCCTGGTCTCCCCAAGCGGAAGACGCATTTAAACATCTCAAGTCTGCCTTTTCTTCTGCTCCCGTGCTCTCCAGACCTGACCCATCTAAACCCTTCCTATTGGAGGTAGATGCCTCCTCAGTGGGAGCTGGAGCTGTCCTTTTACAAAAAAATTCTTCCGGGCATGCTGTTACTTGTGGTTTTTTTTCTAGGACCTTCTCTCCGGCGGAGAGAAACTACTCCATCGGGGATCGAGAACTACTGGCCATGAAATTGGCGCTTGAGGAATGGAGGCATCTGCTGGAGGGATCAAAATTTCCAGTTATCATATACACTGATCACAAGAATCTCTCCTATCTCCAGTCTGCCCAACGGCTGAACCCTCGCCAGGCCAGGTGGTCGTTGTTCTTTGCCCGTTTTAACTTTGAAATTCATTTTCGCCCTGCCGACAAGAACATTAGGGCCGATGCCCTCTCTCGTTCCTCGGATGCCTCGGAAGTAGAGCTCTCTCCGCAACACATCATTCCTCCTGACTGTCTGATCTCCACTTCTCCAGCCTCCATCAGGCAAACTCCTCCAGGGAAGACCTTCGTTTCTCCACGCCAGCGTCTCGGGATTCTCAAATGGGGACACTCCTCCCACCTCGCAGGCCATGCGGGCATCAAAAAATCCTTGCAACTCATCTCTCGTTTCTATTGGTGGCCGACTCTGGAGACGGATGTTGTTGATTTTGTGCGGGCCTGTACTGTCTGTGCCCGGGATAAGACTCCTCGCCAGAAGCCTGCTGGTCTCCTTCATCCTCTGCCTGTCCCCGAACAGCCTTGGTCACTGATTGGTATGGACTTTATTACAGACTTACCCCCATCCAGTGGCAACACTGTTGTTTGGGTGGTCGTTGATCGATTTTCCAAGATGGCACATTTTATTCCTCTTCCTGGTCTTCCTTCAGCGCCTCAGTTGGCAAAACAATTTTTTGTACACATTTTTCGTCTTCACGGTTTGTCCACGCAGATCGTCTCGGATAGAGGCGTCCAATTCGTGTCTAAATTCTGGAGGGCCCTCTGTAAACAGCTCAAGATTAAATTAAACTTCTCTTCTTCTTATCATCCAGAATCCAATGGGCAAGTAGAAAGAATTAACCAGGTCCTGGGTGACTATTTACGGCATTTTGTTTCCTCCCGCCAGGATGACTGGGCAGATCTTCTACCATGGGCCGAATTCTCATACAACTTCAGAGTCTCCGAATCTTCTGCTAAGTCCCCATTTTTCGTGGTGTACGGCCGTCACCCTCTTCCCCCCCTCCCTACTCCCTTGCCCTCTGGTTTGCCCGCTGTGGATGAAGTGACTCGTGATCTTTCCACCATATGGAAAGAGACCCAAAATTCTCTTTTACAGGCTTCATCCCGCATGAAAAGGTTTGCCGATAAGAAAAGAAGAACTCCCCCCATTTTTGCTCCCGGAGACAAGGTATGGCTCTCCGCTAAATATGTCCGCTTTCGTGTCCCCAGTTACAAACTGGGACCACGCTATCTTGGTCCTTTCAAAGTCTTGTGCCAGATTAACCCTGTCTCTTACAAACTCCTTCTTCCTCCTTCTCTTCGTATTCCCAATGCCTTCCATGTCTCTCTCCTTAAACCACTCATCATTAACCGCTTCTCTCCCAAACTTGTTTCTCCCACTCCTGTTTCCGGTTCTTCTGACGTCTTCTCCGTGAAGGAGATTCTGGCCTCCAAGACGGTCAGAGGGAAAAAAAATTTCTTGGTGGATTGGGAAGGCTGTGGTCCAGAAGAGAGATCCTGGGAACCTGAGGACAACATCCTAGACAAAAGTCTTGTCCTCAGGTTCTCAGGCTCCAAGAAGAGGGGGAGACCCAAGGGGGGGGGTACTGTTACGCCGAGCGCTCCGGGTCCCCGCTCCTCCCCGGAGCGCTCGCATCATCCTCGCATTTGCAGCACCCCGGTCAGACCTGCTGACCGGGTGCGCTGCAATACCTCTCTCAGCCGGGATGCGATTCGCGTTGCGGGAGGCGCCCGCTCGCGATTCACATCCCGGCTCCCGTACCTGACTCGCTCTCCGTCGGTCTTGTCCCGGCGCGCGCGGCCCCGCTCCTTAGGGCGCGCGCGCGCCGGGTCTCTGCAATTTAAAGGGCCACTGCGCCACTGATTGGCGCAGCTGGCTTAATTAGTTTGTTCACCTGTGCACTCCCTATTTATACTTCACTTCCCCTGCACTCCCTCGCCGGATCTTGTTGCCATTGTGCCAGTGAAAGCGTTTTCTTGTGTGTTCCTAGCCTGTGTTCCAGACCTCCTGCCGTTGCCCCTGACTACGATCCTTGCTGCCTGCCCTGACCTTCTGCTACGTCCGACCTTGCTCTTGTCTACTCCCTTGTACCGCGCCTATCTTCAGCAGTCAGAGAGGTTGAGCCGTTGCTGGTGGATACGACCTGGTTGCTACCGCCGCTGCAAGACCATCCCGCTTTGCGGCGGGCTCTGGTGAATACCAGTAGCAACTTAGAACCGGTCCACCAGCACGGTCCACGCCAATCCCTCTCTGGCACAGAGGATCCACCTCCAGCCAGCCGAATCGTGATACCATTTACATTTTATTACATTTTAGGTGAACATAACTTTTGTTGCTTGTAGGCACAAAGGTTAAATACCAGCAGCAAATAATTAAGATGGTCAGGTTAAATTTACCTGATATTTTTGAGTGCCAAATAGTGCACAAAATATATATTACTTTTATCACATATACAATAACGTGCATGTAAGGCTCAGCAATCCACCTACATTATGGAGTCTTTGGTTAGGATCATGGCTATAGCTGGGCACAAGACTTAATAGGATCTCCTAGGGCAAGGAGTCTCTCGGCCAGAGCCGGGCACAAACTTACGAAAATGGTTACTTTACAAATGGTGAAACTTCTTTGCACAGTCCTGCCAGGCACTTGACTTGAACTGTTGCGGATAATGATAACCTGAAACAATAAAGAAGGTATTAGTGTACCACACATTTAGTAGAATGCAAAAAATTTGAAATTGGTTCTTCTTGCTTCCCAACCTCGCCTGTCGGTGTGCTTCCTGCTTTGTGATATATATCTGGGAGCACGAGGTTGGGTTTCCCTCCAGGCTACATTGGTCAGCCAGGACTGTGTTATGGTCGGATTAACATTGACCACCACATTGACTTCAGAGACTGATGCCGCTGGTACAGCTGTAGGTGCCAGCTGGTTCGGCCACACTTCCTTAGGTGGAGTAGGCCACGGCACATCGGTCGGTGCGTGCTGATTAGGCCTCACCTCCGGCGTGGAGTAGGCCTAGGCACATAAGTTGGTGCCCGTTGGTTAGGCCTCACCTCCTCTGGGGGAGTACGCCTGGGCACATTTTCTGTAAGTGAAGATTCAGGACTGGACCTCCTCATAAATTTACACAATAAAAACCAGACTAAATAGCCATAAAGGATGCATACCCAATATCATATAATGCAAGAAAATGTAAACTTTATTATAACACATATGACACAAAGCAAGGAAAACACTCTAAAAACACTTAAAAAGGCTCAGAAGAGCCACACTACAACAGTGGGACGAATTATGGTCACCACAGGACATGGGAAGAAACATGAAAGGGATCCCTCCTGTCACTCACCAAATAAGTAACAATAAAACACAAATGACAAAAAAGTAGTGGACAGTCAACAAACTGTGCATGCCAGTCCCCAAATGGTAAATGGTACAATGCGATGAATGTTACTCAGGGAAGCAGGTGCAAGAATGTAATACTCAGTACACTAATATACAAACACAGTGGACGATCCACAGACGGAGGAAGGAGGGAAAGTGTCCCAGTAAGCCCATGTCCAATAAAGAAGCCCATTTGTCATTGCCCTTTTTTGTCATTTGTGTTTTATTGTTACTTATTTGGTGAGTGACAGGAGGGGTCCCTTTCATTTTTCTTCCCATGTCCTGTGGTGACCACAATTGGTCCCACTGTTGTAGTGCGGCTCTTCTGAGCCTTTTTAAGTGTTTTTAGAGTGTTTTTCCTTACTTTGTGTCATATGTGTTATAATAAAGTTTACATTTTCTTGCATTATATGATATTGGGTATGCATCCTTTATGGCTATTTAGTCTGGTTATTATTGTGCTTATTGTTTTATGAGCCAGATAGCACCCTTTTGTGTTATGCTTTACATTTAGCTTGAGCCTCTTCCCTTTTTTCCTTTTCTCTCTCTCCTCATAAATTTAGGAGCCATGATGGGCGCCTCGGACAAATACATTTCTTCTTCCACCTTATCGGCCGAATTCAATGGGGATCTATGTCCCAGTCGTCCGACGGAAAATACGTAAAGGGTATTTGAGTGGGATTCTTGGGCCTGGTTATGGCTGCCGCCCATTCTCCCCGCAGACTTTTTACCGGGGTATATTCCACTATCTCCCCTGCTTCTAAGGAGTGGAGTGCTGGAGGCAGGCAGTCCCGCTGAACGACTTTCCTATTTACTAGCATGGTTCCTCCATGCTGGCAGTCTTGGAGGGTGCCAAAGCCACGTACTTTATCAAATTTTATAACTGTGGCGAGTCGGCGCTCCAAGGGTGGCTCACCCACTTGTGGATAGTCCAACTTGCTTATATAGAGGGCTTCCAGCCTTTTAGTATCCTGCTGCTGCTCTACTTGTACTTCATAGGGCAACTGCTTAGGCCCATACCTCTCTCTGTGCTGGGCTTTTAATTTCTCAATGATGCTGGCTATTTCGGCCTCTCTGCGGGCTCTCTCAGCCTGTACTGTGGGAACTGGTGGATGGGACTTCCCTGGCAGGGGAAGGACATGGTCCCACAAGTACGGGACAAACTCTGGCTCGTCGCCGAACACCCATTGAAGGAGAAGGGGTGACTGTGAGCGTGCTCTAACTGGAACAGACTTCTGCCCTGGGGGTTCCCTGTCGGGGCTGAAGGCGTAGAAAATGCGGCCTCGGCCGGCGTACTTACATCTGACTCCTCGGTTGCAATCTCCGCCCAGGATCTGTGGCGAGGGAACAATCTCACCGGCGATGCTGCTGCTGAAGACTGTGGTGATCCCCTTTTTGGGGTAGCTTGCCATTCATCGTCCTCTGGAAGCGGGGGCAGCTTGCAGGCCTCCTCGGCCCCAAGGGGCAATTGCTGCAAATGGTCAGCTAGGTCATGGAACAGCTGCGCTGCAGCCACTGTAACTTTCCGCTGCTCCGCAGCCATCTTGTTGCTCTCTTCACGTGCTCTGGTGGGCTGCGCCATGTCTGTACACCTCTCTGCCATTTCCGGACTGAAGAGGGATGGCCGCATGGTGCCTTTTATAAGAGGCTTCAACAAAATGCCGGCCGGCCGGAAGGACGTCATTGGTGCAGCTCTGACTTCCTGTCCCACAGGAAGTCAGACAACAGTTCCACTTCGGCATAGACGCTGCTACATGATATCCAGCATGGGACATCTTGGCGCGCTTCTTGGGTTCTTCCTTAACCCCTTCAGGTATTTTTTTTTTTAATTAGATCATTTCATTAAGTTTTACAATACAATAAAACAATTCAAAGGAGCAAGAAACAAAGAAGGTAAGAACAAACCCATCAGGGTAATGGGACCAAATAGTAGGGCACATATTATGAAAACAGGAACATACTCAAATTGGCCGCTGAGGAGACTTCAGGTACTTTTGTACTGAAGCACGTAACATGGCTTCGTTCCTAATCTTACCCATGGCCACAATACAATATTCTTCACCTCCCCCTTACTTTTTCTAGCACCCCGGCAAAGCACAATTTCAGCAACAATGTCCTGTACACTTTTGGGCGTAATTTCGGTCGCGGATTGCGACAATCCTGGACAGTTTTCTATACATATTCCTGCACAGGGGGATGACTAGTGGCACTTGCAATCACGGCATACACCCGTTTTTCATTGTGGGTGGCCTGGGTGGCTGAATTATTAAAGGCACACACCCGTATCCTGTTCGTAGGACGCCAAAAGAAATGTGGTGACTGGGGTGTTGCAGTATGTAGCAGGTGGTATAAATCCTGGGGGCAAGATGTTGTTAACCCCTTAGTGTTCGTGACGCGAGTATGTGGTTATTCCGGTATAGTAACCGCCGTCAACCAACCCAAAAATGGTTTGTAATAAAGGAATGTCCACAGCAAGGATTCTGAATAAACTGGAACTTTTACTTGAAATGTTTAGGGAACAGTCTTTACAATTATGCAGTTCCTTCAGAGGCAACCGTGACACAGGACACCTCACATGTTTGCTTGGACTTGTTATTATTGAGATATTTAGGCAGACCATTGTGCTACTGATATATTCCTTAGCTGAGGAGTAGTCACTGGATTTGTAGAGAGAATTATAACTTACGTTTTAAAAGTGGCTGCATTTCTTTAGGCTTTGGCCTTGATGAGATGAATTTGTAGTATACAGGACTTTGTGCTTCCTTTTGAGTCCAAGAGATAAGAGAGAGTATAGAGACTACAGCCACTTATATACTAGGGGGCTGGACAAAAGCCCATTGGTTGCTAATGCTTGGAGCTCCTGTGCCCATGGAACTCTGGGTATATCACATGACAGTAGATCACATGACCAAGGAAGGTCCTATGCATTTTATACAAACTGTACAACTTTATACATATGAACTATAAAAACACATAATGAATATACACTGCATTTATGAGACAACAAGGGGGGAGCGCTGCAGGAGAGCCCTATGGACCTAAGGGACTCTTCCTGAGGGGACTTAAGGATGGTACAGGACCGGTCCTGTACCGGGAGAGCACAAAGGTTAATGTTAATTATAGAAAACTTTAATTATATAACAACTCTATTAATTTTAAGGTTAAAAATACACACTGCACACCTTGTTAATTGTAGGACACGTACATGCTGGCGTACCCACTAAATTTGAAAATGTTGTGTTAAAATAGAATAAGGCACAAAATAGTTGTGTAAGATTTTTACAGACTACGTAAATAACCCATATGTGGCACTAAAATTTTCCTTTAAAAAAAAAAAAAGTAATACAGCTTCATCCAATGCAGTACGCCCCAACCCCCCTCCCCCCCCCCCCTTCCCCGTCACTCTCTAGAAACACTACTGGTAATAAAGGGTAGATAAGGAACTTTATCTACTTTTCTGATTTAAAAAAATGCTTTTGCAAGTGGGTTTCCCGGGTTTTGCTTACGTGCAATTTATTTATCAAGGTCGTATGACTTTTTGATAGGTCGCATGTAAGAAAAAGTACGGTAAGTAAAAAAAAAAAAAAAAGATAAATCTCCTTCAAAAAGTTTTTTCGGGAACTTCGTTTCTCAGCACAGACGTCTCTACCATGATATCCGTCTTCCAGAGCTTCCAAGGAGACTTCCAATAACAATACTCCAGATCACAAAAACTCTGCAGACGGCATAGATGAGGAAGGCTTCAGCAGCAGCGGAGGAGCAAGATGAGACACACAACTCGTGTTGCTTTTGGCTCCAAAGAAATGGAATCTGCATTAAGTGCAAGTTCCCACTTCAAAGGTTAGGACCATTCCCATATAATCTTACACTAAGAGCTATTCTCATACTGGCCCCACTTCATCTGTACAGCACAGTGTTTCCCAACCAGGGTATCTCCAGCTGTTACATAACTACAACTCCCAGCATGCCCTTTGGCTGTGCATGCTGGGAGTTGTAGTTATGAAACAGTAGGAGGCACACAGGCCTCACCTCCTGCTGCTGCTGCCAGTCATTTCCTGCCACCGCCAGTATGCTATCCCCGCCGCTGCACACTACATGGTCGGTACCCGCTCTCGCCCTCCAGACTAGGGGTGGAACGGGTGCCGTCAGGACAGCCCAGAAGATGCCGTGATTCTTCAGCTGGTCTCAGCCGACCAATCACCATGATCGTGAGGTGGCACCAGTGCCACCTCACTCCTGCTGGGCAATGGTGATTGGTGCTGTCTCGGACAGCACCAATCACCCATATTTCCTTGGTCACCAGTGACCCATTTGGCCTGGAAAAGCCGTGATTCACCGGTCAGTATTGACTGACGAATCACAGCGATTGCCGCCAAGGGGGGATTCCTGGGACCCCCCCCTGGGCGATATGCCGAGGTGGCTGCTTTTAGATAACAACAGCCATCCCAGTCCAATCACCGCATCCAGAGACGTGGTGATCCCAGAAGATGGCAATGCAAATGTACATTTACATTGCAGGTCCTTAAGGGGTTAAAAATAATTGTAATAATGATACTGTTTCCACCATATCCACTTATCCAGAGATATTATGCTAGAGATATATTGTCATCCTCCATTCCTGGGAATCCACCTCACCCCTTCTACATATCTTTGATTCCTTAATCATCCAATAGGGGGGCTTGTTTTCCCACTTATGTGCAAAATGTATCTCTAGGTGGTCAATATCTTCTGTCTCCATTACAAGCTGTATGTCCTATATGGGAAATGTGCCTTGAATTATGCAGCTCCTCGCTCACTTGTTAATGTATCAAGTGACCCAGAGCCCACCACGTGGAGGTGGCTGCATTTCGGGCTCCTCCCCACCCCCACCCCAAACCATATGTAGATCTTGTGTGACCCAATCAGCCGTCTTGTTAAATTGGTTCACATTGATCGTCAATGGCCTTTGCTGTAATACTTCTTAGCTGTGTATGTAGGAAGTAAAATGGCATCTTGAATGTGGTCATCATGCCGGTTACTGTCCATTTGGCCATGGCCCATGCTCCAACCCACACATTGGATACATAATTGGGCCACTTCAGTTTGCTTTTAGCATATTGCCAAGTCCGCTGCAGCCAAGACACTTTGGGCTCCGAGGCATCTTCAGAGGTTGTTGGTAAATCCATCTGGTTATCCGCCATGGTGACTGTCACATGATCGCTGTGCCTGGATTCATGTGGGTCTGAATTGTCACCTAAAGCCATGTCAATAGCCACATCTGCTCGCTGACCACGGTGCTTAATCTTCTTCCCAGGTATTTTATGGATCTCATAATATGGTGGAGTGACCTTATAATGATATAGGTTAGTATACCGCCAAAGGAAACTCGTCACGTAATGTATGAGACACACGACAGGCACCGATAGAACTGGGATATCTGCAAAATAGCGACAGGATACAATATATTAGACCTATATTCATTCATGTATTTATGTATATATATATGTAAATACATATGTTCATATATATGTATATATATATATATATATATATACATATATATACTTTTTTTGTTAAAACTATAATTTATACGGCAAACTATCAATATTTTATAGGCTATATGCTAGAAGATTAGATGTCATGGATCACTGTATTGTCACTGTATGAAGCTTTTTTTAAACTTATGTGTGACTAAAACATTGTTATTATAATTATATTACTACTATTATTATATTATTTCACTAATATCAGAGTAGTTTCCCATGTTTTCTTTTAGAAGGCAAAATACTTAAAGCATTGATTCACAAACTGAAATCATTTATCTCACAGGAATAAACATTTGCTCAATTGCTGTAAGAGACTTAAAGGAGTACTCTGCCTCTAGACATCTTATCCCCTACCCAAAGGATAGGGGATAAGATGTCTGATTGCAGGGGTCCCACAGCTGGTACCTCAGCGATCTCTGTGCAGCACCCAGCGTTCATTCAGCATTCGACAGGGTCGCAACTTCACGGCCACGCCCCTCGTGAGGTCACACCACAACCTTCCCATAGACTTACATTGAGGGGGCGTGGCCCTAATGTCACAACCCCCGCCGCCCGCTCCAAGCGTTTGGAACAAAATGTGCCGAACGCTGGGGAAGCCCCCCTTTAAAGCCACCCAGGATAGACTGTACAAGAGAACATCAGTAACTTTACTGCACTCTACTATATTAACTTTACACTAATACATTCATGTTAAATCCATTTATAAACTGAAATTTTGGAAGTTTTCATTATTCCTACCTCTTAGCTTCATGGTCGCCGTCCTTACAGGATCCTTTTGCCTAAATAGACAAAATTCTCTTCAATTTGCAAAATAAGCGCAGGTCTAGTAGGAGAACGTGTTCACCCGCCGAACCGAGGAAATAAGTGTTAGGGATTGGATTCTACCCTGGAGAAAGTCTCTTTGATGTGTGATGTCACAGCAGATGACATCACGTGTATGTGTATCCATTGTAATGGCTGTACTGTACTTTACTTACACTATGTACAGTTATACTGGGGGTTTACAAAGGATTTGACGATTACAGTTTTAACCCCTTCAGGGTCACAGCCCTTTTTGGTCTTGAGGACAAAGGACATTTTCATTTTTACATTTTCATTTTTTCCTCCTCCCCTTCTAAGAGCCATAAATCTTTTAATTTTCCACCCAAAGACCAATATGAGTTGTTGTTTATTTTGCGACCAACTGTACTTTGTAATGTACGGTAACATAAAATGTACGGTACTATAAAAAAATATATATATATTATTTACGGCTGGAAATTGAAAAGAAAACCACAATTTGGCAACTTTTGAGGGTTTTCGTTTTTATTCACTGACATGTTCTTTTTATACTGCGGGTCAATGCTTGGGTAAACGCTTTACTCTTTTTGTACTGCTTCAAAAAAAAAATCTAACTTTTTGAACAATATAAGTATGTTTTAAACTGTATGAGGGCTAATTGTTTGCTGTATACGGAAAAATAAAAAAAAAGTTATAGAGGTCAGAAGAGGACAATTTTAAACGTACTAATTTTGGTGTAAAAGTAATAATTTTTTTTTAACAGAAGTAAAACAAAATCAAACCTTAATAAGCTGTGTATCAATTTAATCGTATGGATCTACAGAATATATATAAGGTGTCATTTTTACCGAAAAGTGCACTGTGTAGAATCTGAAGCCCCGAAAAAAAAAAATCAGAATGGAGTTTTTTTTTCCCCCCTAGTTTTTCCGTAGATTTTGTGGTGAAATGATTGATGTCATTACAAAGTACAATAGGTTGCACAAAAAAACAGCCCTTATAGGACTCTGTATGTAGAAAATTGAAAGTGTTATGATTTTAAGAAGGTGAGGAGGTAAAAACTAAGTGCAAAAATGAAAAAACCTGTCCTGAAGGGGTTAAAAATATATAAATACCGTATATCCCGGCGTATAAGACGACTTTTTAACCCCAAATTTTCTTCTGAAAAGCCGGGGGTCGTCTTATACGCCGGGTATTGAGGTCCGGGATAGGAAAACTTCTGACTATCTGCCCGGGCGGGCTCCTGTGTGTAGCTGCAGGCGGGGGCCGGCCAGAGCAAGTAAAAACTAATACTGTATACTAAAAACCAGGGTGCCTCCAGCTGTTGTGAAACTACAACTCCCAGCACGGCAAAGTTGGGGGTCGTCTTATACGCCAAGTCATCTTATACGCCGGCATGGTCACTGCACCTGCACTCACATTTAAAGAAGATCTGTAGTGCTTATAACTTATCCCCCATCCTAAGGATAGGGTATAAGTTATAGATCACGGGGGGGTACGAGCGATCGGGCCCCCCGCCATCTTCTGTACGGGGCCACAGTTATGTACAGGAAAGGGGGTGTTCCATCCCCGCTTGACGCGGCAGCGGGCACACCCCTCCATGTATTTCTATGGGAGTCATGGAAGGGCGTGCCGGCTGCCGCGTCATGCGGGAACAGAATGCCCCCTTTCCTGTTCATTGCCACGGCCCCATACAGGAGATCGCGGGGGGCCCCAGTGCCCGGACCCCCCCGCGATTTATAACTCATCCCCTATCCTTAGTTTGGGGTATAAGTTATAAGCACTAAAGATCTCCTTTAACCTGTTGGGGACGGAGGGCATACCTATACGCCCTCCGCCCACCACCTTTCTATAATGCGGGGCCACGCCGTGGCCCAGCGTCATAGCGGGTCGGGCCAGGCCCCTAACAACAGCCGGGAGCCGAGACTAATAGCGAGCAGCACTGATCGTGGTTTCACGCGCTATTAACCCTTTAGATGCAGCGTTCAACTTGATCACTGTCCGAACGCCAAATGACTGCTCAGTGCCTGAGATCCAGGTATGAGCAGTCAAGCGGCAGAATCATTGATCAATGGTTTCCTATGAGAAACCATTGATCAATGTAAAAGATCAGTGTGTGCAGTGTTATAGGTCCCTATGGGAGCTATAACATTGAAAAAAAAAAGTGAAAAAAGCTTGAATCACCCCCCTTTTTCCGTAAAAAAAAAATCCAAAAACTGTGTAAATAAACATATATGGTATCGCCGCATGCAGAAATGTCAGAATTATAAAAATATATAGTTAATTAAACCGCACAGTCAATGGTATACGTGCAAAAAATAAGCCATCATATGGATTTTGTGGGGTTGTGATCTTTAACCCCTTCAGGACCAAGCCCATTTTGGCCTTAAGGACCAGAGCGTTTTTTGCACATCTGACCACTGTCACTTTAAACATTAATAACTCTGGAATGCTTTTAGTTATCATTCTGATTCCGAGATTGTTTTTTCGTGACATATTCTACTTTAACATGGTGGTAAATTTTTGTGGTAACTTGCATCCTTTCCTTGTGAAAAATCCTAAAATTTGATGAAAAATTAGAAAATTTTGCATTTTTCTAACTTTGAAGCTCTCTGCTTGTAAGGAAAATGTATATTACAAATAAAACAAATTTTTATTCACATATACAATATGTCTACTTTATGTTTGCATCATAAAAGTGACGAGTTTTTACTTTTGGAAGACACCAGAGGGCTTCAAAGTTCAGCAGCAATTTTCCAATTTTTCACAAAATTTTCAAACTCACTATTTTTCAGGGACCAGTTCAGGTTCGAAGTGGATTTGAAGGGTCTTCATATTAGAAATACCCCACAAAAGACCCCATTATAAAAACTGCACCCCCCAAAGTATTCAAAATGACATTCAGTCATCATTTTAACCCTTTAGGTGTTTCACAGGAATAGAAGCAAAGTGAAGGAGAAAATTCACAATCTTCATTTTTTACACTCGCATGTTCTTGTAGACCCAATTTTTGAATTTTTAGAAGGGGTAAAAGGAGAAAATGTATACTTATATTTGTAGCCCAATTTCTCTCGAGTAAGCACATACCTCATATGTCTATGTAAATTGTTCGGCGGGCGCAGTAGAGGGCTCAGAAGGGAAAGAGCGACAAGGGGATTTTGGAGAGTACGTTTTTCTGAAATGGTTTTTGGGGGGCATGTTGCATTTAGGAAGCCCCTATGGTGCCAGAACAGCAAAAAACCCTCACATGGCATACCATTTTGGAAACTAGACCCCTTGAGGAACATAACAAGGAATAAAGTGAGCCTTAATACCCCACAGGTGTTTCACGACTTTGGCATATGTAAAAAAAAAATATTTTTTTTCACTAAAATGTGTGTTTCCCCCCAAATTTCACATTTTTCCAAGGGTTAATAGCAGGAAATACCCCCCAATATTTGTAACCCCTTCTCTTCTGAGTATGGAGGTACCCCATAAGTTGACCTGAAGTGCACTATGGGCGAACTACAATGCTCAGAAGAGAAGGAGTCATATTTGGCTTTTTGAGAGCAAATTTTGCTCGGGGGGCATGTCGCATTTAGGAAGCCCCTATGGTGCCAGAACAGCAAAAAAAAAAACACATGGCATACCATTTTGGAAACTAGACCCCTTGAGGAATGTAACAAGGAATAAAGTGAGCCTTATTACCCCACAGGTGTTTCACGACTTTTGCATATGTAAAAAAAAAAAAAAAAAAAATTCCACTAAAATGTGTGTTTCCCCCAAATTTCACATTTTTGCAAGGGTTAATAGCAGGAAATACTCCCCAATATTTGTAACCCCTTCTCTTCTGAGTATGAAGGTACCCCATAAGTGGACCTGAAGTGCACTATGGGCGAACTACAATGCTCAGAAGAGAAGGAGTCATATTTGGCTTTTTGAGAGCAAATTTTGCTCGGGGGGCATATCGCATTTAGGAAGCCCCTATGGTGCCAGAACAGCAAAATAACCCCACATGGCATACCATTTTGGAAACGAGACCCCTTGAGAAATGTAACAAGGGATACAGTGAGCATTTGCCCCCCACTGGTGTCTGACAGATCTTTGGAACAGTGGGCTGTACAAGTTTTTTCATTTTCACGGACCACTGTTCCAAAGATCCGTCAGACACCTGTGGGGGGTAAATTCTCACTGCACCCCTCATTACATTCCGTGAGGGGTGTCGTTTCCGAAATGGGGTCACATGTGGTTTTTTTTTTTTTTGCGTTTGTCAAAACCGCTGTAACAATCAGCCACCCCTGTGCAAATCACCTCAAATGTACATGGCGCACTCTCCCTTCTGGGTCTTGTTGTGCGCCCCCAGAGCACTTTGCGCTCACATATGGGGTATCTCTGTAGTCGGGAGAAATTGCGTTACAAATTTTGGGGGGCTTTTTTCCCTTTAACTCTTGTGAAAATGTAAAGTATAGGGCAACATCAGCATGTTAGTGTAAAAAATGTAATTTGTTTTACACTAACATTCTGGTGTAGACCCCAACATTTCCTTTTCATGAAGGGTTAAAGAAGAAAAAGCCCCCCAAACCTTGTAACGCAATTTCTCCCGAGTACGGCGATACCCCATATGTCGCCTTAAACTGTTGCCTTGAAATACGACAGGGCTCCAAAGTGAGAGCGCCGTGCGCATTTGAGGCCTAAATTAGGGATTTGCATAGGGGTGGACATAGGGGTATTCTACGCCAGTGATTCCCAAACAGGGTGCCTCCAGCTGTTGCAAAACTCCCAGCATGCGTGGACAGTCAACGGTTGTCCGGCAATACTGGGAGTTGTTGTTTTTCAACAGCTGGAGGCTCTGCTTTGGGAACAGTGGTGTACCGGACGTTCTTATTGGGGGAGGGGGGCTGTGTAGGGGTATGTGTATATGTAGTGTTTTTAACTTTTTATTTTATTTTGTGTTAGTGTAGTGTAGTGTTTTTAGGGTACAGTCACATGGGCGGGGGATTACAGCGAGTTTCCCAGCGCAAAATTTGCTGCATCTCAAGATGCGAGAAACCCACTGTAAAAGCCTCGCCCATGTGAATGTACCCTGTACATTCACAGGGGGGGGGGGGGGGTGCACCAGCTGTTGCAAAACCACAACTCCCAGCATGCATGGTCTGTTAGTGCATGCTTGGAGTTATAGTTTTGCAACAGCTGGAGGCACACAGGTTAGGAAACACTGAGTTAGAAACAGACAATGTCTCCCAACCAGTGTGTCTCCAGTTGTTGCAAAACTACAACTCCCAGCATGCCCAGACAGCCAAAGGCTGTCTAGGCATGCTGGGAGTTGTAGTTTTCAGACTCCTAGAAGCAGCAGTGAAGATCTTCACTGCTGCCTCTGAGGACCACATACTTACCCGTCGCTGCTCGTCCACGTGGCCGGTCCCGCGCTGCTCCTCGGTCCCGCCGCTGGATAAGGTAAGTCCGCCGGTCCCCACGTGTTCCCCCCGAATGCCGCAGGTCCCCACGAGCCCCTGCAGCCTTCGTCCCCCGTTCTGCCCGACTTCCAGGGGCGGGCAGTGCGGGGGATCTGAACTTTCACCCCAGATCACTGTGATTGGTCCACAGGGACCAATCACAGTGATCGCTGACCAGGACCATCAATGGATGGTCCTGGGGGTGAAGCAGAAGTTGTCCCCTGCTGGAAACAGCGGGACTTCTGCCAGTTAACCCGTGCGATGCTGCGCATCGCCGGGTTAACTGAATGTCATTTATAAACGCCGGGATGCGCGAACGCACTGCACAACCCGGCGTTTATATATGACATTCTGCGGGAAGGGGTTAAAAGGTAAGGAGGAAAAAACTAAAGTGCAAGAACGGGAAAACCCTCCGTACCCAAGGGGTTAATCCCTGGACATGTTTTATTCATATGGTTATGCTTGTATGGGCACTTAATCTGTGATTTGTTGTTTTCATCGGTACCACATTTGTGTATATGTGATTTTTGATGACTTTTTATTCCTTTTTTTTTTTTTTTCCGGGATGTGATCACAATTCAGCATTGGACTTTGTTATTTTTATGTTTTATGTCGTTCACCGTATGGAGTCATTAACGTTATATTTTAGTCATTCAGACTATTCTACCAAATATGTTTAAAAAAATGAATTCCCCCTCTTTTCCCATTTTACAAAAAAAATTTTTTTTTTTAAATAAAATAAAATTTTTGCAAATCTGACCACTGTCACTTTATATATGAATAACTCTGAGATGCTTTTACTTTTCATTCTTATTCTGAGATTGTTTTTTCGTGACATATTCTACTTTAACATAGTGGTAATTTTTGTCGTTACTTGAATCTTTTCTTGTTGAAAAATCCCAAAATATAGAAAATTTTGCATTTTTCTGCCTGTAAGGAAAATGGACATTCCAAATTATATATTGATTCACAAATACAATGGGGGACATTTATCAAGGGATTTAGAGCTCTTTTTTTGCTTACAAAAGTCGCAGAAAAAGTCGCATTAGCACTTAAGCAATTTTTTGTGCGACTTTTGGCTGTAAGCAAAAAGCTACAAAAAAGCCTACGAAAGTAAATTTTTTTTTTTTACTTTTCAGTGGTCAGGGATTTATCAAGTGCGAAAGTCGCATAAAAAGTCGCAAGCCCTCAAAAACTGCATAAATATAAGCCAGCTCGGAGCTGGCACACAAAACGGCTTTTGAGAGCAAATTTTATATTTCCCGCTGGCAGCCGTGATCACAGCTCCAGCGGGAAATATATTGCAACTGTACAAAGGAGCCCGGGCTGGCATCACTCTGCAGCCGCCCAGCTCTGTCTGATTCTAACCCCGCTACCCTAACATAAGGACACCCCCCCTTGTTTCCCACCCGCCTGCGCTGCACATCTCCCATCTGTCTGCTACCTGTTGCAAGACTACAACTCCCAGCATGTCCATACAGTGAGGGCATGCTGGGAGTTGTAGTATTGTAGCGGGCGGACAATGTGCGGCGCGGGCAGGTGGAAGACAAGGGGGGTGGGGGTTATATAAAGCAGTGTCCCCATCCCCATCATTGTATTAGGGTAGCGGGGATAGAATCGGAGGAACCCGGGCGGCTGAAGACTGATTCCAGCCTGGGCTCCTTTTAACAAACCTCGGCGCAGCAGAGTTTCTATTTCCCTTAATGTAATTTCATATTTCCCGCTGGGTCCCGTAATTGGCCAGGACCGAGCAGCCAATCACGGGAAATTTGATATTACATTAGGGACTAAAAGCTCCGCGGCTCCGCTAGATGTTAAAAGGAGCCCGGGCTGGCATCAGTCTTCACCCTCCCGGGCTCCTCAGATATCCTGCGGCACCGTGGTAAGGTGCCCGGGCTAACCTCACTCAGCAGCCCCCCACGGGACTCCCACAGCCGTCAGGGAGATGTGTAGGTGCCGTCCCTGTCATCCCTCAGCACTGCGGTACACACCGAGAGATGGCAGGGACGGCTTCTGCACATCTCCCTGCTTGGCTGAGGGAGTCCCGGGCGGCTGCAGTATTATGTCAGCCCGGGCTCCTTACTACAGCGCCGCAGAGTTTGGTGTAATTTCAAATTTCCCGCTGGGTCCCGTGTCACGTGACGACAGGAAATATGAAATTACAGTGATTCTCTGATCACTGCAGCCAAGGAGCGGAGCGCATTACCACCCTCTTCCCTGGCTGGCACGACTACAACTCCCAGCATGTCCTTACAGGAAGGGCATGCTGGGAGAGTTGTGTGCGTGGGGGGGTTGACAAGCTTGTCACCTGCCCCCCTGCCGCAAAACTACAACTCCCAGCATACCCTTACAGTAAGAGCATGCTGGGAGTTGTAGGGGGGGGGGTGACAATCTCCCACACCACATGACTACAACTCCCAGCATGCCCTTACTGTAAGGACATGCTGGGAGTTGTAGTTGTGTGGCAGGTGACAGGCTTTTCACCTGCCCCCCTAAAACTCCCAGCATGCCCTTACAGTAAGGATATGCTGGGAGTTGTAGTCATGTGGTGCGGGAGATGGTTACCCCCGCACCCCCCCCTCCCCACACACACACACACACTACAACTCCCAGCATATCCTTACTGTAAGGGCATGCTGGGAGTTGTAGGGGGGCAGGTGACAAGCCTGTCACCTGCCCTCTGCGGCACAAATACAACTCCCAGCATGTCCTTACAATAACGATATGTTGGGAGTTGTAGTGTGTGCGTGGGGGGGGGGGGGTAACAATCTCCCGCATCACATGACTACAACTCCCAGCATATCCTTACTGTAAGGGCATGCTGTGAGTTGTAGTCATGTGGTGCGGGAGATTGTCACCCCCCCTACAACTCCCAGCATGCTCTTACTGTAAGGGCATGCTGGGAGTTGTAGTCAGGCGCGGACGGGTGACAATAAATGTATTAACCTATTTTTCTTTTTTTCTCCTCATTTCAGATCCATGTATCCTGTGGACTACTTCGGATTTGGTGGACTGCTTCAATGACCAGCGTCTTTTTTAACCCCTTCCCGCAGAATGTCATATATAAACGCCGGGTTGTGCAGTGCGTTCGCGCATCCCGGCGTTTATAAATGACATTCAGTTAACCCGGCGATGCGCAGCATCGCACGAGTTAACTGGCAGAAGTCCCGCTGTTTCCAGCAGGGGACAACTTCTGCTTCACCCCCAGGACCATCCATTGATGGTCCTGGTCAGCGATCACTGTGATTGGTCCCTGTGGACCAATCACAGTGATCTGGGGTGAAAGTTCAGATCCCCCGCACTGCCCGCCCATGGAAGTCGGGCAGAACGGGGGACGATGGCTGCGGGGGCTCGCGGGGACCTGCGGCATAGGGGGGGAACATCAGGGGACCGGCGGCCTTACCTGGCGGGACCGAGGAGCAGCGGCAGGACCGGCCACATGGACGAGCAGCGACGGGACCGGCAGGTAAGTATATGGTCCTCAGAAGCAGCAGTGAAGATCTTCACTGCTGCTTCTAGGAGTCTGAAAACTACAACTCCCAGCATGCCTAGACAGCCTTTGGCTGTCTGGGCATGCTGGGAGTTGTAGTTTTGCAACATCTGGAGGGCCCCAGTTTGGAGACCATTGTATAATGGTCTCCAATCTGTGCTCTTCCAGCTGTTGCAAAACTACAACTCCCAGTATGCACTGACTGTCCAGGCATGCTGGGAGTTTTAGTTCAGCAACATCTAGCCCTTCAGATGTTGCCGAACTACAACTCCCAGCATGCCCTTCAGCTGTCTGGGCATGCTGGGAGTTGTAGTTTTGCAACAACTGGAGACACACTGGTTGGGAAACATTGTCTGTTTCTAACTCAGTGTTTCCTAACCTGTGTGCCTCCAGCTATTGCAAAACTATAACTCCCAGCATGCACTAACAGACCATGCATGCTGGGAGTTGTGGTTTTGCAACAGCTGGTGCACCCCCCCCCCCCCCTGTGAATGTACAGGGTACATTCACATGGGCGAGGCCTTTACAGTGGGTTTCTCGCATCTTGAGATGCAGCAAATTTTGCGCCGGGAAACTCGCTGTAATCCCCCGCGCATGTGACTGTACCCTAAAAACACTACACTACACTACACTAACACAAAATAAAATTAAAAGTTAAAAACACTACATATACACATACCCCTACACAGCCCCCCTCCCCCAATAAGCCCCCCTCCCCCTCTGGTACGCCACTGTTTCAAAAGCAGAGCCTCCAGCTGTTGAAAAACAACAACTCCCAGTATTGCCGGACAGCCGTTGACTGTCCACGCATGCTGGGAGTTTTGCAACAGCTGGAGGCACCCTTTTTGGGAATCACTGGCGTAGAATACCCCTATGTCCACCCCTATGCAAATCCCTAATTTAGGCCACAAATGCCCACGGCGCTCTCACTTTGGAGCCCTGTCGTATTTCAAGGCAACAGTTTAGGGCGACATATGGGGTATCGCCGTACTCGGGAGAAATTGCGTTACAAGGTTTGGGGGGCTTTTTCTTCTTTAACCCTTCATGAAAAGGAAATGTTGGGGTCTACACCAGAATGTTAGTGTAAAATTTTTTGATTTTTTACACTAACATGCTGATGTTGCCCTATACATTTTCAGAAGAGGTAAAAGGGAAAAAAGCCCCCCAAAATTTGTAACGCAATTTCTCCTGACTACAGAGATACCCCATATGTGAGCGCAAAGTGCTCTGGGGGCGCACAACAAGGCCCAGAAGGGAGAGCGCACCATGTACATTTGAGGTGATTTGCACAGGGGTGGCTGATTGTTACAGCGGTTTTGACAAATGCAAAAAAAACAAAACCCCACATGTGACCCCATTTCGGAAACGACACCCCTCACGAAATGTAATGAGGGGTGCAGTGAGAATTTACCCCAACCCCCCACAGGTGTCTGACGGATCTTTGGAACAGTGGTCCGTGAAAATGAAAACTTGTACAGCCCACTGTTCCAAAGATCTGTCAGACACCAGTGGGGGGCAAATGCTCACTGTACCCCTTGTTACGTTCCTCAAGGGGTCTCGTTTCCAAAATGGTATGCCATGTGGTTTTTTTGCTGTTCTGGCACCAGAGGGGCTTCCTAAATGCGATATGCCCCCCGAGCAAAATTTGCTCTCAAAAAGCCAAATATGGCTCCTTCTCTTCTGAGCATTGTAGTTCGCCCATAGTGCACTTCAGTTCAACTTATGGTGTACCTCCATAATCAGAAGAGAAGGGGTTACAAATATTGGGGAGTATTTCCTGCTATTAACCCTTGCAAAAATGTGAAATTTGGGGGGAAACACACATTTTAGTGGAAAAATTATATATATTTTTTTTACATATGCAAAAGTCGTGAAACACCTGTGGGGTAATAAGGCTCACTTTATTCCTTATTACAATCCTCAAGGGGTCTAGTTTCCAAAATGGTATGCCATGTGTTTTTTTTTTTTTTTTTGCTGTTCTGGCACCATAGGGGCTTCCTAAATGCGACATGCCCACCGAGCAAAATTTGCTCTCAAAAAGCCAAATATGACTCCTTCTCTTCTGAGCATTGCAGTTCGCCCATAGTGCACTTCAGGTCAACTTATGGGGTACCTCCATACTCAGAAGAGAAGGGGTTACAAATATTGGGGGGTATTTCCTGCTATTAACCCTTGGAAAAATGTGAAATTTGGGGGGAAACACACATTTTAGTGAAAAATCTAAAAAAAAATTTACATATGCAAAAGTCGTGAAACACCTGTGGGGTATTAAGACTCACCTTATTCCTTGTTATGTTCCTCAAGGGGTCTAGTTTCCAAAATGGTATGCCATGTGAGGGTTTTTTGCTGTTCTGGCACCATAGGGGCTTCCTAAATGCAACATGCCCCCCAAAAACCATTTCAGAAAAACTTACCCTCCAAAATTCCCTTATCGCTCTTTCCCTTCTGAGCCCTCTACTGCGCCCGCCGAACACTTTACATAGACATATGAGGTATGTGCTTACTCGAGAGAAATCGGGCTACAAATATAAGTATACATTTTCTCCTTTTACTCCTTGTAAAAATTCAAAAATTGGGTCTACAAGAACATGCGAGTGTAAAAAATTAAGATTGTGAATTTTCTCCTTCACTTTGCTTCTATTCCTGTGAAACACCTAAAGGGTTAAAATGATGACTGAATGTCATTTTGAATACTTTGGGGGGTGCAGTTTTTATAATGGGTCTTTTGTGGGGTATTTCTAATATGAAGACCCTTCAAATCCACTTCAAACCTGAACTGGTCCCTGAAAAATAGTGAGTTTGAAAATTTTGTGAAAAATTGGAAAATTGCTGCTGAACTTTGAAGCCCTCTGGTGTCTTCCAAAAGTAAAAACTCGTCACTTTTATGATGCAGACTTAAAGTAGACATATTGTATATGTGAATAAAAAATTTTTTTTATTTGTAATATAAATTTTCCTTGCAAGCAGAGAGCTTCAAAGTTAGAAAAATGCAAAATTTTCAAATTTTTCATCAAATTTTAGGATTTTTCACAAGGAAAGGATGCAAGTTACCACAAAAATTTACCACCATGTTAAAGTAGAATATGTCACGAAAAAACAATCTCGGAATCAGAATGATAACTAAAAGCATTCCAGAGTTATTAATGTTTAAAGTGACAGTGGTCAGATGTGCAAAAAACGCTCTGGTCCTTAAGGCCAAAATGGGCTTGGTCCTGAAGGGGTTAAACCTGTTTAATGTTAATGAGAGTGTTTTTTTGGAATACATTTTTTTGAAACGTGTTTTTTTTTTAATTACTTGAAAGGCTTAGTAGTGGAAGCTGTCTAATAGACGGAATCCATTACTAAGCCTATGCTTAGTGTTAGCCCCCAACACAGCTAGCGCTAACCTCCAATTATTACCCCAGTACCCACCGCCACAGGGGTACCGGGAAGAGCCGGTGCCAATAGGCCCGGAGCATCAAATATGGCGCTCCTGGGCCTAGGCGGTAACGGGCTGGCATTAATTAGGCTGGGGAGGGCCAGTAACAATGGTCCTCGCCCACCCTGGTATCATCAGGCTGTTGCTGCTTGGTTGGTATTTGGCTGAAAATAAAAATAGGGGGAACCCTATGCGTTTTTTTTTTTATAATTATTCATGCAAAACAAAGATAAGGTTCCCCCTATTTTTATCCAAATACCAACCAAGCAGCAACAGCCTGATGTTACCAGGGTGGGCAAGGACCATTGTTATTGGCCCTCCCAAGCCTAAATAACACCAGCCTGTTACCGCCTAGGCCCAGGAGCACCATATTTGAGGCTCTGGGCCTGGTGGTACCGCCTCCTCCCAGCACCCCTGTGGTGGTGGGTACCGGGGAAATAATTGGGGGTTAGCGCTAGCTGTTTTGGGGGCTAATGCTAAGCCTCAGCTTAATAATGGACTCTGTCTATAATACTGCTTCCACTACTAAGCCTGCCAAGTATATTTAAAAAAAAAACATCACATTTAAAAAAAATGTATTCCAAAAAAACACTCCCCCAAAAGTCCTCATTAACCATTTTATTAACATTAAACCAAAAAAATGCTAATCACTGCACTCCCCTGAATCTAAAGTAATCCACAAGATACACGGATCTGAAATGAGAAGACAAAAAATGAGTTAGTACATTTAGAGGAAAAAAAAAAGTGGTAAAAAGGGTAAAAAAAAAACATACATACCGTATATACTCGAGTATAAGCCGAGTTTTTCAGCACGATTTTTCGTGCTGAAAACACCCCCCTCGGCTTATATTCGAGTGACCTCTCCGCCCTCAGTGGTCTTCAGCCTGCGGACCTCCAGATGTTTCAAAACTACAACTCCCAGTAAGCCAGGGCAGCCATCGGCTGTCCGGGCGTGCTGGGAGTTGTAGTTTTGAAACCTCTGAAGGTCCGCAGGTTAAAGACCACTGCGGCCTTTAACATCATCCAGCCCCCCCTCTCACCCCCTTTAGTTCTGTACTCACCTCCGCTCGGCGGGACGGTGCTCCGCTGGTCCGGTGCTGCAGGACTGTGCGGTGGGAGGTCGTCCGGTGGGATAGTGGTTCCGGGCTGCCATCTCAAGGCAAGGCAACGCCTCTATTTCGGGCCCGAAGCGCGGAGAAGAGGCCCCCCCGGTGAAGATGGCAGCCCGGAACCACTATCCCACCGGACGACCTCCCCACCGGACAGTACTGCAGCACCGGACCAGCGGAGCACCGTCCCGCCGAGCGGATGTGAGTACAGAACTAAAGGGGGTGAGAGGGGGGGCTAGATGATATTGAAGGCCGCAGTGGTCTTCAACCTGCGGACCTCCAGAGGTTTCAAAACTACAACTCCCAGCAAGCCCGGACAGCCGATGGCTGCCCGGGCTTGCTGGGAGTTGTAGTTTTGAAACCTCTGGAGGTCCGCAGAAGACCACTGTATCAGACATTGACAAGCGGTTATGATGAAGGTGGGGGGGGGGGCTGATGACAAGGGGATGATGACAAGCGGATGATAAAGGGGGGGGGTGTGGGATGATGACAAGGGGAGGATGAAGGGGAGTGTGGGATTATGAAAAGGGGATGATGAAGGGAGTGGGGATGATGACAAGGGGATGATGACAAGGGGATGATGAAGGGGGGTGTGGGATTATGACACGGGGATGATGAAGGGGTGGGGATGATGACAAGGGGATGATGACAAGGGGATGATGAAAGGGGGTGTGGGATTATGACAAGGGGATGATGAAGGGAGTGGGGATGACGACAAGGGGATGAGGACAAGGGGATGATGAAGGGGGTGTGTGGGATTATGACAAGGGGATGATGAAGGGGGTGGGGATTATGAAAAGGGGATGATGACAAGGGGATGATGAAGGGGGTGGGGATGATGACAAGGGGATGATTACAAGGGGATCGGCTGTCCGGGCTTGCTGGGAGTTGTAGTTTTGAAACCTCTGAAGGTCCGCAGGTTGAAGACCACTGCGGCCTTCGACATCATCCAGCCCCCCCTCTCACCCCCTTTAGTTCTGTACTCACCTCCGCTCGGCGGGACGGTGCTCCGCTGGTCCGGTGCTGCAGGACTGTGCAGTGGGAGGTCGTCCGGTGGGATAGTGGTTCCGGGCTGACATCTTCACCGTGGGGGCCTCTTCTCTGCGCTTCGGGCCCGGAATAGTCACATTGCCTTGACGACAACGCAGGGGGACGTTCATTACCAACGTCCGTCTGCGTCGTCATCAAGGCAACGCCTCTATTTCGGGCCCGAAGCGCGGAGAAGAGGCCCCCCCCCCGGTGAAGATGGCAGCCCGGAACCACTATCCCACCGGACGACCTCCCCACCGGACAGTTCTGCAGCACCGGACCAGCGGAGCACCGTCCCGCCGAGCGGATGTGAGTACAGAACTAAAGGGGGTGAGAGGGGGGGCTAGATGATATTGAAGGCCGCAGTGGTCTTCAACCTGCGGACCTCCTGAGGTTTCAAAACTACAACTCCCAGCAAGCCCGGACAGCCGATGGCTGCCCGGGCTTGCGGGGAGTTGTAGTTTTGAAACCTCTGGTGGTCCGCATAAGACTACTGTATCAGACATTGACAAGCGGTGATGATGAAGGTGGGGGGGGGGGCTGATGACAAGGGGATGATGACAAGGGGATGATGAAGGGGGGTGTGTGGGATGATAACAAGGGGATCATGAAGGGGGGGGTGGGATTATGACAAGGGGATGATGAAGGGAGTGGGGATGATGACAAGGGGATGATGACAAGGGGATGATGTTTTGGGGGTGTGGGATTATGACAAGGGGATGATGAAGGGAGTGGGGATGACGACAAGGGGATGAGGACAAGGGGATGATGAAGGGGGGGTGTGGGATTATGACAAGGGGATTATGAAGGGGGGTGGGGATTATGAAAAGGGGATGATGACAAGGGGATGATGAAGGGGGTGGGGATGATGACAAGGGGATGATGAAGGGGGGTGTGTGGGATGATGACAAGGGGATGATGAAGGGGGGGTGTGGGATGATGACAAGGGGATGATGAAGGGGGGGTGATGACAGGCGGTGATGATGAAGGGGGGGATGATGACAGGCGGTGATGATGAAGGGGGAATGATGACAGGCGGTGATGATAAAGGGGGGATGATGACAGGCGGTGATGATGAAGGGGGGATGATGACAGGGTGATGATGAAGGGGGGATGATGACAGGCGGTGATGATGAAGGGGGGATGATGACAGGGTGATGATGAAGGGGGTGTTAATGACGGGGGTCTGGATGATGACAGGGGGGATGATGTATTTCCCACCCTAGGCTTATACTTGAGTCAATAACTTTTCCTGGGATTTTGGGGTGAAATTAGGGGCCTCGGCTTATATTCGGGTCGGCTTATACTCGAGTACATACGAGATATATATATATATATATATATATATATATATATATATATATATATATATATATATTATATATAGTTATATATAGTTATATATATATATATATATATATATATATATATATATAATATATATAATATATATATATATATATATATATATATATATATATATATATATAGATAAAAAATGTCAAAGCTGCAAAATTGTGTTCTGTGGTCATTTATTGGTTTTTGCTTATGTGTGCAAAAAAAAAAAATGGTATTCAAAAGTGATTTATTGGTTTTTGCTTATGTAAGCCAAATTTATCAACCCCCTGTGGTAGTTTAATAATGTGTCACACAAAGCAAAACCAAAAGCAAGAAAAAAATGCCAACAGAACTCGATTACCAAAGCAACAATGATAAATGTCCCCGAATATGTCTACTTTATGTTTGCATCGTAAAGTTTTCATGTTTTTATTTTTTTTTAAGACATTAGAGGGCTTCAAAGTATAGCAGCATTTTTTCAAACTTTTCACGAAAAATAAAAAATCAGAATTTTTCAGGGACCAGTTAAGTCTGAAGTGGATTTGAGGGGCCTTTCTGTGAGAAATATACCACAAATGACCCCATTGTAGAAACTGCACCCCTCAAAGTATTCAAATGCCATTAAGAAAGTTTGTTAACCCTTTAGGTGTTTCACAGGAACAGCAGCAAAGTGGAGGAGAAAAATTAAGATTTCCATTTTTTATACTAACATGTTCATGTAGCCCAATTTTTTTTTACATTTTTGTAAGGGTTCTTAGGAGAAAAAGTCCCACAAAATTTGTAGCCCAACTTCTCTTGAGTATGGAAATACCTCATATATTGACGCAAAGTGCTCTGTGGGCCCACAACATGGCTCAAAAGGGAAAGAGCAACTGTGGGATTTTAGAGGGTGAATATTGCTGAAATGGTTTTTGGGGGGCATGTTGCATTTAGCACGCCCCCATGGTGTCAGAACAGCAAAAAAAAAAAAACACATGGCACACTATTTGGGAAACGACACCCCTCCAGGAACGTAACAAGGGGTACAGCGAACCTTAACACCTCACGTGAAAAATTAGATTGTTATATCCCTTGTTATGTTCCATGAGGGATGCAGTTTCCAAAATGGGGTCACATGTGGGTATTTTTTTTGTGTGTTTATGTCAGAACCGTTGCAACTATCAGCCACCTCTGTGCAAATCACCAATTTAGGCCTCAAATGTACATATTGCGCTCTCACTCCTGAGCCTTGTTGTGCATCCGCAGAGCATTGTACGCCCACATATGGGGTATTTCCGTACAAATTTTGGGGGTCTTTTTTGAAAATAAAAAGTATGGGACAACACCAGCATGTTAGTGTAAAAAAACATACTGGTGTAGACCCCAACTTTTCCATTTCATAAGGGGTAAAATTAGAAAAAGCCCCCAAAATATGTAACGCAATTTCTCCCGAGTACGGAAATACCCCATATGTCCCTAAACCGTTTCCTTGAAATATGACAGGGCTCCAAACTGAGAGAGCGCAATGCGCATTTGAGGACTAAATTAGGGATTTGCATAGGGGAGGACCCAGATGCAAGCATTACAATTGACTCTGCTACCATAAATACCCTACAGCAGTGTTTCCAAAACAGGGTGCCTCCAGCTGTGGCAAAACTCCCAGCATGCCTGGACAGTCAATGGCTGTCCGGCAATGCTGGAAGTTGTTGTTTTGCAACAGTCGGAGGCTCCTTTTTGCAAACAGTGCCGTACCAGACGTTTTAAATTTTTATGGGGGTCAAACCTCCAGCTGTTGCAAAACTTCAACTCTCAACATGGACTCAGAGACCGTGCATGCTGGGAGTTGTAATTTTGCCACAGCTGGAGGCCCACCGGTGAGGACAGCCGTGTTAGGGAACAGATAAACTCAGTGCTTCCCCACCAGGGTGCCTCCAGCTGTTACAAAACGAACACTCCCAGCATAAACGGTCTGTCAGTGCATGCTGGGAGTTGTAGTTTTGCAACAGCTGGAGGCACACTGGTGGGGAAACACTGAGTTAGGTTCTGTTACCTAACTGTGTTTCGTCACCAGTGTGCTTCTTGCTGTGGCAAAACTACAACTCCCAGCATGCACTGATGGCCAAAGGACATGCTGGGAGTTGTAGTTATGCAACAGCTTGAGGCACGTGTGGTGCCTGTTTATAGGTCCCCATAGCCATAGCCAGAGTCCCTAGGACGTCGGGGTCCTTTTGTATAGTCCGGGCTTGCTGGGAGTTGTAGTTTTGAAACCTCTGGAGGTCCGAAGGGTTGAAGACCACTGCGGCCTTCAACATCATCCAGCCCCCCCTCTCACCCCCTTTAGTTCTGTACTCACCTCCGCTCGGCGGGACGGTACTCCGCTGGTCCGGTGCTGCAGGACTGTCCGGTGTGGAGGTCGTCCGGTGGGATAGTGGTTCCGGGCTGCCATCTTCACCGGGGGGGCCTCTTCTTCGCGCTTCGGGCCCAGAATAGTCACGTTGCCTTGACGACAACGCAGGGGGATGTTCATTACCAACGTCCGTCTGCGTCGTCGTCAAGGCAACGCCTCTATTTCGGGCTCGAAGCGCGGAGAAGAGGCCCCCCGGTGAAGATGGCAGATGTATAAACGATAACTTCCAGCATGGCAAGTCAGCAGTTTGCTGTTTGTGCATGCTGGGAGTTGTAGTTTTGCAACATCTGGAGGGCCACAGTTTAGAGATCACTGCACAGTGATCTCCAAACTGTGGCCCTCCAGATGTTGCAAAACTACAAATCCCAGCATGCCCTGACAGCCAACAGCTGTCTGGGCATGCTGGGAGTTGTAGTTTAGCAACATAAGGAGGCTTACAGTTTACAGAAATCACTGCATGGTGCACTGCATGATGTCCAAGACAGCTGATGTCCCCTAGACAGGAGCACTAGGATGGGTATGGGGGGGTTATAGGGGTCTGTTTGATGTTTTATTTCACACAGAGCTCACACAGCTCCAATCTCCTCACAGATCTCCCTACACTGAGGAGATCGGAGCTGTGAAAGGCAGTTTTTTTCAACTGCCTCTGCTGTGATTGGTCAATCTGGATTGATTGACCAATCACAACAATCAGGGGGCCAGGCCAGCCATGGGGAGACCCGCGGACGATGTCTGTGATGATCAGCTGTCTATGAAAGCTGAAGTCACTTCAATGTCACAGCATGTTTCCATGTTTACATGCTGTGACAGTTTAGCTTCAGGACGAGCCGGCTCATCTAACGCGGCAAGTACTCGCTGATTAGGACGATCAATTAATACTGATCGGTAATATCGACAATCTACTTCTCTGGTCTGACAACGTCACAAAATGTGGGCTCAAAATTGAGCAAAAAAGTCCCCAGAGTACGGATATTCATGGTGCGGCATAGTATGTTTTTAATACTTTTTTTTATTTCTGAGGACGGTGGATGGGTTTTTGCGGGATAGTTGGAGTGCAGCTATTTAGTGCCAGGCAGGCTAGTTAGGGTGTCACCAGATGCGGTACCCCCCCCCCCTGTCACTCTCTAGCAATGCTACTGGTAATAAAGGGTAGATAAAGAACTTCAGCTATTTACATAAGGGAAAACTTTTCTGCTTTAACCCCTTAAGGATCGAGGTCATTTTGGCCTTAAGGACCAGAGCATTTTTTGCACATCTGACCACTGTCACTTTAAGCATTACTAACTCTGGGATGCTTTTACTTATGAAGTTGATTCCGAAATAGTTTTTTCGTGACATATTCTACTTTATCATAGTGGTAAGTTTTCGTCAATACTTGCATCATTTCTTGGTAAAAAATTCCAAAATTTTAAAATTTTGCTTTTTTTTTAACCTTGAAGCTCTCTGCTTGTGAGGAAAATAGACATACCAAATAAATTATATGTTGATTCACATATACAATCTCTTCATGTTTGCATCATAAAGTTGACATGTTTTTTTTTTACTTTTGGAAGACATCAGTGGGCTTCAAAGTTCAGCAGCAATTTTCAAATTTTTCTCAAAATTTTCAAAATCTGAATTTTTCAGGGACCAGTTCAGATTTGAAGTGGATTTGAGGGGTCTTCATATTAGAAATACCCCATAAATTACCCCATTATAAAAACTGCACCCATCAAAGCATACAAAATTATATTCAGAATGTTTGTTAACCCTTTAGGTGTTTAACAGGAATAGCAGTAAGTTTAAGGAGAAAATTGAAGACCCAGTATTTACACCCCACTGGCGTTTGACAGATCTTTGGAACTGTAAGCTGTGCAAATGAAAAATTACATTTTTCATTTTCAAGGACCACTGTTCCAAAAATCTGTCAGACACCTGTGGGGCGTAAATGCTCACTGTACCCCTTATTACATTACTTGAGGGGTGTAGTTTCCAAAATGGGGTCACATGTGGGAGGGGTCCATTGTTCTGGCTCTATGGGGGCTTTGTAAACACACGTGGCCTTCAATTCCGGACAAAATTTATCTTCAAAAGCCCAATGGTGCTCCTTCTCTTCTGAGCATTGTAGTTCACCCGCAGAGCACTTTACATCCACATATGGGGTATGTTCTTACTCAGAAGAAATGGGGTTACAAATTTTGGGGGGCTTTTTCATATTTTCCCTTGTGAAAATGAAAAATTTAGGTTAACACCAGCATATTATGTTTAGTTTTTTTTTTCTCATTTTCCCATCCAAATTTAATGAAAAATTTTCAAACACCTGTGGGGTGTTAAGGCTCACTGTACCCCTTGTTACGTTCCGTGAGGGGTGTAGTTTCCAAAATGAGCCGCTGTAAAATCAGCCACCCCTGTGCAAATCACCAAATTAGACCTCAAATGTACATAGTGCGCTCTCACTCCTGAGCCCTGCTGTGCGTCCGCAGAGAATTTTACGCCCACATATGGGGTATTTCCATGCTCAGGAGAAATTGCGTTACAAATTTTGGGGGTCTTTTTTTCCTTTACCTGCTTGTGAAAATAAAAAGTAGGGGGCAACGCCAGCATGTTAGTGTAAACATTTTTATTTTTTTACATTAACAGGCTGGTGTAACCCCCAACTTTTCCTGTTCATAAGGGGTAAAAGGAGAAAAAGCCCCCCAAAATTTGTAGTGCAATTTCTCCAGAGTACGGAAATACCCCTTATGTGGCCCTAAACTGTTTCCTTGAAATACGACTGGGCCCCGAAATGAGACAGCGCCTTGCGCATTTGAGGACTACATTAGGGATTGCATAGGAGTGGACATAGTGGTATTCTACGCCAGTGATTCCAAACAGGGTGCCTCCAGCTGTTGCTAAACTCCCAGCATGCCTGGACAGTGAGCGGCTGTCCGGAAATGCTGGGAGTTGTTGTTTTGCAGCAGCTGGAGGATCTGTTTTGGAAACACGGCCATACGATACGTTTCTCATTTTTATTGGGGGGGGGGGAGACAGTGTAAGGGGGTGTATATGTAGTGTTTTACCCTTTATTATGTAGTGTAGTGTTTTTAGGGTACATTCGCACTGGCGGAGGTTTACGTTGAGTTGCCCACTAGGAGTTTGGGCTGTGGCGAAAAATTTGCCGCAGCTCAAACTTGAAGCAGAAAACTCACTGTAAACTCGCCCATGTGAATGTACCCTGTACATTCACATGGGGAGTTAAACCTCCAGCTGTTTCAAAACTACAACTCCCAGCATGCACTGACAGACCATGCATGCTGGTAGATGTACTTTAGCAATAGCTGGAGTCACACTGGTTGGAAAACCTTCAGTTAGGTTCTGTGACCTGACTCAGTACTTTCCAAACAGTGTGCCTCCAGCTTTTGCAAGACTACAATTCCCAGCATGTACTGATCGCCGAAGGGCATGCTGGGAGACGTAGTTATGCAACAGCTGGAGGTACGCAACTACAACTCCCAGCTTGCCGAGACAGCTGTTTGCTGTTTGGGCATGCTGGCATTTGTAGTTTTGCAACAGCTGAAGGGTCACAGTTTAAGAGATCGCTGTACAGTGATCTCCAAACTGTGGCCCTCCAGATGTTGCAAAACTACATATCCCAGCATGCCCAGACAGCAAACTGCTGTGTAGGCATGCTAGGAGTTGTAGTTTTGCAACTTCTGGAGGGCTCCAGTTTAGAGACCACTGTATAGTGGTCTCAGACTGTAGACCTCCAGATGTTGCCAGGCAACTCACCAGCTTCCGTAGGATCCAAGGAGCCGCATCGTCGTTCTCCTCTTCTGCCGCCGATCACCCCCATCGATCACCGCCTTCTACCGCCGCCCATGAGTAATTAAACTTCGGCGGCGGTCCCTGTCAGTTTCCCCATTCTGCCCTGCCTACTGTGGGTGGGCAGAACAGGGAAACCGAAAGTTAACCCCCCCGCCCCCAATTTGCTATTGGTCGTCGCTTCTTGATGACCAATAGTAGGGATAGGAGGGGTGGCACCCATGCCACCTCACTCCTATCCCTTCAGGGGGATCGTGGATGTCTCGGACAACCGATATCCCCCTTATATTCCGGGTCACCATAGACCCATATGACCCGGAATTGGCGACATGTTGCACGGGATGCCTGCTGAATGATTTCAGGAGGCATCCCAGTCCAGTCCCCAACCGGTGCGCGGCGGGGACCTGAATTCCCACGGGCGTATGTATACGCTCTGGATACTTAACGATAAAAAAAACCAGGGTGTATCCATACGCCCTGGGTCCTTAAGGAGTTAAGGGGTTAATAATAATAATAGTAATAAAAATAATGATACTGTTTCTACCATATCCACTTATCCAGAGATATTATGCTAAAGTTATATTGTCATCCTCCATTCCTGGGAATCCACCTCTCCCCTTCTACAGATCTCTGATTCCTTAATCATCCAATAGGGGGGCTTGTTTTCCCACTTATGTGCAAAATTTGTTTCCATGTGGACAATATCTTCTGTCTCTATTACAAGCTGTATGTCCAATATGGGAAATGTGCCTTGAATTATGCAGCTCCTCGCTCACTTGTTAATGTATCAAGTGACCCAGAGCCCACCACGTGGAGGTGGCTGCATTTCGGGCTCCTCCCCACCCCCACCCCCAACCATATGCAGACCTTGTGTGACCCAATCAGCATCTTGTTAAACTGGTTCACATTGATCGTCAATGGCCTTTGCTGTAATACTTCTTAGCTTTGTATGTAGGAAGTAAAATGGCATCTTGAATGTGGTCATCATGCCGGTTACTGTCCATTTGGCCATGGCCCATGCTCCAACCCACACATTGGATACATAATTGGACCACTTCAGTTTGCTTTTAGCATATTGCCAAGTCCGCTGCAGCCAAGACACTTTGGGCTCCGAGGCATCTTCAGAGGTTGTTGGTAAATCCATCTGGTTATCCGCCATGGTGACTGTCACATGATCGCTGTGCCTGGATTCATGTGGGTCTGAATTGTCACCTAAAGCCATGTCAATAGCCACATCTGCTCGCTGACCACGGTGCTTAATCTTCTTCCCAGGTATTTTATGGATCTCATAATATGGTGGAGTGACCTTATAATGATATAGGTTAGTATACCGCCAAAGGAAACTCGTCACGTAATGTATGAGACACACGACAGGCACCGAGAGAACTGGGATATCTGCAAAATAGCGACAGGATACAATATATTAGACCTATATTCATTCATTTATTTATGTATATATATATATGTAAATACATATGTTCATATATATATATATATATATGTGTGTATATATATATATACATATATATATATATAAATATACTTTTTTTGTTAAAACTGTAATTTATACAGCAAACTATAAATATTTTATAGGCTATATGCTAGAAGATTAGATGTCATGGATCACTGTATTGTCACTGTATGAAGCTTTTTTTAAACTTATGTGTGACTAAAACATTGTTATTATAATTATATTACTACTATTATTATATTATTTCACTAATATCAGAGTAGCTTCCCATGTTTTCTTTTAGAAGGCAAAATACTTAAAGCATTGATTCACAAACTGAAATCATTTATCTCACAGGAATAAACATTTGCTCAATTGCTGTAAGAGACTTAAAGGAGTACTCTGCCTCTAGACATCTTATCCCCTATCCAAAGGATAGGGGATAAGATGTCTGATTGCAGGGGTCCCGCAGCTGGTACCTCAGCGATCTCTGTGCAGCACCCAGCGTTCATTCAGCATTCGACAGGGTCGCAACTTCATGGCCACGCCCCTCGTGAGGTCACACCACAACCTACCCATAGACTTACATTGAGGGGGTGTGGCCCTAATGTCACAACCCCCGCCGCCCGCTCCAAGCGTTTGGAACAAAAAGTGCCGAACGCTGGGGAAGCCCCCCTTTAAAGCCACCCAGGATAGACTGTACAAGAGAACATCAGTAACTTTACTGCACTCTACTATATTAACTTTACACTAATACATTCATGTTAAATCCATTTATAAACTGAAATTTTGGAAGTTTTCATTATTCCTACCTCTTAGCTTCATGGTCACCGTCCTTACAGGATCCTTTTGCCTAAATAGACAAAATTCTCTTCAATTTGCAAAATAAGCGCAGGTCTAGTAGGAGAACGTGTTCACCCGCCGAACCGAGGAAATAAGTGTTAGGGATTGGATTCTACCCTGGAGAAAGTCTCTTTGATGTGTGATGTCACAGCAGATGACATCACGTGTATGTGTATCCATTGTAATGGCTGTACTGTACTTTACTTACACTATGTACAGTTATACTGGGGGTTTACAAAGGATTTGACGATTACAGTTTTAACCCCTTCAGGGTCACAGCCCATTTTGGTCTTGAGGACAAAGGAAATTTTCATTTTTACATTTTCATTTTTTCCTCCTCCCCTTCTAAGAGCCATAAATCTTTTAATTTTCCACCCAAAGACCAATATGAGTTGTTGTTTATTTTGCGACCAACTGTACTTTGTAATGTACGGTAACATAAAATGTACGGTACTATAAAAAAAAATATATATATTATTTACGGCTGGAAATTGAAAAGAAAACCACAATTTGGCAACTTTTGAGGGTTTTCGTTTTTATTCACTGACATGTTCTTTTTATACTGAGGGTCAATGCTTGGGTAAACGCTTTACTCTTTTTGTACTGCTTCAAAAAAATATCTAACTTTTTGAACAATATAAGTATGTTTTAAACTGTATGAGGGCTAATTGTTTGCTGTATACGGAAAAATTAAAAAAAAGTTATAGAGGTCAGAAGAGGACAATTTTAAACGTACTAATTTTGGTGTAAAAGTAATAATTTTTTTTTAACAGAAGTAAAACAAAATCAAACCTTAATAAGCTGTGTATCAATTTAATCGTATGGATCTACAGAATAAATATAAGGTGTCATTTTTACCGAAAAGTGCACTGTGTAGTATCTGAAGCCCCTAAAAAAAAAAAATCATAATGGAGTTTTTTTTTTTTCCGTAGTTTTGCCGTAGATTTTGTGGTGAAATTATTGTTGTCATTACAAAGTACAATAGGTGGCACAAAAAAACAGCCCTTATAGGACTCTGTATGTAGAAAATTGAAAGTGTTATAATTTTAAGAAGGTGAGGAGGAAAAAACTAAGTGCAAAAATGAAAAAACCTGTCCTGAAGGGGTTAAAAATATATAAATACCGTATATCCCGGCGTATAAGACGACTTTTTAACCCCAAATTTTCTTCTGAAAAGCCGGGGGTCGTCTTATACGCCGTGTATTGAGGTCCGGGATAGGAAAACTTCTGATTATCTGCCCGGGCCGGCTCCTGTGTGTAGCTGCAGGCGGGGGCCGGCCAGAGCAAGTAAAAACTAATACTGTATACTAAAAACCAGGGTGCCTCCAGCTGTTGTGAAACTACAACTCCCAGCACGGCAAAGTTGGGGGTCGTCTTATACGCCAAGTCATCTTATACGCCGGCATGGTCACTGCACCTGCACTCACATTTAAAGAAGATCTGTAGTGCTTATAACTTATCCCCCATCCTAAGGATAGGGTATAAGTTATAGATCACGGGGGGGGGGGGGTCCGAGCGATCGGGCCCCCCGCCATCTTCTGTACGGGGCCACAGTTATGTACAGGAAAGGGGGCATTCCGTCCCCGCTTGACGCGGCAGCGGGCACGCCCCTCCATGTATTTCTATGGAAGTCATGGAAGGGCGTGCCGGCTGCCGCGTCATGCGGGAACAGAATGCCCCCTTTCCTGTTCATTGCCATGGCCCCATACAGGAGATCGCGGGGGGCCCCAGTGCTCGGACCCCCCCGCGATCTATAACTCATCCCCTATCCTTAGGTTGGGGTATAAGTTATAAGCACTAAAGATCTCCTTTAACCTGTTGGGGACGGAGGGCATACCTATACGCCCTCCGCCCACCACCTTTCTATAATGCGGGGCCACGCCGTGGCCCAGCATCATAGCGGGTCGGGCCAGGCCCCTAACAACAGCCGGGAGCCGAGGCTAATAGCGAGCAGCACTGATCGTGGTTTCGCGCGCTATTAACCCTTTAGATGCAGCGTTCAACTTGATCACTGTCCGAACGCCAAATGACTGCTCAGTGCCTGAGATCCAGGTATGAGCAGTCAAGCGGCAGAATCATTGATCAATGGTTTCCTATGAGAAACCATTGATCAATGTAAAAGATCAGTGTGTGCAGTGTTATAGGTCCCTATGGGAGCTATAACATTGAAAAAAAAAAGTGAAAAAAGCTTGAATCACCCCCCTTTTCCCGTAAAAAAAAAATCCAAAAACTGTGTAAATAAACATATATGGTATCGCCGCATACAGAAATGTCGGAATTATAAAAATATATAGTTAATTAAACCGCACAGTCAATGGTATACGTGCAAAAAATAAGCCATCATATGGAAAAAAAAAAACTTTTTTAGAAAAAAGTGTGAGGGGAGTGCTACTAAAATATAACTTTTAATATAATAATTTTAAAATACACCACTGAAGTGATTGTGAACCAATACCATCTTAAAAACTGATACACAGGATCCACTCTAGGTTACCACCCGTATGGTGGATTTACCAGTATTCAGAGCGCCACCAATCCGGTGGATTTATATGAATATATACCGTTCTCAGATATATATCGTTCTCTACGCGTTTCTGCCCTAGTCTAGAGCGTCATCAGGAGAACTTCATATATATAGAAAGTCTCAACAATGTGGAAAATGTTTGAGATAAGGAGATAACAATGGCGTCACTCAATATATAAACATAGATAAATGCATGTAGCACCCCTGTAATAAGTGCCACTATGCTGGTGTAATTGATCTGCATGTGGCACCCCGATACTAGGTGCCACTATGCGGGTGTAATTACAGCGGATCCAAAGGAGATAACCTATAAAGAAGATACATAAAGCCAGTCAGACCATATGATCAGGTACAATATAATATCCTTTCATGTATAGGGCTCTCACTCACAGTCCGTGGTCCGTCTCCCAGTACCTAAAGAAAGAATACAACAAATATCCCTGTAAGGAGTTGCTGCGCGGCACCTGCAAAAAAATAGCGGTATCGCCGCCACTCGTTACTCACAGTCCGCTGATGTAACCGCCAATTACAGGATCCCGGAAGGTGCGCAAACCCGCAATGGCGGGGAGCCAGTAAAAGTCCGACCGGCTTCTATGCGCTGCCATGCCGCGATCCTTGGCGTCTGGCGTCATATCCTGGCACCCCAGCGTGACGTCATCCGTCCCCGCCTCTCTCTGATGCCCATAGGGGGCGGGACTAAGTACCGCTCGTCACTTCTGTATTCGGGGCCAGGTATGTTAGAATGTGATTTGCGGCTAGAGGAGTAAATACATTAACTCCTCAGTGACCGGCACCAATTATGATCACATGCTAGAATACTGGACAGCCTAAAATTGGAGCTTATTAGGAGATGCTACCCAAATATATATAAATTCATTGCTACTAAGCACCTCTAAGTGGCCCTATATGGTGGAGAGGTGGGGTTTAATGTTGGAGCCATACGGAATACATCTTTGAGGGGTAGATATTATATTTAGGTTAATAAATAAATAAACATCAGTGGAGAGGACCGGGACGCTAAGGTGCCTAATTTAATAATACAGGCACTGGGTCCCTCAATCTTTGAAAACAACCCGGACAAATCCACTGATGTAATATTCTCAAAGGGATTCCCTAAAGAATGGCTCATCTCCAAACCCCCCTCTCTTTGAACAAAAAGGCAAGGGGTTGTGAGGCCCCTGTTTCAGTTCACTAAAATTCCCAGGGAATGCCCCTATTCTTAAGTGGATATCTGTGAACCTCCAAAACAGATCAGAGTATACAATTAGCCAACTGAGAAAGAATTGTGTTCCTAGCCAACTAAGCAATAATAGATAAATTTAGAAAATTGTATTATAAAGGGGGGAAGATACAGTTAGGTATTGACCTGACAAAGTGGGGATGATACAGTTGGGGAGGCTATCAGGGAATAATGGAGTGGCATTAAAACTGGGCCTAGGGAACCTGATCTTACCCTATGCTAACTGATGCACTGATCCCTAGGCAGTGTTATCGCCGTAATAAGGGCGGACCATGCTCTCGTACCTCCTACTTGTCCTGTCACTCCCTTACTAGTTTGGTGACACTAGCTGATAGATCTACTAAGATCTCCACTTACTGCCTACTGGTCAGCATAACCAGTATCATCCCCACATGGCCTGACCTATAAAAAGGGAGCAAAACTTAATTGGTCATTGAGACCTATAGGTTCCATCGTACCCATTTCGTATATAAGTCTGCACTCCTTCTGGAGTAAAAGTTTATCAAAATCACCCCCTCTTGGAGATGGATGAATTTGTTCTAATCCAATGAACATAAGATGATCATAGCAGCCACTATGTACGGAATTCATATGGCGAGCCAGGGAGGTATCTCTATTGTTTCTGACATCTCCCAGATGTTCTAACACTCTTTTCTTAAAAGGTCGGAATGTTTTCCCTATGTATCTTTTATGGCATGGACAAATTGCCAAGTAAATTATACCACAAGTGCTACAGTTAATGAAGCTACGAATGGTATGTATTTTACCTGTCCTCTCATAGAGAATTTCTTTAGTTTTTATCATGTTAGGGCACGCCTTACAATGTCCACAGGGAAAGTTACCAATTATAGGTGTTTTATTAAGCCAAGTGCTCCCTTTAGATGGTATAGGGGGGAGATGGCTATGTGTTACTAAATCCCCTATATTCCTACCTCTCCGATATGTGATCTGGGGTTTGTCCGATACTGTGTCCCTCAGATCAGGATCCATCCGTAGAATCCTCCAATGTTTCTCAAGTATTCCTCGTATCATTGGAGAAGCATGATCAAAGGTGGCAATCACACGTGTAGGCTGTATCATCTGGTCTGTCTGTTTGGGGGTCAACAGGTTTTCCCTGGGAGTTTTAAGGGCATTTTGATAAGCTGATCTTAAGATGTAGTCCGGATACCCTCTATTTCTGAATCTCTGTCTGAGATCCATTGCTTCCCTCAGGAAATCCTGTTTGTCAGAACAGTTCCTCCTGAGGCGGAGGTACTGCCCCCTCGGGATACCCCTTTTGAGGGGTCCCGGGTGGCAGCTTTCCCACCTCAGGAGGCTGTTCGTGGACGTCACTTTTCTATGTATGGTGGTCCGCAGTTTACCCTTAGGAGTTTTTTGGATTGAGATGTCCAAGAATGGGATATGTGAGTCATGGTATTCATATGTAAATGCAAGTCCTAGACTATTATGGTTCAGTAATCTCAGGAATTCTTTAAACTCATCAGTGCTGCCCTGCCACAATATAAAAATATCATCTATAAAACGCGCCCAAACTAGGGCACGTTCACTAAAATATTCCCTTTCTTCGACAAAGACTTGGGTGGCCTCCCACCAGCCCAGAGTGAGATTAGCATAACTGGGGGCACTAGGGCTCCCCATTGCGGTCCCTCTGAGCTGGTGGAAGTAAGTCCTGTCGAAGAGAAAATAATTATGTGTGAGTGTGAACCTCAATATTTCCAGGACAAATTCATTGTGTAATCTCATCTGTATGCCCCGTTGGGATAAGTAATGCGAGACTGCTGCTAGTCCAATATCATGCGGGATAGATGAATATAACGACTCCACGTCAATGCTAGCCAGCAACACATCCTGTTCCACCTCTATTCCTTCCATTTTATTAAGGAGATCCATCGTGTCTCTCGTGTATGAAGGGAGGGCTAATACGAATTCTCTAAAAATTTGATCAATATATATCCCGAGATTCTGTCCCAGACCTCCTATGCCCGCCACTATGGGTCTCCCTTTTAGAGGGTTAGTCCCTTTGTGGACCTTTGGGAGGGAATAGAAGGTGGGGACAGTAACGGATTTGGGCAGCAAAAATTGAAATTCCGAGTCACTGATGAGTTTTCGTTCCTTAGCTATAGATAGTATTTTAGTAAGTTCTTTTTTATATTTGGAAGTAGGGTCTCCCGATAATGTTTCATAAGTAAGGCTATCTTTTAATAGTCTATTGCACATATCTATGTATTGTGTACGATCCATGACTATAATGTTACCCCCCTTATCTGCGGCTTTGATGACCAATTTATCATTCTTCTGTAGTTGTTTGATAGCCAACTTCTCTTGATATGAGAAGTTGGTCCGATCCTGAGATATGGAGGGAAGATTCAGGTCCTCTATATCTCTGATCACCAAATCCAGAAACACATCTATACAGGATGTTTCGCCTGTAGGAGGGAATACTTTACTTTTTAACTTACAGGTAGTAAATGGTCCTTCACCTCTTGATCTATGGTTGTCATCTAATAATGATGCTAGATCTCTTGTGGCTGGTAGATCATTTATACCGATACCTAACTCCAAACATTCCTTTCTGTCTCGTGTTTTAAAGAATTTTTGCCATTTTAGTCTACGCCCAAACAGATGGAGGTCCTTAATCAAATTGAATTGGTCAAATGTGACCGTGGGTACAAATGAGAGACCCTGTGCAAGGACCCCGATTTGTTCCTGGGATAGTTGTTGTTTGGATAGATTCACCACTTGTAATGAGGATCTATCAACTCCTGTATTTAGACTCTGGGTTCTCTGGTTCGGGTGGGGTAAGGATCTCGACTCTGGTCCTTGTATTCCCCCCCTAAAAAATGCCCAGCAGAGGATGAAGGCAAAGAGCCCGTATCCGACCATTCCTGATTGTGGTTAGATTTCTTTTTATAGTTCCCACGTCCACGGGAGTTACCCTGCGTACCTCGCGCGCGGTAGGGTGCTCCTCCTCGTTTACCGCGTGCTGGAGCTCTGTCTCCTTCACCAGGCTCGGTATCCGAGGAGGAAATCTCAGTCTCAGTCTCCCGAGGTGTGGGTACTCTGGACAATACGGTGTAAGCTCTATTATCTCTGAATTCCTGTAAGTCCCTGATGAATTGTAAGTGTTTCCTTTCTTTTAATTGATACTGAAAACGTTCCAATATATTTTTGGTATGTGTTTCTTTGTTATTAAATTCTGGGTCGTCCTTAAATCTTAATACAGTATCTCGTTGCTCATTCAATTTAGCTTCTGCTACCGTTAGTCTAGTTTTTTCTTCCTCCAACAATATTTGAATGAATTTCAGCGAGGTGGCTGTAGCTTCAGTTTCCCACTTTTTTAATACTGTTGTTGTTCTAAGTCTGGGTGCCGGTAACACCGGAATTCTCAGACCTCGGGGAACTATGTTATGTCTTAAGTAGTTTTCAAATGTTTGGATTTCCCAGAATGAAACTGCATAATCTTTATAACAAGAGACAAGGTCCCTAAGGGCTACTTTCAGAGAGGGTGTGTATTTAGGCTGTGAGTACATTCGCTCCGAAAACACTTCTTTTGCTTCCGTGAGCCAATCTGCCAAATTTGGTGATCCAGTGACCAAACTAGCCATCACATAAACAGATTCCAAAAATTTTGTATGCAGAATGATTTAGCTGACCTACAAGGGGTCATATCATCTCCCAGCATCAGAAATGCAAAAAAATAACTTTTTTAGAAAAAAGTGTGAGGGGAGTGCTACTAAAATATAACTTTTAATATAATAATTTTAAAATACACCACTGAAGTTATTGTGGACCAATACCATCTTAAAAACTGATACACAGGATCCACTCTAGGTTACCACCCGTATGGTGGATTTACCAGTATTCAGAGCGCCACCAATCCGGTGGATTTATATGAATATATACCGTTCTCAGATATATATCGTTCTCTACGCGTTTCTGCCCTAGTCTAGAGCGTCATCAGGAGAACTTCATATATATAGAAAGTCTCAACAATGTGGAAAATGTGTGAGATAAGGAGATAACAATGGCGTCACTCAATATATAAACATAGATAAATGCATGTAGCACCCCTGTACTAAGTGCCACTATGCTGGTGTAATTGATCTGCATGTGGCACCCCGATACTAGGTGCCACTATGCGGGTGTAATTACAGCGGATCCAAAGGTGATAACCTATAAAGAAGATACATAAAGCCAGTCAGACCATATGATCAGGTACAATATAATATCCTTTCATGTATAGGGCTCTCACTCACAGTCCGTGGTCCGTCTCCCAGTACCTAAAGAAAGAATACAACAAATATCCCTGTAAGGAGTTGCTGCGCGGCACCTGCAAAAAAATAGCGGTCCGCTGATGTAACCGCCAATTACAGGATCCCGGAAGGTGCGCAAAACCGCAATGGCGGGGAGCCAGTAAAAGTCCGACCGGCTTCTATGCGCTGCCTTGCCGCGATCCTTGGCGTCTGGCGTCATATCCTGGCACCCCAGCGTGACGTCATCCGTCCCCGCCTCTCTCTGACGCCCATAGGGGGCGGGACTAAGTACCGCTCGTCACTTCTGTATTCGGGGCCAGGTATGTTAGAATGTGATTTGCGGCTAGAGGAGTAAATCATATGGAGCCATCATATAGAGGAAAAAACGAAAGTGCAAGAACGGGAAAACCCTCCGTACCCAAGGGGTTAATCCCTGGACATGTTTTATTCATATGGTTATGCTTGTATGGGCACTTAATCTGTGATTTGTTGTTTTCATCGGTACCACATTTGTGTATATGTGATTTTTGATGACTTTTTATTCCTTTTTTTTTTTTTTCCGGGATGTGATCACAATTCAGCATTGGACTTTGTTATTTTTATGTTTTATGTCGTTCACCGTATGGAGTCATTAACGTTATATTTTAGTCATTCAGACTATTATATTTTTTTATAAAATGGGAAAAGAGGGGGAATTCATTTTTTATTGGAGGAGGCACTTATTCCCTTTATTAAACTGTAACAGTTAATAGCTATATTTAGATTTTTAACCCCTTAAGGATTCAGCTCATTTTCACCTTAACAACACGGCCCTTTTTTGCAAATCTGACCACTGTCACTTTATATATGAATAACTCTGGAATGATTTTACTTTTCATTCTGATTCTGAGATTGTTTTTTCGTGACATATTCTACTTTAACATAGTGGTAATTTTTGTCGTTACTTGCATCTTTTTTTGGTCAAAAATCCCAAAATTTTGAAAATTTAGCATTTTTCTGCCTGTAAGAAAAATGGACATTCCAAATTATATATTGATTCACAAATACAATGGGGGACATTTATCAAGGGATTTAGAGCTCTTTTTTTGCTTACAAAAGTCGCACAAAAGGTCGCATTAGCACTTAAGCAATTTTTTGTGCGACTTTTGGCTGTAAGCAAAAAGCTACAAAAGAGTGTACGAAAGTAAATTTTATTTTTTACTTTGCAGTGGTCAGGGAATTATCAAGTGCGAAAGTCGCATAAAAAGTCGCAAGCCCTCAAAAACTGCGTAAATGTAAGCCAGCTCGGAGCTGGCACACAAAACGGCTTTTGAGAGCAAATTTTATATTTCCCGCTGGCAGCCGTGATCACAGCTCCAGCGGGAAATATATTGCAACTGTACAAAGGAGCCCGGGCTGGCATCACTCTGCAGCCGCCCAGCCATGTCTGATTCTAACCCCGCTACCCTAACATAATGACACCCCCCCTTGTTTCCCACCCGCCTGCGCTGCACATCTCCCATCTGTCTGCTACCTGTTGCAAGACTACAACTCCCAGCATGTCCATACAGTGAGGGCATGCTGGGAGTTGTAGTATTGTAGCGGGCGGACAATGTGCGGCGCGGGCGGGTGGAAGACAAGGGGGGTGGGGGTTATATAAAGCAGTGTCCCCATCCCCATCATTGTATTAGGGTAGCGGGGATAGAATCGGAGGAACCCGGGCGGCTGAAGACTGATTCCAGCCTGGGCTCCTTTTAACAAACCTCGGCGCAGCAGAGTTTCTATTTCCCTTAATGTAATTTCATATTTCCCGCTGGGTCCCGTAATTGGCCAGGACCGAGCAGCCAATCACGGGAAATTTGATATTACATTAGGGACTAAAAGCTGCGCGGTTCCGCTAGATGTTAAAAGGAGCCCGGGCTGGCATCAGTCTGCACCCTCCCGGGCTCCTCAGATATCCTGCGGCGCCGTGGTAAGGAGCCCGGGCTAACCTCACTCAGCAGCCCCCCACGGGACTCCCACAGCCGTCAGGGAGATGTGTAGGTGCCGTCCCTGTCATCCCTCAGCACTGCGGTACACACCGAGAGATGGCAGGGACGGCTTCTGCACATCTCCCTGCCTGGCTGAGGGAGTCCCGGGCGGCTGCAGTGTTATGTCAGCCCGGGCTCCTTACTACAGCGCCGCAGAGTTTGCTGTAATTTCAAATTTCCCGCTGGGTCCCTTGTCACGTCACCCGGCAGGAAATATGAAATTACAGTGATTCTCTGATCACTGCAGCCAAGGAGCGGAGCTCATTACCACCCTCTTCCCTGGCTGGCACGACTACAACTCCCAGCATGTCCTTACAGGAAGGGCATGCTGGGAGAGTTGTGGGGGGGGGGGGGGGGGGGGGGTGACAAGCTTGTCACCTGCCCCCCTGCCGCACAACTACAACTCCCAGCATGCCCTTACAGTAAGAGCATGCTGGGAGTTGTAGGGGGGGGATGACAATCTCCCACACCACATGACTACAACTCCCAGCATGCCCTTACTGTAAGGACATGCTGGGAGTTGTAGTTGTGTGGCAGGTGACAGGCTTTTCACCTGCCCCCCTACAACTCCCAGCATGCCCTTACAGTAAGGATATGCTGGGAGTTGTAGTCATGTGGTGCGGGAGATGGTTACCCCTGCCCCCCCCCCCCCACACACACACTACAACTCCCAGCATATCCTTACTGTAAGGGCATGCTGGGAGTTGTAGGGGGGCGGGTGACAAGCCTGTCATCTGCCCTCTGCGGCACAAATACAACTCCCAGCATGTCCTTACAATAACGATATGCTGGGAGTTGTAGTGTGTGTGTGTGTGGGGGGGGGGGGGGCGGGGGTAACAATCTCCCGCACCACATGACTACAACTCCCAGCATATCCTTACTGTAAGGGCATGCTGTGAGTTGTAGTCATGTGGTGCGGGAGATTGTCACCCCCCCTACAACTCCCAGCATGCTCTTACTGTAAGGGCATGCTGGGAGTTGTAGTCAGGCGCGGACGGGTGACAATAAATGTATTAACCTATTTTTCTTTTTTTCTCCTCATTTCAGATCCATGTATCCTGTGGACTATTTCGGATTTGGTGGACTGCTTCAATGACCAGCGTCTTTTTTAAACCTGTTTAATGTTAATGAGAGTGTTTTTTGGAATAAATTTTTTTGAAACGTGTTGTGTTTTTTTTTTTTTTAATTACTTGAAAGGCTTAGTCTAATAGACGGAATCCATTACTAAGCCTATGCTTAGTGTTAGCCCCCAACACAGCTAGCGCTAACCTCCAATTATTACCCCAGTACCCACCGCCACAGGGGTACCGGGAAGAGCCGGTGCCAATAGGCCCGGAGCATCAAATATGGCGCTCCTGGGCCTAGGCGGTAACGGGCTGGCATTAATTAGGCTGGGGAGGGCCAGTAACAATGGTCCTCGCCCACCCTGGTATCATCAGGCTGTTGCTGCTTGGTTGGTATTTGGCTGAAAATAAAAATAGAAATAAAAACCCTATGCGTTTTTTTTTTTTTAATAATTATTCATGCAAAACAAAGATAAGGTTCCCCCTATTTTTATCCAAATACCAACCAAGCAGCAACAGCCTGATGTTACCAGGGTGGGCAAGGACCATTGTTACTGGCCCTCCCAAGCCTAAATAACACCAGCCTGTTACCGCCTAGGCCCAGGAGCGCCATATTTGAGCCTCTGGGCCTGGTGGTACCGGCTCCTCCCAGCACCCCTGTGGTGGTGGGTAACGGGGAAATAATTGGGGGTTAGCGCTAGCTGTTTTGGGGGCTAATGCTAAGCCTCAGCTTAATAATGGACTCTGTCTATAATACTGCTTCCACTACTAAGCCTGCCAAGTAAATTAAAAAAAACAACACATTTAAAAAAAAATGTATTCCAAAAAAACACTCCCCCAAAAGTCCTCATTCACCATTTTATTAACATTAAACCAAAAAAATGCTAATCACTGCACTCCCCTGAATCTAAAGTAATCCACAAGATACACGGATCTGAAATGAGAAGAAAAAAAATGAATTAGTACATTTAGGGTAAAAAAAAAAGTGGTAAAAAGGGTAAAAAAAAAAACCATACATACCGTATATACTCGAGTATAAGCCGAGTTTTTCGTGCTGAAAACACCCCCCTCGGCTTATACTCGAGTGACCTCTCCGCCCTCAGTGGTCTTCAACCTGCGGACCTCCAGATGTTTCAAAACTACAACTCCCAGCAAGCCCGGGCAGCCATCGGCTGTCCAGGCTTGATGGGAGTTGTAGTTTTGAAACCTCTGGAGGTCCGCAGGTTGAAGACCACTGCGGCCTTCGACATCATCCAGCCCCCCTCTCACCCCCTTTAGTTCTGTACTCACCTCCGCTCGGAGGGACGGTGCTCCGCTGGTCCGGTGCTGCAGGACTGTCCGGTGGGAGGTCGTCCGGTGGGATAGTGGTTCCGAGCTGCCATCTTCACCGGGGGGGGGGCCTCTTCTCCGCGCTTCGGGCCCGGAATAGTCACATTGCCTTGACGACAATGCAGGGGGACGTTCATTACCAACGTCCGTCTGCGTCGTCATCAAGGCAACGCCTCTATTTCGGGCCCAAAGCGCGGAAAAGAGGCCCCCCCGGTGAAGATGGCAGCCCGGAGTACAGAACTAAAGGGGGTGAGAGGGGGGGCTAGATGATATTGAAGGCCGCAGTGGTCTTCAACCTGCGGACCTCCAGAGGTTTCAAAACTACAACTCCCAGCAAGCCCGGACAGCCGATGGCTGCCCGGGCTTGCTGGGAGTTGTTGTTTTGAAACCTCTGGAGGTCCGCAGAAGACCACTGTATCAGACTTTGACAAGCGGTGATGGTGAAGGTGGGGGGGGGGCTGATGACAAGGGGATGATGACAAGGGGATGATGAAGGGGGTGGGGATGATGACAAGGGGATGATGACAAGGGGATGATGAAGGGGGGGGTGTGGGATGATGACAAGGGGATGATGAAGGGGGGGTGATGACAGGCGGTGATGATGAAGGAGGGGATGATGACAGGCGGTGATGATGAAGGGGGAATGATGACAGGCGGTGATGATGAAGTTTGAATGATGACAGGCGGTGATGATGAAGGGGGGATGATGACAGGCGGTGATGATGAAGGGGGGATGATGACAGGGTGATGATGAAGGGGGGATGATGACAGGCGGTGATGATGAAGGGGGTGTTAATGACGGGGGTCTGGATGATGACAGGGGGATGATGTATTGAGTCAATAACTTTTCCTGGGATTTTAGGGTGAAATTAGGGGCCTCGGCTTATATTCGGGTCGGCTTATACTCGAGTATATACGGTGTGTGTGTGTGTGTGTGTGTGTGTGTGTGTGTGTGTGTGTGTGTGTATATATATATATATATATATATATATATATATATATAAAAATTCAAAGCTGAAAAATTGTGTTCTGTAGTCATTTATCGGTTTTTGCTTATGTGTGCAAAAAAAAAATGGTATTTAAAAGTGATTTATTGGTTTTTGCTTATGTAAGCCAAATTTATCAACCCCCTGTGGTAGTTTAATAAATGTGTCACACAAAAGCAAAACCAAAAGCAAGAAAAAAATGCCAACAGAACTCGATTACCAAAGCAACAATGATAAATGTCCCCGAATATGTCTACTTTATGTTTGCATCGTAAAGTTTTCATGTTTTTACTTTTTTAAGACATTAGAGGGCTTCAAAGTATAGCAGCATTTTTACAAAATTTTCACGAAAAATTAAAAATCAGAATTTTTCAGGGACCAGTCAAGTCTGAAGTGGATTTTGAGGGGCCTTTCTGTGAGAAATATACCACAAATGACCCCATTGTAGAAACTGCACCCCTCAAAGTATTCAAATGCCATTAACAAAGTTTGTTAACCCTTTAGGTGTTTCACAGGAACAGCAGCAAAGTGGAGGAGAAAAATTAAGATTTCCATTTTTTATACTAACATGTTCATGTAGCCCAAATTTTTTTTACATTTTTGTAAGGGTTCTTAGGAGAAAAAGTCCCACAAAATTTGTAGCCCAACTTCTCTTGAGTATGGAAATACCTCATATATTGACGCAAAGTGCTCTGTGGGCCCACAACATGGCTCAAAAGGGAAAGAGCAACTGTGGGATTTTAGAGGGTGAATATTGCTGAAATGGATTTTGGGGGGCATGTTGCATTTAGCAAGCCCCCATGGTGTCAGAACAGCAAAAAAAAAAAAAACACATGGCACACTATTTGGGAAACGACACCCCTCCAGGAACGTAACAAGGGGTACAGCGAACCTTAACACCTCACAGGTGTTTGACAGGTTTGCATTGAAGTTGGACTTGAAAGTGAAAAATTAGATTGTTATACCCCTTGTTATGTTCCATGAGGGATGCAGTTTCCAAAATGGGGTCACATGTGTTTTTTTTTTTTTTTTTTTGTGTGTTTATGTCAGAACCGTTGCAACTATCAGCCACCTGTGCAAATCACCAATTTAGGCCTCAAATGTACATAGTGCGCTCTCACTCCTGAGCCTTGTTGTGCATCCGCAGAGCATTGTACGCCCACATATGGGGTATTTCTGTACAAATTTTGGGGGTCTTTTTTGAAAATAAAAAGTATGGGACAACACCAGCATGTTAGTGTAAAAAAACATACTGGTGTAGACCCCAACTTTTCCATTTCATAAGGGGTAAAATTAGAAAAAGCCCCCAAAATTTGTAACGCAATTTCTCCCGAGTACGGAAATACCCCATATGTGTCCCTAAACCGTTTCCTTGAAATATGACAGGGCTCCAAAGTGAGAGAGCACATGCACATTTGAGGACTAAATTAGAGATTTGCATAGGGGAGGACCCGGATGCAAGCATTACAATTGACTCTGCTACCATAAATACCCTACAGCAGTGTTTCCCAAACAGGGTGCCTCCAGCTGTGGCAAAACTCCCAGCATGCCTGGTCAGTCAATGGCTGTCCGGCAATGCTGGAAGTTGTTGTTTTGCAACAGCCGGAGGCTCCTTTTTGCAAACAGTGCCGTACCAGACGTTTTGAATTTTTATAGGGGGGGGGGGGGGGGGGGGTTTACACTGTGTAAGGGTATATGTATATGTAGTGTATTACTCTTTATTTTGTGGTAGCGTAGTGTAGGGTTTTTAGGGTATATTCACACGGGCGGGGGTTCATAGTGAGTTTTCCGCTGGGAGTTTGAGCTGCGGTGGAAAATTTTCTGCTGCTCAAATTTGTAGCGGGAAACTTACTGTAAACCCCAGCTCGTGTGAATGTACCCTGTACGTTCACATTAGGGGGGGGGGGGGGTCAAACCTCCAGCTTTTGCAAAACTTCAACTCTCAGCATGGACTCACAGACCGTGCATGCTGGGAGTTGTAGTTTTTCCACAGCTGGAGGCCCACTGGTGAGGAAAACCGTGTTAGGGAACAGACAAACTCAGTGCTTCCCCACCAGGGTGCCTCCAGCTGTTACAAAACGAACACTCCCAGCATGCACGGTCTGTCAGTGCATGCTGGGAGTTGTAGTTTTGCAACAGCTGGTGGCACACTGGTGGGGAACCACTGAGTTAGGTTCTGTTACCTAACTGTGTTTCCTCACCAGGGTGCCCCCAGCTGTTACAAAACGAACACTCCCAGCATGCACGGTCTGTCAGTGCATGCTGGGAGTTGTAGTTTTGCAACAGCTGGAGGCACACTGGTGGGGAGTTAGGTTCTGTTACCTAAGGCTGGGTTCACACTACGTTTTTCAACTACGGTTCCCGCATACGTTTTCTATCAAAAACCGTTTGGGGGAAAAAACGGATTGAACAGTATGGGAAAAAGTAAACCTTATGGGTTTTTAAACAGTATACTGTTTTTAAAAGTGCATACAGTTCCGTCAGTTTTCGTAGAAAAAAAACCCATACGTTTTTGAAAATGTTGTCCATTTTTAATGGGAGGGGTCTTGGGTGGGGACTTCAGGATTCAAAAGCGCATGTGCAAAGTAAAAACGTATACCTTTTTCCGTATGGAACCGTATACATGTGCGTTTCCCATTGACGTCCATGTTTAAAAAAACGTATGCAGTTGCAGTACGGTTTTTAAACCGGAGACAAAATCGTGGTCAACCACGGTTTTGATTCCGGTTTAAAAACCGTACTGCAACCGCATACGTTTTTTTTAACATGGACGTCAATGGGAAATGCACATGTATACGGTTCCATACGGAAAAAACGTATACGTTTTTACTTTGCACATGCGCATTTGAATCCTAAAGTCCCCACCCAAGACCCCTCCCATTAAAAATGGACAAAATTTTCAAAAACGTATGGGTTTTTTTTTCTACAAAAACGGACGGAACAGTATGCACTTTTAAAAACAGTATACTGTTTAAAAACCCATACGGTTTACTTTTTCCCATACTGTTCCATCCGTTTTTTCCCCCATACGGTTTTTGATAGAAAACGTATGCGGGAACCGTAGTTGAAAAACGGAGTGTGAACCCAGCCTAACTGTGTTTCCTCACCAGTGTGCCTCCAGCTGTGGCAAAACTACAACTCCCAGCATGCACTGATGGCTAAAGCGCATGCTGGGAGTTCTAGTTATGCAACAGCTTGAGGCACGTGTTCAGTGGCGTCGCTAGGGGGAGGGGGGGGGCAGAGGGGGCCACAGCCCCCCCTACATCATGATTGGCCCCCCCTTGTGCCCCCCTAGCAGCAGTAGGTCACTAGCAGCTCTCATGGCCATCAGGGGGGTACCGCTAGTTCACCAGTAAGGGGCATCCTTTTTTTAAATAAACCTTCAGCCTGCAGCCCTGTCACCACGCAGGGGCCGCGCTATGCAGACTGGGAAGAGCAGACAGGAAGCTCCTCCCCCTCTCTCACTCCCCTGTATACTGGACCTTGTGGAGCAGGCCCGCTGTGTGTATACAGGCCCGGACACCACCAGTATGGAAGACTTACCTGCCCAGTGCCCACTGCTCATGCTGCCCTTTTAAAGTAAGTAACTTGCTTGGGGGAGAGGGGGAAAGTTGTAGTTCGGGAGACAGTGGGAGGTAGTTCAGTGTTTCCCAACCAGGGGGCCTCCAGCTGTTGCAAAACTACAACTCCCAGCATTCCTTTGGCTTTATGAGCATACTGGTAGTTGTAGTTTTGCAACAGCTGGAGGCCCCCAGGTTGGGAAACACTGATCTATCTATCTATCTATCAATCAATATATCTATCTATCTATCATCTATCTCATATCTATCCATCCATCCATGCATCTAACTTTCTATCTATCTGTCTATCTATCTATCTTTCTCATATCTATCTATCTCATATCTATCTATCTATCTTTCTCATATCTATCTATCTATCTATCAATCAATATATCTATCTATCTATCATCTATCTCATATCTATCTCATATCTATCCATCCATCCATGCATCTAACTTTCTATCTATCTGTCTATCTATCTATCTTTCTCATATCTATCTATCTCATATCTATCTATCTATCTATCTTTCTCATATCTATCTATCTATCTATCTCATATCTATCTATCTAACTCAGATAGATGAGAGATAGATATGAGAGATAGATAGGTAGATAGATGATATATAGATAGATACATAAATATATATATAGATAGATAGATATGAGAGATAGATAGATAAATAGATGATATATAGATAGAGAGATGATATATAGAAAGATACATAAATAGATGGATAGATAGATGATAGATAGACAGATCGATAGATAGATGATAGATACATAGATATGATATAGATAGATAGATGATAGATAGACAGATCGATAGATAGATGATAGATACATAGATATGATATAGATAGATAGATGATAGATAGACAGATAGATATATAGATGATAGATACATAGATATGATATAGACAGATAGATAGATGATAGAAAGATTAGATAGATAGATAGATAGATAGATAGATAGGAGATAGATGGATATGATATAGATAGATGGATATGATATAGATAAATTTATATGATATAGATAGATAGGAGAAAGATAGATAGATAGATAGATCAGTTTCCCAACCAGGGGGCCTCCAGCTGTTGCAAAACTACAACTCCCAGCATTCCTCTGGCTTTATGAGCATACTCGGAGTTGTAGTTTTGCAACAGCTGGAGGCCCCCCTAGTTGGGAAACACTGATCTATCTATCAATCAATCATCTATTATCTATCTATCCATCTATCTCCTATTTATCTATCTATCTATCTATCTATCTCATGTCTATCTATCTATATAATATCTATCTATCTCATATCTATCTAATATCTATCTATCCATCTATTTATGTATCTATCTTTCTATTTATCTATCTATCTATCTCATATCTATCTCAGATAGATGAGAGATAGATGAAAGATAGATAGATATGAGAGATAGATAGATGATATATAGATAGATAGATACATAAATAGATGGATATATAGATAGATATGAGATAGATAGAAAGATAGATAAATAGATGATAGATAGATGATAGATAGATATGATATAGATAGATAGGAGATAGATGGATATGATATAGATAGATGGGTATGATATAGATAGATGGGAGATAGATAGATAGATAGATAGATAGATAAAGAACAATATGATGCAGCACGCCACAGGTTTGCAGAAAATGGTGGTTTATTCCATCATGTGCATAGACTATGCTGCATCATATTGGGGGAGATTTATCAAAAGCTGTGCAAAGGAAAAGTTGCCCAGTTGCCCATAGCAACCAATCAGATCACTTCTTTCATTTTTCAGAGGCCTTTTCAAAAATGAAAGAAGTGAGCTGATTGGTTGCTATGGGCAACTGGGCAACTTTTCCTCTGGACAGGTTTTGATAAATCTCCCCCATTGTTCTTTGTCTGGATTGAAGAACCAGTGGACCCAGGTTCCAAGTATGCGAGCACCCCGACTTCTCTCTAATCTCTGGATTTTGTTTGTGCCGTTTTTATTTGTTTTAGATAGATAGATAGAAAGAGATAGTATCTATCTATCATCTATTTATGTATCTTTCTATCTATCTCATATCTATCTATATATCCATCTATTTATGTATCTATCTATCTATATTTCATCTATCTATCTATCTCTCATATCTATCTATCTTTCATCTATCTATCTATATCTCATCTATCTCTCATCTATATGAGATAGATATGAGAAAGATAGATAGATAAATAGAAAGATGGATATAGAGAGATGGAGCGATAGATAGATAGGAGATAGATGGATAGATAGATATACAGCAAAAGAAGAATGCAGCAGCACACTGCCAGCACAAGGATATAGGTGAAACATGAACATGCAGATAAAACATGGAGAGCTATACAGCTATGGTGTAATAGATGCAAATGTGAAACGATGAAATAGTGAGGCACTTAGCCCGCAAATTTGTCTCCGCCGGCGGTCAAATAGCTTGGACCGTCCCACCGCGATAAGGTGGCCTCCTTGGGACGGACCCTACACTGTGAATATGCCTCTGTGTGAACAGTTCAGTAAGCATGGCAGGGTCTGGAACATCCAAGACACCTTATATACACACCTGATAGAGGTGGGTGGGGTGCAAGGCCAACATGGAGGTAGCCACTCCCCCGTATGTGCAATACAGACAAAGAATAAGTCAGCCAGCACTTTAGTTGATACCAAACTATTATATGGACCTGGCCTACAGGTGCACGCTACTAGGCTAAATATACAGCAACAGAAGAATGCAGCAGCACACTGCCAGCACAAGGATATAGGTGAAACATGAACATGCAGTTAAAACATGGAGAGCTATACAGCTATTTGCGAGCTAAGTGCCTCACTATCTCATAGTTTCACATTTGCATCTATTACACCATAGCTGTATAGCTCTACAGGTTTTATCTGCATGTTCATGTTTCACCTATATCCTTGTGCTGGCAGTGTGCTGCTGCATTCTTCTGTTGCTGTATATCTAGCCTAGTAACGTGCACCTGTAGGCCAGGTCCATATAATAGTTTGGTATCAACTAAAGTGCTGGCTGACTTATTCTTTGTCTGGATAGATAGATAGATAGATGATTGATAGATAGATAGATAGATAGATCAGTGTTTCCCAACCAGGAGGCCTCCAGCTGTTGCAAAACTACAACTCCCAGTATGCCCATACAGCCAAAGACATGCTGGGAGTTGTCGTTTTGGAATAGCTAGAGGCCCCCTGATTGGGATACACTTATCTATCTATCTATCTCATATCTATATATCTCAAATCTATCTATTAATCTACATTATCCAAGTGTTTTATTCCCCCATGTATGTGTGACGTTTCAATAGCATCCAGCCATCTTTATCATACGTACATTCTTTAGTCTCTGTGACATCACCGTGCTTCATAATAAACTGTGACATCACTGTGCTTCATAATAATCTGTGACATCACCGTGCTTCATAATAAACTGTGACATCACTGTGCTTCATAATAATCTGTGACATCACCGTGCTTCATAATAAACTGTGACATCACCGTGCTTCATAATAATCTGTGACATCACCGTGCTTCATAATAATCTGTGACATCACCGTGCTTCATAATAAACTGTGACATCACCGTGCTTCATAATAATCTGTGACATCACCGTGCTTCATAATAAACTGTGACATCACCGTGCTTCATAATAAACTGTGACATCACCGTGCTTCATAATAAACTGTGACATCACCGTGCTTCATAATAAACTGTGACATCACCGTGCTTCATAATAATCTGTGACATCACCGTGCTTCATAATAATCTGTGACATCACCGTGCTTCATAATAAACTGTGACATCACCGTGCTTCATAATAATCTGTGACATCACCGTGCTTCATAATAAACTGTGACATCACCGTGCTTCATAATAAACTGTGACATCACCGTGCTTCATAAAACTGTGACATCACTGTGCTTCATAATAAACTGTGACATCACCGTGCTTCATAATAATCTGTGACATCACCGTGCTTCATAATAATCTGTGACATCACCGTGCTTCATAATAAACTGTGACATCACCGTGCTTCATAATAAACTGTGACATCACTGTGCTTCATAATAAACTGTGACATCACCGTGCTTCATAATAAACTGTGACATCACCGTGCTTCATAATAAACTGTGACATCACCGTGCTTCATAATAAACTGTGACATCACCGTGCTTCATAATAAACTGTGACATCACCGTGCTTCATAATAAACTGTGACATCACCGTGCTTCATAATAAACTGTGACATCACCGTGCTTCATAATAAACTGTGACATCACCGTGCTTCATAATAAACTGTGACATCACTGTGCTTCATCCTGTAATTTGATGTCACTGTGTATAACAACCCTGTAGTGACATCACAGTTTATTATTCTTGAACGCTGACTTCACTGTGTATATTTTCCCGGTACAATGACATCACTGTATAGTTACCCTCTACTGTGACAACACTGCGTTTATTAACCCTGTAGTGGCAAAACTGTTTATTGTCCCTGTACAGAGACATTACTGTTTATATTAACTCTAAACTGTGATGTCACTGTATATATTAACTCTGAACTGTGATGTCACTGTGCATATTTACCCTGTATTGTCACTCGCAGTGCAAGGTAAATATGTACAGTGACATTAGGGTATACAGGCTTAATAAATACAGTGATGTCACAGTGCAGTGTAAGTATCAACAGTGATGTTGCAGTATAGAGATAACACACAGTGATGTTATAGTTCAGAGATAATACACACAGTGATGTCACAGTACAGGGATAATACACACAGTGATGTCACAGTACAGGGATAATACACACAGTGATGTCACAGTACAGAGATAATATACACAGTGATGTCACAGTACAGGGATAATACACACAGTGATGTCACAGTACAGGGATAATACACAGTGATATCACAGTACAGGGATAATAGACACAGTGATGTCACAGTACAGGGATAATACACACAGTGATGTCACAGTACAGGGATAATACACACAGTGATGTCACAGTACAGGGATAATACACAAAGTGATGTCATAGTACAGGGATAATACACACAGTGATGTCACAGTACAGGGATAATACACAGTGATATCACAGTACAGGGATAATACACACAGTGATGTCACAGTACAAGGATAATACACACAGTGATGTCACAGTACAGGGATAATACACACAGTGATGTCACAGTACAGGGATAATGCACACAGTGATGTCACAGTACAGGGATAATGCACACAGTGATGTCACAGTACAGGGATAATACACACAGTGATGTCACAGTACAGGGATAATACACACATTGATGTCACAGCACAGGGATAATACACACAGTGATGTCACAGTACAGGGATAATACACAGTGATGTCACAGTACAGGGATAATACACAGTGATATCACAGTACAGGGATAATACACACAGTGATGTCACAGTACAGGGATAATACACACAGTGATGTCACAGTACAGGGATAATACACACAGTGATGTCACAGTACAGGGATAATACTAAGGATCGACCGATTATCGGTATGGCCGATATTATCGGCCGATAATCACGATTTTGGGCATTATCGGTATCTGCAATTACCTTGCCGATAAGCCGATAATTCCCCGCCCCCCGCACCGCGACTGCCACCCCCTCGACGCGCCGCACCGCACCCCCGACCCACCGCGTCGCACCCCCCCACCGTGATGCTGGGCGGTATACCGGTATGGATTTTTGCCCATACCGCTATACCGGTCGGGCCCCTCCCCCACCCTCTGAGTCAATAAAAAAATTAAACTTACCCGTAATGGGGGTGGTCCGGGCCATCCATCCTTCCTTCCTGTAGTGTCCGGGGGCATTCCGGGTGAAGAGTGAACCGGTCCGGGCTGTCCTTCTTCTCCGGCGGTCATCTTCTCCACTCCGGGCAGGCTCCGGCCTAGTACACTGCATAGACGCAGCTACGCCGTGACGTCAGGTGTGTCGCTGCACACGGGCGTCACTGCGCAGCGGCGTCTATGCAGCGTACTAGGCCGGAGCCTGCCCGGAGTGGAGAAGATGACCGCCGGAGAAGGACAGCCCGGACCGGTTCACTCTTCACCCGGAACGCCCCCGGACACTACAGGAAGGAAGGATGGATGGCCCGGACCACCCTGACAGGTAGGGGGAGAGAAGCGGGTTGTGGCGGCGGCCTATGGCAGCGGCCCCGCAAAAGCCACTGCAGATCATTGATTTAAAGCGCCCGCTTTAAATCAATGATCTGCAGCAATGTCGCAGGGGGTTAAATAGCCGATAACTTATACCGGAATATCGGTATAAGTTATCGGCTATCGGCCCTAACCTGCACCGATTATCGGTATCGGCCCTAAAAAAACGATATCGGTCAATCCCTAGATAATACACACAGTGATGTCACAGTACAGGGATAATACATACAGTGATGTCACAGTACAGGGATAATACACAGTGATGTCACAGTACAGGGATAATACATACAGTGATGTCACAGTACAGGGATAATACACAGTGATGTCATAGTACAGGGATAATATACACGGTGATGTCACAGCACATGGATAATACACAGTGATGTCACAGTACAGGGATAATACACACTGTGATGTCACAGTACAGGGATAATACACACAGTGATGTCACAGTACAGGGATAATACACAGTGATGTCACAGTACAGGGATAATACACACAGTGATGTCACAGCACATGGATAATACACAGTGATGTCACAGTACAGGGATAATACACAGTGATGTCACAGTACAGGGATAATACACACTGTGATGTCACAGTACAGGGATAATACACACAGTGATGTCACAGTACAGGGATGATATACACAGTGATGTCACAGTACAGGGATAATACACACTGTGATGTCACAGTACAGGGATAATACACACAGTGATGTCACAGTACAGGGATAATACACACTGTGATGTCACAGTACAGGGATAATACACACAGTGATGTCACAGTACAGGGATAATACACAGTGATGTCACAGTACAGGGATAATACACACAGTGATGTCACAGCACATGGATAATACACAGTGATGTCACAGTACAGGGATAATACACAGTGATGTCACAGTACAGGGATAATACATACAGTGATGTCACAGTACAGGGATAATACACAGTGATGTCATAGTACAGGGATAATATACACAGTGATGTCACAGCACATGGATAATACACAGTGATGTCACAGTACAGGGATAATACACACTGTGATGTCACAGTACAGGGATAATACACACAGTGATGTCACAGTACAGGGATAATACACAGTGATGTCACAGTACAGGGATAATACACACAGTGATGTCACAGCACATGGATAATACACAGTGATGTCACAGTACAGGGATAATACACACTGTGATGTCACAGTACAGGGATAATACACACAGTGATGTCACAGTACAGGGATGATATACACAGTGATGTCACAGTACAGGGATAATACACACTGTGATGTGTACAGCTGGTATCTACCACTATAAGGCCAGTGTATGTGGGAGTATTGGTATTTGTAAAATGAATTTTATACAGTGTCAATTGGTGTTAGTCGGTCATTAGTCAGTCACAATGGTAGTCGTGGTCATGGTGTGGCAGTATCATTTGTTTCTTGCTAGTAACGCTCACAACTAACAGTAAGCACCTTTTGTCTGGAGGTGCTGACCATTTTTATTTTTTTGTACTGGTATTATCAGTAATATTGGTGTCAGTAACAGTATGACCATAATATGTATGATGACAATATTTCCTCCCTGTATGCTGGTATTATTGGTAATATTGGTCTCAGTATACAGGATTTGGTCAGTTACAGTATGATGGTAGTATGTATGGTGATAATATTCCTCCTTGTATACTGATATTATTTGTAATATTAGTCTCAGTATACAGGTCATTGTTCGCACTAGCGTCTAGCTCACCGGTGCGTCATGGAGCCGCTTTGCCTGCACACCCTGGAATTAAGGGTACGTTCCCACACGGCGTATTTGCTGCTGCGTATTTTATTTTCCCTGTTGAAGTCAATGGGTAGGAAAATACGCAGCACCAAATACGCAGCAAATACGCAGCAAAATACACCACGTGGGAATGCACCCTTAAGCATGAAGTCTTGCAAAAGATTGGTGAGCTGCCTGTAATTTTTCTACATCATTGTGATTGGATGAACTGTCTTTACCTATATTACGTGAGCACCACCATATTACAAGCCTGTGCTGTCTGATACTTTAGAGTCCGGATTATAGGACCAACGTATTTTTTGTGAACCACACAATACAGGTAGTGCCAGCACGCTTCTATCTACACATATATTACTTATGTTAATGTTTGACAGGGAACTGGCCAAAAAATAAGTGACATGTCACTTCTTCTCCACGTAGACACCTGCTGAAGCTGCCTTTAAAGTCAATGAGATCTTCATGGTCCCCCGATGCTGCCCTTGGCTTGGATATAATTTGCACGTGCAATGTATAAATGTGGTGTTGTTATAATTGCCCCCCCTACTTTTGTCCTGGCCCCCAGTGTGCCCCCCCAAAATTTGAAAGCTGGAGACGCCACTGCGTGTGGTGTCCCGGTACCGCATCCTATACGGTACCTGTTTTTAGGTCCCCATAGCCAGAGTCCCTAGGGCTCTGTGGACCTTCAGTCTTTATTCTTATGCACCTATCGTTACTGGGAAGGGCGGCGATAGGCCGGAGAGTCATCTCAACATACAAGCCCTCAGCCTGGCGTCACCAACTATAGGGTTAACATTAACCCCAGATATACCAAAGCAAATCCCTGACTGTACTACCCCTACCCCTGAGACTTACCACACACGCAACTATAACTTCCAGCATGACAAGTCAGCAGTTTGCTGTTCGTGCATGCTGGGAGTTGTAGTTTTGCAACATCTGGAGGGCCTCAGTTTAGAGATCATTGCACAGTGATCTCCAAACTGTGGCCCTCCAGATGTTGCAAAACTACAAATCCCAGCATGCCCTGACAGCCAACAGCTGTCTGGGCATGCTGGGAGTTGTAGTTTAGCAACATAAGGAGGCTCACAGTTTACAGAAATCACTGCATGGTGACAATCAGATGTCCAAGACAGCTGATGTCCCCTAGACAGGAGCACTAGGATGGGTATGGGGGGGTTATAGGGGTCTGTTTGATGTTTTATTTCACACAGAGCTCACACAGCTCCAATCTCCTCACAGATCTCCCTACACTGAGGAGATCGGAGCTGTGAAAGGCAGTTTTTTTCAACTGCCTCTGTTGTGATTGGTCAATCTGGATTGATTGACCAATCACAACAATCAGGGGGCCAGGCCAGCCATGGGGAGACCCGCGGACGATGTCTGTGATGATCAGCTGTCTATGAAAGCTGAAGTCACTTCAATGTCACAGCATGTTTCCATGTTTACATGCTGTGACAGTTTAGCTTCAGGACGAGCCGGCTCATCTAACGCGGCAAGTACTCGCTGATTAGGACGATCAATTAATACTGATCGGTAATATCGACAATCTACTTCTCTGGTCTGACAACGTCACAAAATGTGGGCTCAAAATTGAGCAAAAAAGCCCCCAGAGTACGGATATTCATGGTGCGGCATAGTATGTTTTTAATACTTTTTTAATTTCTGAGGACGGTGGATGGGACCAGAGCATTTTTTGCACATCTGACCACTGTCACTTTAAGCATTACTAACTCTGGAATGCTTTTACTTATGAAGTTGATTCCGAGATAGTTTTTTCGTGACATATTCTACTTTATCATAGTGGTAAGTTTTCGTCGATACTTCCATCATTTCTTGGTAAAAAATTCCAAAATTTGAAAATGTTGCTTTTTTTTTAACCTTGAAGCTCTCTGCTTGTGAGGAAAATAGACATACCAAATAAATTATATGTTGATTCACATATACAATCTCTTCATGTTTGCATCATAAAGTTGACATGTTTTTTTTTTTACTTTTGGAAGACATCAGTGGGCTTCAAAGTTCAGCAGCAATTTTCAAATTTTTCTCAAAATTTTCCAAATCTGAATTTTTCAGGGACCAGTTCAGATTTGAAGTGGATTTGAGGGGTCTTCATATTAGAAATACCCCATAAATTACCCCATTATAAAAACTGCACCCATCAAAGTGTACAAAATTATATTCAGAATGTTTGTTAACCCTTTAGGTGTTTCACAGGAATAGCTGTAAGTTTAAGGAGAAAATTGAAGACCCAGTATTTACACCCCACTGGCGTTTGACAGATCTTTGGAACTGTAAGCTGTGCAAATGAAAAATTACAATTTTCATTTTCAAGGACCACTGTTCCAAAAATCTGTCAGACACCTGTGGGGCGTAAATGCTCACTGTACCCCTTATTACATTATGTGAGGGGTGTAGTTTCCAAAATAGGGTCACATGTGGGAGTGAGTTTCCCACTAGGAGTTTGGGCTGTGGCGAAAAATTTGCCGCAGCTCAAACTTGAAGCAGAAAATTCACTGTAAACCCGCCCATGTGAATGTACCCTGTACATTCACATGGGGAGGCAAACCTCCAGCTGTTTCAAAACTACAACTCCCAGCATGCACTGACAGACCATGCATGCTGGGAGATGTACTTTAGCAATAGCTGGAGGCACACTGGTTGGAAAACCTTCAGTTAGGTTCTGTGACCTGACTCAGTACTTTCCAAACAGTGTGCCTCCAGCTTTTGCAAAACTACGATTCCCAGCATGTACTGATCACCAAAGGGCATGCTGGGATTTGTAGTTTTGCAACAGCTGGAGGGTCACAGTTTAAGAGATCGCTGTACAGTGATCTCCAAACTGAGGCCCTCCAGATGTTGCAAAACTACATATCCCAGCATGCCCAGACAGCAAACTGCTGTGTAGGCATGCTAGGAGTTGTAGTTTTGCAACATCTGGAGGGCTCCAGTTTAGAGACCACTGTATAGTGGTCTCAGACTGTAGACCTCCAGATGTTGCCAGGCAACTCACCAGCTTCCGTAGGATCCAAGGAGCCGCATCGCCTTTCTCCTCTTCTGCCGCCGATCACCCCCATCGATTGCCGCCTGCTACCGCCGCCCATGAGTAATTAAACTTCGGCGGCGGTCCCTGTCAGTTTCCCCATTCTGCCCAGCCTACTGTGGGTGGGCAGAACAGGGAAACCAAAAGTTAACCCCCCGCCCCCGATTTGCTATTGGTTGTCGCTTCTTGATGACCAATAGTAGGGATAGGAGGGGTGGCACCCCTGCCACCTCACTCCTATTCCTTCAGGGGGATCGTGGGTGTCTCGGACAACCGATATCCCCCTTATATTCCGGGTCACCATAGACCCGTATGACCCAGAATTGGCGACATGTTGCATGGGATGCCTGCTGAATGATTTCAGCAGGCATCCCGGTTCAGTCCCCAACCGGTGCGCGGCGGGGACTTGAATTCCCATGGGCGTATGTATACGCCCTGGGTACTTAACGATCAAAAACCCAGGGTGTATCCATACGCCCTGGGTCCGCAAAGAGTTAAGGGGTTAATAATAATAGTAATTAAAATAATGATATTGTTTCCACCATATCCACTTATCCAGAGATATTATGCTAGAGTTATATTGTCATCCTCCATTCCTGGGAATCCACCTCTCCCCTTCTACAGATCTCTGATTCCTTAATCATCCAATAGGGGGGCTTGTTTTCCCACTTATGTGCAAAATCCATGTGGACAATATCTTCTGTCTCCATTACAAGCTGTATGTCCAATATGGGAAATGTGCCTTGAATTATGCAGCTCCTCGCTCACTTGTTAATGTATCAAGTGACCCAGAGCCCACCACGTGGAGGTGGCTGCATTTCGGGCTCCTCCCCACCCCCACCCCCAACCATATGCAGATCTTGTGTGACCCAATCAGCGTCTTGTTAAATTGGTTCACATTGATCGTCAATGGCCTTTGCTGTAATACTTCTTAGCTTTGTATGTAGGAAGTAAAATGGCATCTTGAATGTGGTCATCATGCCGGTTAGTGTGCGGTTGGCCATTGCCCATGCTCCAACCCACACATTGGATACATAATTGGGCCACTTCAGTTTGCTTTTAGCATATTGCCAAGTCCGCTGCAGCCAAGACACTTTGGGCTCCGAGGCATCTTCAGAGGTTGTTGGTAAATCCATCTGGTTATCCGCCATGGTGACTGTCACATGATCGCTGTGCCTGGATTCATGTGGGTCTGAATTGTCACCTAAAGCCATGTCAATAGCCACATCTGCTCGCTGACCACGGTGCTTAATCTTCTTCCCAGGTATTTTATGGATCTCATAATATGGTGGAGTGACCTTATAATGATATAGGTTAGTATACCGCCAAAGGAAACTCGTCACGTAATGTATGAGACACACGACAGGCACAGAGAGAACTGGGATATCTGCAAAATAGCGACAGGATACAATATATTAGACCTATATTCATTCATTTATTTATGTATATATATATATATATATATATATGTCTGTGTGTGTGTGTTCACACAAAATCATTTATCTCACAGGAGTAAACCTTTACCCAATTGCTGTAAGAAACTTAAAGGGGTACTCTGCCCCTAGACATCTTATCCCCTATGTAAAGGATAGGGGATAAGATGTCTGATCGCCGGGGTCCCGCAGCTGGGACCCCAGCGATCTCTGTGCAGCACCTAGCCTTTATTCAGAACACTGGGTGACAGGGTCGTAATGTCACAGCCACGCCCCTCGTGACATCACACCACACCCCCTCCCATAGACTTACATTGAGGGGGCGTGGCCGTGATGTCACGACCCGCACCGCCCGCTCCAAGCATTCAGAACTCTACTATATTAACTTTACACTAATACATTCATGTTAAATCCATTTATAAACAGAAATTTTGGAAGTTTTCATTATTCCTACCTCTTAGCTTCATGGTCGCCGTCCTTACAGGATCCTTTTGCCTAAATAGACAAAATTCTCTTCAATTTGCAAAATAAGCGCAGGTCTAGTAGGAGAACGTGTTCACCCGCCGAACCGAGGAAATAAGTGTTAGGGATTGGATTCTACCCTGGAGAAAGTCTCTTTGATGTGTGATGTCACAGCAGATGACATCACGTGTATGTGTATCCATTGTAATGGCTGTACTGTACTTTACTTACACTATGTACAGTTATATACTGGGGGTTTACAAAGGATTTGAAGATTACAGTTTTAACCCCTTCAGGGTCACAGCCCTTTTTGGTCTTGAGGACACAGGAAATTTTCATTTTTATGTTTAAAATTTTTCCTCCTCCCCTTCTAAGAGCCATAAATCTTAAAATGTTCAACCTAAAGACCAATATGAGGGTTTGTTTCTTTTGCGACCAACTGTACTTTGTAATGAAACCTTTAATTTTAACATAAAATATATGGTACTATAAAAATGTATATATATTATTTGCGGCAGGAAATTGAGAAGTAAACGGCAATTTTGCAACTTTTGATAGTTTTTATTTTTACACAGTGAAGTGTATGATAACACCGACATGTTCTTTTTATACTGTGGGTCAATGTTTGGGTACACGCTTTACTCTTTTTGTACTGTTTAAAAAAAAAAATCAAACTTTTTGAACATTGTAAGTACGTTTTAAATTGTACGAGTGCTAATTTTTTTCCGAATACATCCCTGCATACGGAAAAAGTTATAGAGGTCAGAAGAGGACAATTTTAAAGGTACTAATTTTGGTGCAAAAAGTTATAACTTTTAATGTTAAACAAAATCAAACCTTAATGAGCTGGATATCAATTTAATTGTATGGATCTAAAGAACAAGGTGTCATTTTTACCGAAAAGTGCACTGTGTAGAATCGGAAGCCCCTAAAAAAAAATTCTAAATGGTGTTTGTTTTTTTTCCAATTTTGCCCCACTAATATTTTTTTTCTAGTTTTGCCGTAGATTTTGTGGTGAAATGATTGATGTCATTACAAAGTACAATATGTGGCGCAATAAAACAGCCCCATAGGAGTCTGTGTTATGATTTTAAGAAGGTGAGGAGGAAAAAACTTAAGCGCAAAAATGAAAACCTGTTGTCCTGAATTTTTCATGTTCACTGCACCTGCACTCACATTTAACCCCTGGACATGTTTTATTCATATGGTTATGCTTGTACTGGCACTTAATCTGTGATTTGTTGTTTTTATCGGTACCACATTTGCGTACATGTGATTTTTGATGACTTTTTTTTATTTTATTTTTTTCTGGGATGTGATCACAATTCAGCATTGGACTTTTTTTATTTTTACGTTTTATGCCCTTCACCATATGGAATCATTAACACTATATTTTAATAATTCTGACTTTTCTGGACATTGTTATGCCAAATATGTTGATTTATTTTATTTTTTTTACAAATTTTTATTTGTAAAATGGGAAGAGGGGGAATTAATTTTTTTATTGGAGGAGATACTTATTCCCATTATTAAATTATAACTGTTAATAGCTATCTTTTGATTTTGAATACTGATCAGTAATATCGACAATCTACTTCTCTGGTCTCAAGATCTCTGGAGATGACGCACTACAATGCTCAGAAGAGGAGGAGCGCCATTGAGCTTTTGGAGAGAGAATTTGTTTGGAATGGGAGTCAGGGACCATGTGCGTTTACAAAGGCCCCCGTGGTGCCAGAACAGTGGACCCCCCACATGTGAACCGATTTTGGAAACTACACCCCTCACAGAATTTAATAAGGGGTGCAGTGAACATTTACACCCCACTGGCGTTTGACAGGTCTTTGGAACAGTGAGCTATGCAAATGAAAAAATGCATTTTTCATTTTCAAGGACCACTGTTCCAAAATTCTGTCAGACACCTGTGGGGTGTAAATGCTCACTGCACCCCCTTATTACATTACATGAGGGGTGTAGTGTCCAAAATGGGATTACATGTGGGGGAGGGGGTCCATTGTTCTGGTACTATGGGGGCTTTGTAAACACACGTGGCCTTCAATTCCAGACAAAATTTATCTTCAAAAGCCCTATGGCACTCCTTCTCTTCTCAGCATTGTAGTGCACCCGCAGAGCACTTTACATCCACATATGGGGTATGTTCTTAATCTGAAGAACAAATTTTGGGGGGCTTTTTTTCCTATTTTCCCTTGTGAAAATGAAAAATTTAGGGTAATGCCAGCATTTTAGTGAATTTTTTTTTGTTTTTTTCATTTTCCCATCCAACTTTAATGAAAATTATTTAGTGTTAAGGCTCACTATACCCCTTATGTTCTGTGCGGGTTGTAGTTTCCAAAATGGGGTCACATGTGGGTATTTATTGTTTTGCGTTTATGTCAAAACCACTGTAAAATCAGCCACCCCTGTGCAAATCACCAATTTAGGCCTCAAATGGGCTCTCACTCCTGAGCCTTGTTGTGCGTCTGAGAGCATTTTACACCCACATATGGGGTATTTCCGTGCTTTTCCTTTTACCGCTTGTGAAAATAAAAAGTATGGGGAAACATCAGCATGTTAGTGTAAAAATTTTAATTTTTTTACACTAACAGGCTGGTGTAGCCCCCAACTTTTCCTTTTCATAAGGGGTAAAAGGAGAAAAAGCCCCCCAAAATTTGTATTGCAATTTCTCCCAAGTACGGAAATACCCCATATGTGTCCCTAAACTGTTTCCTTGAAATACGACAGGGCTCCAAAGTCAGAGAGCGCCATGTGCATTTGAGGACTAAATTATTGATTGCATAGGGGTGGACATAGGGGTATTCTACGCCAGTGATTCCCAAACAGGGTGCCTCCAGCTGTTGCTAAACTCCCAGCATGCCTGGACAGTCTTTGGCTGTCCGGAAATGCTGGGAGTCGTTGCTTTGCAACAGGTGGAGGCTCCGTTTTGGAAACACTGCCATACGATACATTTTTCATTTTTCTTTATTGAAGCGGAAAACTCACTGTAAACTCGCCCGTGTGAATGTACCCTGTACAGACCGTGCCTGCTGGGAGTTGAACTTTTGCAACAGCTGGAGGCACACTGGTTGGAAAACCTTCAGTTAGGTTCTGTTACCTAACTCAGTATTTTCCAACCATTGTGCCTCCAGCTGTTGCAAAACTACAACTCTCAGCATGTACTGATCGCCAAAGGGCATGCTGGGAGATGTACAGGGTGGGCCATTTATATGGATACACCTTAATAAAATGGGAATGGTTGGTGATATTAACTTCCTGTTTGTGGCGCATTAGTATATGTGAGGGGGGAAACTTTTCAAGATGGGTGGTGACCATGGCGGCCATTTTGAAGTTGGCCATTTTGAATCCAACTTTTGTTTTTTCAATAGAAAGAGGGTCATGTGACACATCAAACTTTTTGCGAATTTCAAAAGAAAAACAATGATTTGCTTGGTTTTAATGTTCATGAGTTATTTAGAAGTTTCTGACCACTTCTAAAATGTGTTCAATGTGCTGCCCATTGTGTTGGATTGTCAATGCAACCCTCTTCTCCCACTCGTCACACACTGATAGCAACACCGCAGGAGAAATACTAGCACAGGCTTCCAGTATCCGTAGTTTCAGGTGCTGCAGAATGGGCAAAAGAAATATTGGAACAGGACCCTCAGTTTACGCAGAAGATTTGTTCAGTGATGAGGCAAACTTTTATGTGAATGGGGAAGTTAAAGGGGTACTCCACCCCTAGACATCTTATCCCCTATACAAAGGATAGGGGATAAGATGCCTGATAGCCTCACGCCCCTTCCCATAGACTTGCATTGAGGGGACGGGGCGTGACGTCACATGAGGGAGGAGTCATAACATCACAAACTTCTGTTCCCATGGTCGGGACTCAGACCCTCCAGCGCTTCCCGAGCAGAAAAAAGGTGGGTGCCGCATGCTATATTGCGGGGGTCCCCAGCGGCGGGACCCCCGCGATCAGACATCTCGCTATAAGATGTCTAGGGGTGGAGTACCCCTTTAACAATCAAAACCACCGCTATTGGTCTGACACTAACCCACATTGCATAGATCCCTCCAAGACTGTTGGAACACAAAAATTGATGGTATGGTGTAGTATATGGGGTACAAAGATAGTGGGGCCATTCTTCATCAATGGAAACCTCAAGGCCACTGGATATGCGAAATTGCTACATGATGATGTGTTTCCCTCTTTATGCACTGAAGCTGGCACGTTCCCTGAGTTTTTTCTAGCAAGATGGTGCACCACCACATTATGGGTGTCAGGTCCGAGCATTCCTAGATGAAAAGTTTCCTGGAAAGTGGATTGGTCGTCGTGGGCCAGTTGAATGGCCCCCAAGGTCTCCCGATCTGACCCCCTTAGACTTTTATCTTTGGGGTCATCTTAAGGCAATTGTCTATTCTGTGAAGATACGAGATGTGCAGCACCTGAAACTACGGATACTGGAAGCCTGTGCTAGCATTTCTCCTGCGGTGTATATAGTAGTATATAGCAGTGTATACGGATACTGGAAGCCTGTGCTAGCATTTCTCCTGCGGTGTTGCTATCAGTGTGTGAAGAGTGGGAGAAGAGGTTTACATTGACAATCCAACACAATGGGCAGCACATTGAACACTATGTAAGTGGTCAGAAATTTGTAAATAACTCATGAAAGAATAAAGTTACGTTACAACCAAGCACATCATTGTTTTTCTTGTGAAATTCCCAATAAGTTTGATGTGTCATATAACCCTCTTCTTATTGAAAAAAACTAAAGTTGGATTCAAAATGGCCAACTTCAAAACGGCCGCCATGGTCACCACCCATCTTGAAAAGTTTCCCCCCTCACATATACTAATGTGCCACAAACAGGAAGTTAATATCACCAACCATTCCCATTTTATTAAGGTGTATCCATATAAATGGCCCACCCTACAGTTATGCAACAGTTGGAGGTACACAACTACAACTCCCAGCATGCCAAGACAGCTGTTTGGGCACGCTGGGATTTGCAGTTTTGCAACATCTGGAGGGCTACAGTTTAGAGACCACTGCACAGTGATCTCCAAATTGTGGCCCTCCAGATATTGCTAGGCAACTCACCAGCTTCCGTAGGATCCAGGGAGCCGTACCGCCATCCTCTTCTGCCGCCGATCGCTGCCCGCTGCTGCCACCGATGGGTAAGTGGACTTCGGTGACGGTCCCTGACGGTTTCCCCGTTCTGACCCACCTATTGTGGGTGGGCAGGATGGGGAAACCGAAAGTTAACCCCCCCCCCCCCGTCCCCAAACTGCTAAAAATAAATAAATAAATGTTTTATGGTCACTGCACTTGCACTCACATTTAACCCCACGACATGTTGTATTCCTATAGTAATTGCTTATATGGGCACTGGTAATCATGGAATATTATATGAGATGCTCCGCCAGAATTTTCCATGATTCAAAATTTGGTGCCAAACTCAGCAATTTTGACGCAAAAAAAAAAGGGTTGCGAAAAAGAACTCTCACATATTTTAGTCCCTTAAGGACAGAGCCCTTTTTCACCTAAAAGGGGTACTCTGCCCCTAGACATCTTATCCCTTATCCAAAGGATAGTGGATAAGATGGAAGATTGCCGGGGTCCCACTGCTGGGGACCCCCAGGATCTCTGCTGCACCACACCTCTATTGTTACTGCACAGAGCGTGTTTGCTCTGCGCGTAATGACGGGTGATACAGGGGATGGAGCATCGTGATGTCACGGCTCCGCCCCCTCGTGACGTCACGACCCGCCCCCTCAATACAAGTCTATGGGCACCCCCTGCCACAGACTTGCATTAAGGGATTGGGCCGTGATGTCACAAGGGGCGGAGCTGTGACGTCACGCTGCTCCATCCCCTGTATCACCCGTCATTACGCAGAGAGTGAACTCGCTCTGTGCAGTAATAATAGTGCGGTGCCGCAGCGGCGATCCCGGGGGTCCCCAGCAGAGGGACCCCGGCGATCGGACATCTTATACCCTATCCTTTGGATAGGGGATAAGATGTGTAGGGGCAGAGTACCCATTTAAGGATTCAGCCCTTTTTTGCAATTCTGACCACTGTCACTTTATACATTAATAACTCTAAGATGCTTTTACTGATTATTCTGATTCCGAGATTGTTTATTCGCGACATATTCAACTTTAACACAGTGGTAAATTTTCATCGTTACTTGCATCCATTCTTAGTGAAAAATCCCCAAATTTCATGAAAATGTTGAAAATTTTGCATTTTTCTAACTTTGAAACTCTCTGCTTTTAAGGAAAATGGATATTGCAAATAAATTATATATTGATTCCCATATACAATATGTCTACTTTATATTTGCATCATGAAGTTGATATGTTTTTGCTTTTGGAAGACATCAGAGGGCTTCAAAGTTCAGCAGCAATTTTCCAATTTTCCACAAAATTTTTTCAGGGACCAGTTCAGTTTTGAAGTGCGTTTGAGGGGTCTTCTTATTAGATATACCCCATATATGATCCCATTATAAAAACTGCACCCCCCAAAGTATTCAAACTGACATTCAGAAAGTGTGTTAACCCTTTCGGTGTTTCACAAGAATAGCAGCAACGTTAAGGAGAAAATTCAAAATCTTCATTTTTTACACTCGCATGTTCTTGTAGAACCATAGAAACATAGAATGTGTCGGCAGATAAGAACCATTTGGCCCATCTAGTCTGCCCAATAATCTGAATACTATGAATAGTCCCTGGCCCTATCTTATATGAAGGATAGCCTTATGCTTATCCCATGCATGTTTAAACTCCTTCACTGTATTTGCAGCGACCACTTCTGCAGGAAGGCTATTCCATGTATCCACTACTCTTTCAGTAAAGTAATACTTCCTGATATTAATGCAAAGACCTTTGCCCCTCTAATTTAAAACTATGTCCTCTTGTGGTAGTTTTTCTTCTTTAAAATATGCTCTCCTACTTTTCCTTGTTGATTCCCTTTATGTATTTAACCCCTTAAGGACATAGGGCGTATCCATATGCCCCCGTTTCCAAGTCCTTAAGGACCGAGGGCGTATGGATACGCCCTGAGCATTTCCGGCCCCCACCGATAGCCGGAGGGGATCCCGGCATATCGCCCAGGGGGGTCATTATGTCCCCCCATGTCGGCGATTGCCGCAGATCGCTGGACAATTCAGTCCAGCGATCTGCGGCAGATTCCGGGTCAATCGGGTCTCCAGTGACCCGATGACCCGGAATTACTGGCTGATCGGGGCCGTCAGAGACGGCCCCGAACAGCCAGAGCCAGCAGGGGTGAGGTGGCACTGGTGCCACCTCACGATCGCCCTGATTCGTCGGCCGGATTACCGGCCGACCAATCAGGGCGCCTGCTGCGGGTGTCACTCCCGCAACCCGCTCCGCCCCTCTTCCGGAGGACGTGAGCGGGTGCGGGAAGACGACCCCCGGTGCTGGGGACCCCGATCCCCGGCGTCCCTGTTGGGATCGGGGCCCCAGGAGCAGCAGCGGCGGCGGAGACGACGAGGGACTGACCTGTGCGGCTGGATCGTTGGAGGTGAGTGACAGCCTCCTGCTGTTGCTTAGCAACAGCTCCCAGCATGCAACAAGGGCATGCTGGGAGCTGTAGTTATGCAACAGCAGGAGGCAGACCACCACAACTCCCAGCATGCCCTTATGGGCATGCTGGGACTTGTAGTTTTGCAACAGCTGAAGGCACATTCTTTCTATGGAAAAGTGTACCTTCAGCTATTGTGTAACTACAACTCCCAGCTTGCACAATCAGCTAAAGTGCATGCTGGGAGTTGTAGTGGTGCATCTGGTGGTTGCATAACTACAACTCCCAGCATGCCCGTTGGCTGTCGGTGACTGCTGAGAGTTGTAGTTTTGCAACGGCTGAAGGCACACTGAGTTAAGTAGTAAACCAGTGTGTCTCCAGCTGTTGCATAACTACAATCCCCAGCATCCCCAGCCAATGTAGTATGCTTCCGGCTGTTGCATAACTACAAGACCCAGCATGCCCTTCCGCTGTCCGTACATGCTGGGGGTTGTAGCTTTTGCAACAGCTGAAGGCACACTGGTTGCAAATCACTGAGTTTGTTACCAAACTCGGTGTTTCACAACCTGTGTGTCTCCAGCTGTTGCAAAACTACAACTCCCAGCATGCACTGATAGACCGTACATGCTGGGAGTTGTAGTTTTGCAACAGCTGGATGTTTCCCCCCCCAATGTGAATGTACAGGTACACTCACATGGGCGGAGGATTACAGTAAGTATCCGGCTGCAAGTTTGAGCTGTGGCAAATTTTCTGTCGCAGCTCAAACTGCCAGCGAGAAACTACTGTGAACCCCCCGCCCGTGCGACTGTACCCTAAAAACACTACACTACACTAACACACAATAAAATAAAAAGTAAAAAACACTACATATACACATACCCCTACACAGCCCCCCTCCCCTCCCCAATAAAAATGAAAAACGTCTGGTACGTCACTGTTTCCAAAACGGAGCCTCCAGCGGTTGCAAAACGACAACTCCCAGCATGCACTGATAGACCGTCCATGCTGGGAGTTGTAGTTTTGCAACAGCTGGATGTTCCCCCCCCCAATGTGAACGTACAGGGTACACTCACATGGGCGGAGGATTACAGTAAGTATCCGGCTGCAAGTTTGAGCTGCGTCAAATTTTCTGCCACAGCTCAAACTGCCAGCGAGAAACTACTGTGAACCCCTGCTCGTGCGACTGTACCCTAAAAACACTATACTACACTAACACAAAATAAAATAAAAAGTAAAAAAACACTACATATACACATACCCCTACACAGCCCCCCTCCCCTCCCCAATAAAAATGAAAAACGTCTGGTACGCCCCTGTTTCCAGAACGGAGCCTCCAGCTGTTGCAAAACAACTACTCCCAGTATTGCCAGATAGCCACTGACTGTCCAGGCATGCTGGGAGTTTAACAACAGCTGGAGGCCCCCTGTTTGGAAATCACTGGCGTAGAATACCCCTATGTCCACCCCTATGCAATCCCTAATTTAGGCCTCAAATGCGCATGGCACTCTCACTTTGGAGCCCTGTCGTATTTCAAGGCAACAGTTTAGGGTCACATATGGGGTATCGCCGTACTCGGGAGAAATTGTGTTACAAATTATGGGGGGTATTTTCTGCTATTACCCTTTTTAAAAATGTAAAATTTTTGGGAAAACAAGCATTTTAGGTAAAAAAAATATTTTTTTTTTTACATATACAAAAGTCATAAAACACCTGTGGGGTATAAAGGTTCACTTAACCCCTTGTTACGTTCCCCGAGGGGTCTAGTTTCCAAAATGGTATGCCATGTGTTTTTTTTTTGCTGTCCTGGCACCATAGGGGCTTCCTAAATGCGGCATGCCCCCAGAGCAAAATTTGCTTTCAAAAAGTCAAACGTGACTCCTTCTCTTCTGAGACCTGTAGTGCGCCAGCAGAGCACTTTTCACCCCCATATGGGGTGTTTTCTGAATCGGGAGAAATTGGGCTTCAAATTTTGGGGGGTGTTTTCTGCTATTACCCTTTTTAAAAATGTAAAAATTTTGGGAAACCAAGCATTTTAGGTAAAAAAAAAAAAAAAATGTTCACATATGCAAAAGTCATGAAACACCTGTAGGGTATTAAGGTTCACATTACCCCTTGTTACGTTCCCCGAGGGGTCTAGTTTCCAAAATGGTATGCCATGTGTTTTTTTTTTGCTGTTCTGGCACCATAGGGGCTTCCTAAATGCGACATGCCCCCAGAGCAAAATTTGCTTTCAAAAAGCCAAATGTGACTCCTTCTCTTCTGAGACCTGTAGTGCGCAAGCAGAGCAATTTTCACCCCCATATGGGGTGTTTTCTGAATCGGGAGAAATTGGGCTTCAAATTTTGGGGGGTATTTCCTGCTATTACCCTTTTTAAAAATGTTAACATTTTGGGAAACCAAGCATATTAGGTAAAAAATAAAAATAAAAATTTACATATGCAAAAGTCGTGAAACACCTGTAGGGTATTAAGGTTCACATTACCCCTTGTTACGTTCCCCGAGGGGTCTAGTTTCCAAAATGGTATGCCATGTGTTTTTTTTTTGCTGTTCTGGCACCATAGGGGCTTCCTAAATGCGACATGCCCCCAGAGCAAAATTTGCTTTCAAAAAGCCAAATGTGACTCCTTCTCTTCTGAGACCTGTAGTGCGCCAGCAGAGCAATTTTCACCCCCATATGGGGTGTTTTCTGAATCGGGAGAAATTGGGTTTCAAATTTTGGGGGGTATTTTCTGCTATTACACTTTTTAAAAATGTAAAATTTTTGGGAAACCAAGCATTTTAGGTAAAAAAAATATAATTTTTTTTACATATGCTAAAGTCGTGAAACACCTGTGGGGTATTAAGGTTCACTTTACCCCTTGTTACGTTCCCTGAGGAGTCTAGTTTCCAAAATGGTATGCCATGTGTGTGTTTTTGCTGTTCTGGCACCATAGGGGCTTCCTAAAGGTGACATGCCCCCCAAAAACCATTTGACGCTCCTTCCCTTCTGAGCCCTCTACTGCGCCCGCTGAACAATTAACATAGACATATGAGGTATGTCCTTACTCAAGAGAAATTGGGCTACAAATACAAGTAAACATTTTGTCCTTTTACCCCTTGTAAAAATTAAAAAATTGGGTCTACAAGAAAATGCGAGTGTAAAAAATGAAGATTTTGAATTTTCTCCTTCACTTTGCTGCTATTCCTGTGAAACACCTAAAGGGTTAATACACTTACTGAATGTCATTTTGAATGCTTTGGGGGGTGTAGTTTTTATAATGGGGTCTTTTATGGGGCATTTCTAATATGAAGGCCCTTCAAATCCACTTCAAACGTGAACTGGTCCATGAAAAATAGCGAGTTTGAAAATTTTGTGAAAAATGTCAAAATTGCTGCTGAACTTTGAAGCCCTCTGGTGTCTTCCAAAAGTAAAAACTCATAAATTTTATGATGCAAACATAAAGTAGACATATTGTATATGTGAACCCCAAAAAAATATATTTTGAATATCCATTTTCCTTACAAGCAGAGAGCTTCAAAGTTAGAAAAATGCAAAATTTTCATTTTTTTCATCAAATTTGGTGATTTTTCACCAAGAAAGGATGCAAGTTACCATAAAATTTTACCACTTAGTTAAAGTAGAATATGTCACGAAAAAACAATCTCGGAATCAGAATGATAACTAAAAGCATTCCAGAGTTATTAATGTTTAAAGTGACAGTGGTCAGAATTGCAAAAAACGCTCTGGTCCTTAAGGTGAAAAAGGGCTCGGTCCTTAAGGGGTTAAAAGTCTCTATCATATCCCCTCTGTCTCTTCTTTCTTCCAAACTATACATGTTAAGGTCCTTTAACCCCTTAAGGACCGGGGGGTTTTCCGTTTTTGCATTTTCGTTTTTTGCTCCTTGCCTTTAAAAAATCATAACTCTTTCAATTTTGCACCTAAAAATCCATATGATGGCTTATTTTTTGCGCCACCAATTCTACTTTGTAATGACATCAGTCATTTTGCCCAAAAATCTACGGTGAAACGAAAAAAAAAATCATTGTGCGACAAAATTGAAAAAAAAAAACCACAGTTTTGTAACTTTTGGGGGCTTCCGTTTCTACGTAGTACATTTTTTATCTTTATTTTGTAGGTCCATACGATTAAAATGATACCCTACTTATATAGGTTTGATTTTGTCGGACTTCTGGAAAAAATCATAACTACATGCAGGAAAATTAATACGTTTAAAATTGTCATCTTCTGACCCCTATAACTTTTTTATTTTTCTGTGTATGGGTAGTATGAGGGCTAATTTTTTGCGCCGTGATCTGAAGTTTTTAACGATACCATTTTTTTGCATTGATAGGACTTATTGATCGCTTTTTATTCATTTTTAAATGATATAACAAGTGACCAAAAATGCACTATTTTTTTCCGCGCACGCCATTGACCGAGCGGTTTAATTAATGATATATTTTTATAATTCGGACATTTCCGCACGCAGTGATACCATATATGTTTATTTATTTTTTTTATTTACACTGTGTTTTTTTTTTTATTGGAAAAGGGGGGTGATTCAAACTTTTAATAGGGGAGGAGTTAAATGATCTTTATTCACTTTTTTTTGCAGTGTTATAGGTCCCATGGGGACCTATAACACTGCACAAACTGATCATCATTGATCACTGGTTTCTCATAAGAAACCAGTGATCAACGATTCTGCCGCATGACTGCTCAGGCCTGGATCTCAGGCACTGAGCAGTCATTCGGCGATCGGACAGCGAGGAGGCAGGTGGGGGCCCTCCCGCTGTCCTGTCAGCTGTTCGGGATGCCGCGATTAGCCGCGGCTAACCCGAACAGCCCGACTGAGCTAGCCGGCCACTTTCGGTTTCACTTTTAGCCGCGCGGCTCAGCTCTGAGCGCGCGGCTAAACGGTTAATAGCGCGCGGCGCCACGATCGGCGCTGCGCGCTATTAGAGGCGGGTCCTGGCTTCACTATGACGCCGGGCCCGCCGTGATATGACGCGGGGTTACTGTGTAACCCCACGTTATATCAGGAGAGCAGGACCAAGGGCGTACCTGTACGCCCTTGGTCCTTAAGGAGTTAACCTTTCCTTGTAAGTTTTATTCTGCAATCCATGTACTAGTTTAGTAGCTCTTCTCTGAACTCTCTCTAGAGTATCTATATCCTTCTGGAGATACGGCCTCCAGTACTGCGCACAATACTCCAATTGAGGTCTCACCAGTGTTCTGTACAGCGGCATGAGCACTTCTCTCTTTCTACTGCTTATACCTCTCCCTATACAGCCAAGCATTCTGCTAGCGTTTCCTGCTGCTCTTTTACATTGTCTTCCTACCTTTAAGTCTTCTGAAGTAATTACCCCTAAATCAATTTCCTCAGATACTGAGGTCAGGGCAGTGTAAAATAATCTATATTCTGCCTGAGGGTTTTTACGCCCCAGGTGCATTATCTTGCACTTATCCACATTTAATTTCAGTTGCCAGAGTTCTGACCATTCTTCTAGTTTGCCTAAATCCTTTTCCAATTGGCGGATCCCTCCAGGAACATCAACCCTGTTACATATCTTTGTGTCATCAGCAAAAAGACATACCTTACCATCGAGACCTTCTGTAATATCGCTAATGAAGATATTAAACAATATTGGTCCCAGTACAGATCCCTGAGGTCCCCACTGGTGACAAGACCTTGCTCTGAATATTCTCCATTGACTACAACCCTCTGTTGTCTGTTACTCAGCCACTGCCTAATCCACTCAACAATATTGGAGTCCAAGCTCTATGACTGTAGTTTATTGATAAGTCTTCTATGTGGGACAGTGTCAAAAACCTTACTAAAATTTAGATATGTGATGTCTACTGCCCCTCCGCCATCTATTAGTTTAGTCACCCAGTCAAAAAAAATCAATAAGATTTGTTTGACATGATCTCCCTGAAGTCAACCCATGTTGTTTTTCATCTTGCAATCCATGGGATTTTAGATGTTCCACAATCTTATCCTTTAGTAGGGTTTCCATTAATTTCCCCACTATTGATGTCAGACTTACTGGCCTATAGTTGCTTGATTCCTCCTTACTACCTTTCTTGTGAATGGGCACAACATTTGCTAATTTCCAATCTTTCCACGGCTCCTGTTACCATTGATTGGTTAAATAAATCTGCTAACGGTTTTGCTAGCTCACCACTAAACTCTTTTAATAATTTTGGGTGTATCCCATCAGGCCCCTGTGATTTATTTGTCTTCACTTAAGGCAGTCGGCTAGCCCCTTATTCTCTTCTACATGCCTTCCTTCCTTTGTTTTTAATTTAGTTATTCCTTTTTTTGATTTCCTTTTTTCATTTATATATCTGAAGAATGTCTTATCCCCTTTATTCACAGACTGAGCTAGTTTTTCTTCTGCCTGTGCTTTAGAAGTTCTTATAACTTGCTTGGTCTCTTTCTGCCTAGTCTTGTAGAATTCCCTATCTTCATTGCTCTGGTTGTTTTATAATTACTAAATGCTAGTTTTTAGTTTTTTATGATTTTGGCCACTTCTGCTGAGTACCACAGTGGTCTCTTCCTTTTTCTGCTTTTACTGACAAGTCTTGTGCAATTTTCTGTTGCCTTCAATAAAGCGTCTTTTAAGTAGTCCCATTTCTCCTGAACTCCATGTAATTTGTTCCAGTCTGATAGGGACTCATTTATGACTAATCTCATTTTTGAAAAGTCTGTTTTTCTAAAATCTAAAACTTTTGTTTTTGTGTGGTGTGACTCCTTCACTGTTCTTATATTAAACCACACTGACTGGTGATCACTAGATCCAGAGCTTTCGCCAACAATAACATCATATACCAAATCCCCATATGTGAATACCAAATCCAAAATGGCCTCCTTCCGCGTTGGCTCCTCAACCACTTGTTGTAGAAATAATCCCAGTAGGTAATTTAGAATATTTGTACTCCTGGCAGAACTAGCTATTTTGGTTTTCCAGTTTATATCCGGAAGATTGAAGTCTCCCATAATGATAACTTCTCCTTTCATTGTCATTTTAGATATTTTTTCAACTAGTAGATCATCTACTTCTTTAACTTGGCCAGGTGGTCTGTATATCACACCTACACGAGTTACTGCACGGTTACCAAACTGCAACGTAACCCAAACTGACTCTGTGGTTTCCTCACTAACTTGTATTAGGTTAGATTTTATGCTATCTTTCACATACAGGGCCACTCCTCCTCCTTTCTTGCCTTCTCTGTCTCTTCTGTATAAAGAGTACCCTGGTATGGATATGTCCCAGTTATTCCATTCATTAAACCATGTCTCAGTAACGGCATTGGTTGTGTAGTGTTTTTATGGTACATTCACATGGGCGGAGATTTACAGTAAGTTTGAGCTGCGATGGAAAATTTGGAAAAACTCCCAGCATGCACTGGCAGACCATATATGCTGGGAGTTGTATTTTTGCAACAGCTGGAGGCACACTGGTTGCAAAACACTGAGGTAGGTAACAAACTATGTTTCACAACCAATGTGTCTCCAGCTGTTGCAAAACTGCAACAATCAGCATGCATTGACAGCCGAAGGGCATGCTGAGAGTTGTAGTTTTGCAACAGCTGGAGGCACATTGCTACAACTCCCAGCATACCCTTTGGTAGTCTGTGCATGTTGGGAGGTGTAGTTATGAAAAACTAGATGCACACTTTTTCATAGAAAAAATGTGCCTCCAGCTGTTGCATTACCACAACTCCAAGCATGCACAGACTACCAAAGGGCATGCTGGGAATTGTAGTTGGAACTCCAGCTGTTGCAAAACTACAACTCCCAGCATTCCCTTTGGCTTTGCATGCCGAGAGTTGTTGCTAAGCAACATCAGGAGGTGAACAGGCCTCACCTCCTGCTGTATCCTGCCGCCGGGACCGCCGCACTGTATCCTGCCGCCGGGCCCAATCCTGCTGCTGCTTCGACCGATCAATCACGTGATCGTGAGGTGGCACCCATGCCACCTCACTCCTGCTGAGTAAGGGGGAATGGGGCTGTCTCGGACAGCCCCATTCACCCTTTTTTTCCGGGTCACCGGGTCACCAGAGACCCAATTGACACGGAATAACCACAAATCGCACATCTGAATGGACCTCTGGACCCCCCTGGGCAATATGCCGGGATGCCTGCTGAACGATATCAGCAGGCATCCCGGTCCATGCCCAGCGATCGGCAGGAGCTGGAAGAACGCAGGGCATACCTATATGCCCTGAGTCCTTAAGGACTCGGAAATGGGGGCATATGGATACGCCCTGCGTCCTTAAGGGGTAAATATTTTAAAAGCAGCACAAGAGACCTTTAAAAATGTGAGGAGAAAAAAAATGGTGTGATTAATATCGCTGGAACAGAAATTACAGTAATTTTTTTAATATCTCACCCAATGTGAACTGAACTCAACCCACTTGTAAGTCTGAGTTTACCTGCTACTTCATTGAGATGTGGTGACTGGGGTGTTGCAGTATGTAACAGGGTCTGGTTGTATAAACCCTGGGGGCAAGATGTTGTTAACCCCTTAGTGTTCGTGACGCCAGGGTGTGGTTATTCCGGTATGGTAACCGCCGTCAACCAATCCAGAAATGGTTTGTAATAAAGGAATGTCCACAGCAAGGATTCTGAATAAACTGGAACTTTTACTTGAAATGTTTAGGGAACAGTCATTACAATTATGCAGTTCCTTCAAAAGCAACCGGGACACAGGATACCTTGCAGGTTTGCTGGGACTTGTAGTTTTGAGGATATTTATGCAGGTCACTGTGCTACTAATATATTCCTTAGCTGAGGAGTAGTCACTGGATTTGTAGAAAGAATTGTAACTCACGTTTTAGAAGTGGCTGTGTTTCTTTAGGCTTTGGCCTAGATGAGATGAATTTGCAGTATACAGGACTTTGTGCTTCCTTTTAAGTCCAAGAGATAAGAGAGAGAATAGAGACTACAGCCCCTTATATACTAGGGGGCTGGACTAAAGCCCATTGGTTGCTAATGCCTGGGGTTCCTGTGCCCATGGAACACTGGGTATATCACATGACAGTAGATCACATGACCAAGGAAGGTCCTATACATTTTATACAAACTGTACAACTTTATACATATGAATAATAGATGCACATAATGAATATACACTGCATTTATATGAGACAACAAGGGGGGAGCCCTGCAGGAGAGCCCTATGGACCTAAGAGACTCTTCCTGAGGGGACAGGTCCTGTACCGGGACACCTCAAACCCCCTTGTTTAATGAAAGTCGCCCTCAACGTCTGTCCCCTTAGGGAGAGGAGCGAAATGGCCATTGGGCCGAATGTAGTCCTGAAGCATTTAACTATAACGTCCAATTTCAGTACACATTAAAATGTCCATACATGCTCTGTAACTTGGGAACAGGAGGATATTGGTTAATTTTAGTACTTGCTGGATATAATTTACCATTTAATGGTTGAGACAAGGTTCCTTAAAGGGGTACTCCGCTGCCCTGTGTCGGAAGCTCCGCTCCCCAGCGTCCGGAAGTTTATTGTTCCTGACGCTGTGTGCGGGCTTCTGTGTTCAGGGCTGCCCCTCGTGACGTCACGCCCGCCCCCTTCATGATGTCATGCCCGCCCCCTCAATGAAAGTCTATGGGAAGGGGGCATGATGGCCATCGTGCCCCCCTTCGCATAGTCTTTCGCTGAGGGGGAGGGCGTGACATCACGAAGGGGGCGGGCGTGACGTCACGAGGGGCAGCCCTGAACACGGAAGCCCGCACACAGCGTCCGGAACAATAAACTTCCGGACGCTGGGAAGCGGAGCATCGGACACAGGGCAGCGGAGTACCCCTTTAAGAACACAGCCATGAATATGGTAACAATACTTTTACATTTTACAACAATACCTTTATTTATTTTTATTATTTTTTTTTTATAGAGATATACCTACATATTATTATGCATCTCTAGTGACTATGCACATATTATTAGTACTATCATATTTGACTGACTGACAATCTTACTGACATTTGACTGCTATATAGAGTGGGGATCAAAAGTTTGGGCACCCCATGTAAAAATTTGTATTAAAGAAGCCAAGGAAAGATGGAAAAATCTCCAAAAGGCATCAAATTACAGATTTGACATTCTTATAATACGTCAACAAAAGTTAGATTTTATTTCCATCATTTACACTTTCAAAATAACAGAAAACAAAAAGATGGCGTCTGCAAAAGTTTGGGTACCCTGCAGAATTTATAGCATGCACTGCCCCCTTTGCACAGCTGAGACCTGCCAGTGTCATGGATTGTTCTCAATCATCATCTGGGAAGACCAGGTGATGTGAATCTCAAAGGTTTTAAATGCCCAGACTCATCTGACCTTACCCCAACAATCAGCACCATGGGTTCTTCTAAGCAGTTGTCTAGAAATCTGAAACTGAAAATAGTTGATGCTCACAAAGCTGGAGACGGCTATGAGAAGATAGCAAAACGTTTTCAGAAGTCAATATCCTCTGTTCGGAATGTAATTAAGAAATGGCAGTCATCAGGAACAGTGGAAGTTAAAACAAGATCTGGAAGACCAAAAAAATATCAAACAGAACAGCTCGCAGGATTGTGAGAAAAACAATTCAAAACCCAGAAAGATCTGGCAGACACTGGAGTTGTGGTACACTATTCCACTATAAAAACATACTTGTACAAATATGGTCTTCATGGAAGAGTCATCAGAAGAAAACCTCTTTTACATCCTCACCACAAAAATTAGCGTTTGACCGTTTTGGAAACAAGTTCTGTGGATCGATGAGGTTAAAATTGAACTTTTTGGCCGGAATGAGCAAAAGGTACGTTTGGAGAAGAAGGGGAACAGAATTTAATGAAAAGCACCTCTGTCCAACTGTTAAGCATGGGTGGGAGGATCAATCATGCTTTGGGGTTGTATTGCAGCCAGTGGCACAGGGAACATCTCACGAATAGAAGGAAAAATGGATTCAATAAAACTTCAGCAAATTTTGGATGATAACTTGATGCCATCTGTGAAAAAGCTGAAGTTAAATAGAGGATGGCTTCTACAAATGGATAATGATCCTAAACACACCTCGAAATCCACGGGGGATTACATCAAGAGGCGTAAACTGAAGGTTTTGCCATGGCCTTCACAATCTCCCAACCTCAACATAATTGAAAATGTATGGATAGATGTTGAAAGAACAGTGCGTGACAGACAGCCCAGAAATCTCAAAGAGCTTGAAAACTTTAGTAAGAAAGAATGGGCAAAGATACCTCAAACAAGAATTGAAAGACTCTTGGCTGGCTACAAAAAGTGTTTACAAGCTGTGATACTTGACAAAGGGGGCAGTACAAGATATTAACTCTGCAGGGTGCCCAAACTTTTGCAGACACCATTTTTTTGTTTTCTGTTATTTTGAAAGTGTAATTGATGGAAATAAAATCTAAATTTTGTTGACATATTATAAGAATGTCTAATCTGTAATTTGATGCTTCTTGGAGATTTTTCCATCTTTCCTTGGCTTCTTTATGCACATTAATACAAATTTTTACCTGGGGTGCCCAAACTTTTGATCCCCACTGTATGGTATGCATGATGTCTGCAATGGTTATACATACTCGACATTATCTCACTGTTGCTGCTACTACATTGAGATGTGGTGACTGGGGTGTAGCAGTATGTAACAGGGTCTGGTTGTATAAACCCTGGGGGCAAGATGTTGTTAACCCCTTAGTGTTCGTGACGCCAGGATGTGGTTATTCTGGTATGGTAATCGCCATCAATCAACCCAAGAACGGTTTGTAATAGAGGAATGTCCACAGCAAGGATTCTAAATAAACTGGAACGTTTACTTGTTTAGGGAACAGTCTTTACAATTATGCAGTTCCTTCAGAGGCAACCGGGACACAGGATACCTCACAGGTTTGCTTGGACTTGTTATTATTGAGATATTTAGGTAGACCACTGTGCTACTGATATATTCCTTAGCTGAGGAGTAGTCACTGGATTTGTAGAGAGAATTGTAACTCATGTTTTAGAAGTGGTTGTGTTTCTTTTGGCTTTGGTCTAGATGAGATGAATTTGCAGTATACAGGACTTTGTGCTTCCTTTTGAGTCCAAGAAATAAGAGAGTATAGAGACTACAGCCACTTATATACTAGGGGGCTGGACTAAAGCCCATTGGTTGCTAATGCCTGGGGTTCCTGTGCCGATGGAACTCTGGGTATATCACATGACAGTAGATCACATGACCAATGAAGGTCCTATACATTTTATACAAACTGTACAACTTTATACATATGAACAATTAATACACATAATGAATATACACTGCATTTATAAGACAAGGGGGGAGCCCTGCAGGAGAGCCATATGAACCTAAGGGACTCTTCCTGAGGGGACTTAAGGATGGTACAGGATAGGTCCTGTACCGGGACACCACAAAGCTTAATGTTAATTATAGAAACAATTTATTATATAACAACTCTATTATTTTATGGTTAAAAATACACACTGCACACCTTGTTAATTGTAGGACACGTACATGCTGGCGTACCCACTAAATTTGAAAATGTTGTGTTAAAATAGAATAAGGCACAAAATAATTGTGTAAGATTTTTACAGACTACGTAAATAACCCATATGTGGCACAAAAATTTTCCTTTAAAAAAAAAAAAAAATCCATAGTAATGCAGCTTCATGCACATTTTGGGGTGGGTAATGTACCGAGCCGCTTTTTTTTTGTGTGGCTTCACTATTGTTTATGTGCCTGTTGGTGCTGCGCTGCCTTCCTTCCTGATGTAAACTCCTTCCTCAGCGCGGTGGCGCAAGTCTCCACCCACCAACGTCACAAAATGTGGGCTCAAAATTAAACAAAAAAGCCCCCAGAGTACGGATATTCATGGTGCGGCATAGTGTGTTTTTAATACTTTTTTAATTTCAGAGGAGGGTGGATGGGATGTTGCGGGATAGTTGGAGTGCAGCTATTTAGTGCCAGGGAGGCCAGTCAGGGTGTCACCTGATGCAGTACACCCCCTCCCAGTCACTCTCTAGTAACACTAATGGTAATAAAGGGTAGATAAAGAACTTCGGCTATTAACATAAGGGAAAACTTTTCTGATTTAAAAAAATGCTTTTGCTTCCGTGCGATTTATTTTTCAAAGTCGTGCGACTTTTTGATAAATAGGTCACACATAAGCAAAAGTAAGTTAAAAAACAATTGTCATATAAAAGCCGTACGTTTGAAAAGAATGATAAATCTCTTTCAAAAAGTTTTTTTCTGGAACTTCGTTTCTCGGAACAGACGTCTCTACCATGATATCCGTCTTCCAGAGCTGCCAAGGAGACTTCCAATAACAATACTCCAGATCACAAAAATTCTGGAGACGGCTTCAGCAGCAGCGGAGGAGCAAGATGAGACACACAACTCGTGTTGCTTTTGGCTCCAAAGAAATGGAATCTGCATTAAGTGCAAGTTCCCACTTCAAAGGTTAGGACCATTCCCATATAATCTTACACTAAGAGCTATTCTCATACCGGCCCCACTGCATCTGTACAGCACAGTGTTTCCCAACCAGCGTGTCTCCACCTGTTACATAACTACAACTCCCAGCATGCCCTTTGGCTGTGCATGCTGGGAGTTGTAGTTATGAAACAGTAGGAGGCACACAGGCCTCACCTCCTGCTGCCAGTCATTTCCTGCCCCCAACAGTAAGCTTTCCCCGCCGCTGCACACTACATGGTCGGTACCCGCTCTCGCCCTCCAGACTAGGGGCAGAACGGGTGCCGTCAGGACTGCCCAGAAGACGCAGTGATTCATCAGCCGGTCTCAGCCGACCAATCACCATGATCGTGAGGTGGCACCAGTGCCACCTCACTCCTGCTGGGCAATTGTGATTGGTGCTGTCTCGGACATTTGGTATTCGGTACATTCGGGTAAATCTTTTTATTCTTTTTTGGACTTTTTTAGCGATCCTAAAAAATTTATGGAGATTTTATTAAAATTTCGTAGGGTACCATAAAAAAATAATAATAAAAAAGATACAGAAGTGATGGAAAAAATTGTATCTAACGAAATGTATCTTTTTTATTGTGAAATGTTTATAAATTTTTAAACAGGGATCAATTTATGTGAGCGGGTAAAGCACTAAAAATGTAGCCGACAATAATAAAAATGTATTGTGTGCGTGTTTTTCACTTTTTTTAAAACATTTTTTAGGTAGTACTACTACTCCCAGCATGAAACACACTGTTCCATGATGGTAGTAGTAGTTACCTGTACTAATTGACAGATCGCCGGGGTCCCTTGTGATCCTCTTGTATAGATGCGGCGGCAGCTCTTCTATGGTCCCCTGCACTCACGTATATATACACATATTCATATTTCCCGCAGAGCTGTGATTGGCCAGATGGTTCCAGCCAATCACAGCTCTCTGTGAGAAATAGGAATATGTGTATATATACGGCCGTGCAGGGGACCATAGGAGCGCGGCCGCCGCATCCATACATTATACAGGAGCATCACAGCGGGTGTCAGGAGTGATACCCGCAGTGATCTTTCCTTTACTACAAGTACTACTACTCCCAACATGGAGTACACTCTGCTCCATGCTGGGAGCTGTAGTACCTGCATTAATAGACAGATCGCAGCAGGTGTCAGAAGTTACACTCGCTGCGATTTGTCTATTAATGCAGGTACTACAGCTCCCAGCATGGAGCAGAGTGTGCTCCATGTTGGGAGTATTAGTACCAGCAGTAAGGGACAGATCCCAGCGGATGTCACTCCTCCTGACACCCGCTGCTATCGCCCTTATGTGAATGTCGGGATCAGCTGTTCTCAGGGCTACAGAGCCGGGAGAACAGCTGACGCTGAGCCGTAGGTATACATCGTATATCTACTGCCCAGCAAGAACTTAAAGTGAACCTGCAATGTGTATACAGTATACACATTGCTGGCTCACTTAACCCCTTGCTGAGCTGTGCGTTATGCGCAAGCCCAGAAAGGGAAGAGTTAACTTACACTGCTGGACAGTGTAGGTTAACCCTTTGGGCGGTATACACTATATACAGCTATCTATAGATAGCTGTATATAGTATATACAGAAGACGAAGTCCGCTTTCTTCCCTCGAGTATCGGGCAGGTCCGTGTAGCTCCGCCCCCCATTGATGACGTCATTAGGGGGGCGGAGCTACAGAAGGGAACAAGGCTAGTTAATCTGAAGCTCTGTTCACATTGTCCGTTTTGTATAATGTGAACAGACCCTTCTGGCAGTGTCTACCCAGACAGAGAGACTCCAGCTGTTGCTAAACTACAACTCCCAGCATGCCCAGACAGCCATGCTGGGAGTTGTAGTTTTGCACCAATTGGTGGCTCCCTGTTTTGGTAGACATTGCATCATGGTTGCTCTCCCCAGCGGACAGCGCCAAAAATGTCATAACCAATTTTTTGTGTTTTTTTTCTTCTCGTTTCAGATCCGTGTATGCAGAGGATTACTGCAGATTCAATGGATTATGGCGGATTAATTTTTTTTTCTTTTAATAAAATGGTTAACGAGGGCTGTGGGGGAGTGTTTTTTTAAATAAAATAATTTTTCCAATGTGTTGTGTTTTTTATTTAATTGAATTTTCAGGCTTAGTAGTGGAAGCCGGTCTTATTGACTGAATCCATTACTAAGCCAGGGCTTAGTGCTAGCCCCAAAAACAGCTAGTGCTAACCCCCAATTATTACCCCGGTACCCTCCGCCACAGGGGTGCCGGGAAGAGCTGGTACCAACACGCCCGGAGCGTCAAAAATGGCGCTCCTGGGCCTAGGCGGTAACAGGTTGGCATTATTTAGGCTGGGAAGGGAGAGTAACAATGGTCCTCGCCCACCCTGGTAACGTCAGGCTGTTGCTGTTTGGTTGGTATTGTGCTGAGAATGCAAATACGGGGAACCCTATAAGTTTTTTTATTTTTTTTATTTAAATAAAATAAAAAACGTATAGGGTTCCCCGTATTTTCATTCTCAACACAATACCAAACAAACAGCAACAGCCTGATGTTACCAGGGGGGCGAGGACCATTGTTACTGGCCCACCCCAGCCTAAATAACGCCAGCCTGTTACCGCCTAGGAACAGGAGCACCATTTTTGACACTCCGGGCCTTTTGGTACTGGCTCTTCCCGACATCCCTGTGGCGGTGGGTACCGGGGTAATAATTGGGGGTTAGCTCTAGCTGTTTTTGGGGCTAGCACTAAGCCCTGTCTTAGTAATGGAGTCAGTCAATAAGACCAGCTTCCACTACTAAGCCTGAAAATTCAATAAAAAAAAAACACAAGACATTGGAAAAATTATTTTATTTTAAAAACACTCCCCCACAGCCCTCATTAACCATTTTATTAAAAGAAAAAAATAATCCGCCGTAATCCATCAAATCCGCAGTAATCCTCTGCATACACGCATCTGAAACGAGAAGAAAGAAAAAAAACAAAAAATTGGTTATGACATTTTTGGTGCTGTCCGCTGGAGAGAGCACCCATGATGCAATGTCTACCCAAACAGGGAGCCACCAATTGGTGCAAAACTACAACTCCCAGCATGCCCAGACAGCCTTTGGCTCTCTGGGCATGCTGGGAGTTGTAGTTTAGCAACAGCTGGAGTCTCCCTGTCTGGGTAGACACTGCCAGAAGGGTCTGTTAACATTATGCAAAACGGACAATTTGAACAGAGCTTCAGATTAACTAGCCTTGTTCCCTTCTGTAGCTCTGTCCTCTAATTACGTCATCACTAGGGGCGGAGCTACACGGACCTGCCCGGTACTCGAGGGAAGTAAGCGGACTTCGTCTTCTGTATATACTACATACATGTGGTAGCCCTTGGGGGGTGTATAGTAGGGATGGTATAATGTTGGTATATGAGGGGTTAATATTAACCCAGTCACTCGTGACGCCAGGGTCAGGGCTGGTATGCTGAATCCATGTTCCGGCCTATCGCCGCCCTTCCCAGAAACGATAGTTGCAATCAAATGACTGAAGGTCCACAAGCAGATTTACCTTGAACTTGAATAACTTTACTGCAGTGCTTGCAATATCCAATGCGTAGTAACAGTCTCATATAAGAGTTCTTAGGTTGCTTAGCGACTGGCAGAAGTTGCGGACCTTGCATTAAACTTGTCTCTGAATTTAGGGAGTGATGTGCAGATCCATCCGGATTTAGGGGAAATATTGGGTCCGGTGATACTGCAGAGTGCTTAGGGAATGACACACTCTATAATTTAGATCATTCAGCCGTTGCTGCAAGGCTCAGGCCTAACTCACTGCGATATAGGTCTTCTCTCATCAAGAGCCAGGAGAAAGAGAGAGATAAGATGGCCGCCGCTCCCTTATATGGGCAGGGGGCGTGGCGATTTTGATTGGTCCGAACGTCTACCATTCACTTTACATGGTATCATGGGATTGCTTACATCACAGGATCTATACACATTGCAAAACCCAAAATGAGTCTAGAAATACCAAAGTGAGGCCTGGAACGCATCCAGAATGAGGCTTGGAACGCATCACATGACCCGAGGGCCCTCTGACTCCATGGAAACAAGTAATTAACCATTTATATACAGAAATAATACTATATACATTATTCTATGGACAAATTAGAAATCTATATAATATAATAGAGGCAACTAGGGGCAAACTGACTAACAGAGATTACTAAGTCCTAGGGACTCTGGCTACGGGGACCCATAGATAAATAAGTACCGTATGAAATGCGGTACTGGGATACCACATACAGCTATCTATAGATAGCTGTATATAGTGTATAACGCCCAAAGGGTTAACCTACACTGTCCAGCAGTGTAAGTTAACTCTTCCCTTGCTGGGCTTGCACATAGTGCACAGCTCAGCAAGGGGTTAAGTGAGCCAGCAATGTGTATACTGTATACACATTGCAAGCTCACTGTAAGTTCTTGCTGGGCAGTAGATATACGATGTATACCTACGGCTCAGCGTCAGCTGTTCTCCCGGCTCTGTAGCCCTGAGAACAGCTGATCCTGACATTCACATCAGGAGGATCGCAGCGGGTGCCAGGAGAAGTGACATCCCTGGGATCTGTTCCTTACTGCAGGTACTAATACTCCCAACATGGAGCACACTCTGCTCCATGCTGGGAGCTGTAGTACCTGCATTAATAGACATATCGCAGCGAGTGTAACTTCTGACACCCACTGCGATCTGTCTATTAACGCAGGTTCTACAGCTCCCAGCATGAGGCAGAGTGTACTCCATGTTGGGAGTAGTAGTACTTGTAGTAAAGGAAAGATCACTGCAGGTATCACTCCTGACACCCGCTGTGATGCTCCTGTATAATGTATGGATGCAGCGGCTGCTCTCCTATGGACCCCTGCACGGCCGTATATATACACATATTCCTATTTCTCACAAAGAGCTGTGATTGGCTGGAACCATCTGGCCAATCACAGCTCTGCGGGAAATATGAATATGTGTATATATACGTGAGTGCAGGGGACCATAGAAGAGCGGCCACCGCATCTATACGTTATACAAGAGGATTGCAAGGGACCCCTGCGATCTGTCAATTAGTACAGGTAACTACTACTCCCATCATGGAAGAGTGTGTTTCATGCTGGGAGTAGTAGTACTACCTAAAAAATGTTTTTAAAAAAAGTGAAAAACACGCACACACTACATTTTTATTATTGTCGGCTACATTTTTAGTGCTTTACCCGCTCACAAAAAATGATCCCTGTTTAAAAATGAATAAACATTTCATAATAAAAAAGATACATTTCATTAGATACAATTTTTTCCATCACTACTGTATCTATTTTATTATGATTTTTTTATGGTACCCTACGAAATTTTTATAAAAAAGGTATCTCCATAATTTTTTTAGGATCGCTTAAGTCCAAAAAAAGAATAAAAAGATTTACCGAATGTACCCGAATACCGAATGTATCCGAAAAATCAAACTGTATCTGTATCCTTTTTATTATCTTTGTTATCAGAATGAATTATTTACGTCATTTAGGGATAGAGAATGCATTCATTATTTACAGCTATTCGTATTATCGTGGCTATTCGGGAATGTTCAAAATATGTTTTCGTGCATTCGGATCGGTCCGAATGCCCGAAAACGGTAAAATTCGGTAAATTAGACATTCGTGCCGAACCGAATTGCACATGTCTAGAAGTTACACTGTACCAGGACATTGCGCCCACGACCTTACTGAAAAGACGCCTGATGAGACCCCTGTTGGATAAGCTACGGGACGCTGGTATACAATACGCATGGCTGTTCCCGTTTGGACTGTCGGTGATCAAAGACGGCAAGAGGATTGCGATACGGACACCGTCTGATCTAGCTGGTGCCTGGGTTGCAGATCGGTATCGAGCCAGTAGAGATACCTTCATGGCTCCTGGCTGCGGTGGCGGAACCACTGCCGCCGCTCCCGGTCATCGGCGAATGGAAGAGGGTAGCCAGACCCCGTACTCCCAAGGCAAAGAAACAGGCCCTTGCCTCAAGCACATAAGATGTGCGGTCCTGGAATTTACCTGTATGATGCCCCTGGAGCCACAGGACATCGCTAGAGTTCGTGGACGGAGCTTACTCGTTGTTGAGATGGGATTACGGTCCACCCCTTAGACTCTCCAGCGGAGACGGCACCTCCACGGACTGGGTAAACTCTCTTAGCCCATCTCTCTAACCCCATGTGCTATGGAAGGAGGATGACTAGTCCCGCTTGCCATTTAGAGACAGGATGTTGCCCATGCGCCCCTCAATCACCCTGCCACCCGAATCCGCCCCTTCACTCTCCCATTCTTAGGTTCCATAGCTACTGGGACTTGTTTGGACTGCATACTGGACTCCGATCGCCTTCACAACGGGTTGAGGTCTTCACAACGAGCCAGCGTAATCTGAGACTCCCTCCCCCCCCCTCAACTACTGCTCCAAGCAAGGACCCTGATAACCCCAGTCCTCTGGTCCCATCTCTCCCCCTCCCCCCCCCCCTCCTGTGGCCAGGTGAACCAGCGACTACACCCGGATCTACGGTACTCACATATGCCCTTACCTTTATCTCAACGACGAGACTTTTGATGTTTGCCTCCGTCTCTCCTGTATTCGGTTACTGTGTGCTATTTGGGGGTGTTGATTGGGTTATTACTCTTACTATCGTGCATAGTAGCTGATCCTCAATGTTCGCAATGTTTTTACTGGTTGTATTTCCACAAGATTGTCCCACCTGGTTAGGATGTTTCATGTTATCTTAATGTTAAGAGTGTATTAGTGTGCGCCTCAGGCTAGGATTTCCTATCATTTCCTACTTCTCCCCCCCCCCCCCACTGGCACTCTCCCTACCACATTAGGTGCTAGGTACCTGAGTGCACCTGTTACCTGTAACGACTTTCACCCTCAGGTCATTTGAACTACTGCCCACTCTTACATATTGAATCACTGACCTTTTCTAAATCTTCCTTTTCTCACCTGTATTTCCTTACCCACCTTCTCTTTTCTCATTATTTTCTTTTATCTTCCTTTCTCTTCTCCCGCCCTCCCTCTCCACTCCGCTTCCAACATTTCCCTCTGATCCACTCTTCTCACCTGCCTACTACTTCACCTTACCTCCCCCCCCCCACATCTCCCATTTCTTCTCCACTGCTTCTTCCTGCTCCACTTGCTTATCCTCTTTCTTCCATATACCCTCACTACACCTTCCGTTCCCTCACCCCCCCACCCTTTTCCTCCTCATCACAGTCTACTATTTCCATTTTCCTCTTCCCTCAGCCCCATACTCCGGACTCGCCTACACTTCACCTCTATCATCTGCTCTCCTTCAAACATACATACTCCAACCCCCCCAGCCTTACGTAAGACTTCCCTTTGCTGCAGCTTAGATCTGGACACTTCCTCAGACAGAAATAGTTAAATATTTTCTATACATCCCCGAGTGTTCACTATGTCTGACAGAGCTCTCACAACGTTTGTCTCCTTCAATGTACGGGGACTGAGCACTCCTCACAAGAGAAGCCATGCACTGAGGATTCTCCATAGATTGAAACCGTCAGTTGTTTATTTTCAGGAAACTCATTTTAAGTTGCACAAGATACCGAATTTACCTCGCCGCTACTATGACCAGTGGTTCCACTCCTGCCATGACACCTCGGCATCTAAAGGTGTATCTATAGCCATACACAAAAGTTGCCCGATTAAGGTTCTACAGACTCTCTCTGACTCTGAGGGAAGATATCTTTTCCTAAATGTCCTATTGTACAATCGCAAGTTAACTCTGGTGAATCTATATGCCCCTAACAATGCCCAGGTGTCATGGCTTTTGGGGGCACTGGAAGACCTCCGGGCGTTTGCAGATGGTCCGGTGATATTAGGTGGTGATTTGAATGTTTCACTTAATCCGCTTTTAGTCACTTCTCAAGCACGTACTGCTGTTCCCCAGAGAACACTTGCCAAACTACACTCCAAACTAACTGATTTATCTCTTATAGATGCAAGGAGACAGAGGAATCTTTCCATCCGTGACTACTCCAATTACTCGTCAGTACACAGATCCTACCACAGACTTGACTATTTGCTGCTCCACAAGTCTCTCCTCCCGACGCTCATGACCACAGGTATTGACTCTATTACTATCTCCGATCACGCTCCTGTACATCTTTCTTTGTCTCTGTCCCCTTTCCCCTCCATTTCTTGGTGCTGGAGATTGAATGAAGGCATCCTTTCTAATCAGACTGCTCTAGCTGACATTACGCAACAGTTATCCTTATACTTTGATTTAAACTCTAAGTCGGGAACGGCCTTCATGCGAGGGATATTCATTTCCTGGGGTTCCAAACTAAAGAAAGAGAGGCAGCGCAAGATCACTGACATTCTGTCTGAAATCTCCACCCTGGTGAGGATACACAAGCCTACCGGGGCGATAGCGATTCAGGAGACACTTAAATCCCTATGCACCACCCTTAATACTCTCCTCACCGAAAAATCAGCGAAGGCCTACCTCCACCACAGGCACCGTATTTATGCACACGGGGACAAGGGAGGTAAGCTCATGTCCACACTTATAAAGAAGGCGAGAACAAAACAACACATTCATGCAGTGAGAGATGAGAGAGGCCACCGGTATACAGACACGCCCTACATTGCTAAAGCTTTCCAGACGTTTTACACCTCTCTGTATAATTTATCAGAGGGAGAGTCCCCGGACTCTGCTTCCGGCCGTAGAGAGGCGACGAAAAGATTTCTGACATCACTAAATCTCCCTACTTTGGACGAACACATGCAGAGAGAACTCATGCTACCTATTACCCCTGAAGAAGTGCAGAGAGTGGTCTCTTTTTTTCCCACCGGGGAAGAATCCGGGCCCGGACGGTCTTCCACTGGAATACTACCGTAAATATGCAGACGTTCTGATCCCCCACCTCACCTCTGTTTGCGAGGCTTTATTCCGTGGGTCTCCTCTCCCTAAACAGTCCCTTGAAGCACATGTCACTCTCATTCACAAGGAAGGCAAGAACCCAGAAGACTGTGGGAGCTACAGACCAATATCACTTCTGAACTTAGACCTCAAAATCTGGGCTAAACTGCTCTCCTTGAGAATCAAGAGTCATCTTCCCCACTTAGTAGACGTGGACCAGTCGGGATTTGTACCAGGTAGGGAGGGTCGCACGAACACATTGAGACTGCTAACTGCGATCCAACATGCTCACATGAAAAGACTGCCCCTTGTCCTTCTTGGCATTGACGGCATTTGATAGGGTCAATTGGGAGTATATGAAGGAGACACTACACCGCTTCGGATTTCCCCCGCAGTTTATAACAGCTCTTATGTCCCTTTACACACAACCGTATGCTTCGTTGATGGTCAGCGATGACATATCCCCCCGTTCCGGATCACAAACGGGACCAGGCAGGGATGGCCTCTGTCCCCAACCCTTTTTATACTAACAATGGAAACGCTTTTACAGAGAGTTCGACAGTTGACCAGTATCTCAGGATACAAAACCCCGAGGGGAGAGCTTAAAGCACTAGCCTTCGCAGATGATTTACTATTTCTCTTAAGTGACCCTGCACACGGACTGCCTAGTTTATTAGACCTGTTCGTAGACTTTTGCTCGCTGTCGAACTTTAAAGTAAACATTTCTATGTCGGAATTATTAAACATTACTTTATCTGCAGCTAAGATTAAGGAGATCGACTCCCTGTCCCCTTTCCCCTGGGCCAAATCGTCACTCACGTATCTAGGGGTTAAAATACCTAGCTCGCTCACAAGCATTTTTCAACTTAACTTTAAACCCCTACTAGCAGAGATTAAAGAGAGATTGGCTGGATATGATCTTCACCCTGATCCTATGGATGGGTAGGAAAAACCTGATTAACTGCTATGTGCTCCCTAAGGTTAGATACACATTACAGATGCTACCGATCACATTACCTGCCTCCTTCTTCTCCAGCGTCAAGTCTCTCTTTTCTAACTTTATTTGGAAGCAAAAGAGGCCTAGGTCAGCATATTCGCTACTCTCTCGCACAAGCGCCCAGGGGGGAATGGATGCGCCAGATGTGGAGAAACTCTACAACCTGATACAGCTCCGCAGATGGATAGATTTAATTAGTCCCTATCACTCTAGAGGTGGCATCAGTCGACTACTCTGGTGATCTATTGACAGACTTATGGCTCCCTCCTACATCATGTAGCCTCGCGCGTAACAAAGACGTCCTGTTCTCTGGTGTTTTATGTACTGCTCGTCTCCTGCTTCCCTCACTTTCCCCCTCTCTTTCCCCTCTACTACCTTCTTCTGTGCTGCCTGTGGTCGTGGGCGGTGGGGTGGTGGATCACCCAGATATATGGAATAAATTGGCCCACATACCCTTATCACAACTGTTCCCGAACGGAAGGATTCTAACAGAGACAGAAGTCAGGATGCTTTTCCCAGATACCAGTTTGACTTTTCTGCACATAGCTCACTTTCAGAAATGCAGTAGACTCTTTATAGAGGGCTCTCTACCCCTCAGGGAACTTACAGACTTTGAGTCAGATGTAGCCTCCCTTGACGTGAAACATAGGAAACTCTCGGCCTTACGCACACTATATGATGCCTGCTCCCCGTTCCGTCCCCCAGGTTTTCTGCTGTCTTGGGAGAGAGAGAGTTAGACATATCTTTTACGAGAGAAGAGCAGAAGTTCATACTGACTCCCAGTAGGGGATTCTCGAGATGTGTCCGACTTCAGGAATCACAATACAGACTAACCTCGAGATGGTACAGGACGCCTGATTTCACAAGTTAACAGACTCCGCTCTCTGCTGGAGATGTAAGCTTCACACCGGTACCCATTTCCACATCTGGTGGACGTGTCCGCTTATTGCCCCACATTGGAGGGAGGTGGAGGACACATGCTCCAAAATCATTGGCAAGAAAATCTCACTATCGCCGGCGTCTGCGCTTTTGGGATGCCCAACCGTTACGTATTCCCCAGACAAGTCCTCATTGATCACACATTTGATCATGGCAGCCAAACAACTGATTCCCCTTACATGGCTGCAGTCCTTCCCCCCTTCAATTGCGGAGTGGCTGACGAAAGTCCAACAGATCCATGTATTTGAAGAGATGTCCAGTAGAGCTATTAGAACGTTAGATGCACACCGCATTGTCTGGGGACCATGGCGAGCATACTCACTAAACTGATGGATGGAGGAGAACTACAAAGAAGTTTTCCTCTACCCTTTTTTGTATGATTTCAATGCAAGGGAAATGTATTATACGTTACGTGGTCTTACAGCATTATGACTGTCACTCCCTGTCACATGCCTCCCCCCCACCCCTACCCACACCTTCTCCCCTCACCCCTCCCCCCCCACCCTACTCCACACCTCCCTATCCCCACTCCCTCCTCCTTATGTTACAACTCAGATGTTAATATGTTAATAAGTGCAGGTCAATGTTTTGATGCCAGATCTGTACTGTTATCTATACTATGATGGAGAAGGCGCTGCTGCGACAGCGACCCCCTCGCCTACCTTTGTTCCTTATCTCTTTGTATTGTGCGTTAATGACTTTAAAATAAAATAAAAACTTGTTTGGAAAAAAAAAGTCTGATGTGTAAGTGAAAAAAAAATGTTTACACTAAAATGCTGTTTTTCCCCCAAATTTTACATTTTTACAAGGGGTAATAGGAGAAAATGACCCCCAAAATTTGTAACCCCCTTTCTTCTGAGTGTGGAAATACCCCATGTGTGGATGTCAAGTGCTCTGCTGGTGAACTACAATGCTCAGAAGAGAAGGAGCGCCATTGAGCTTTTGGAGAGATAATTTGTTTGGAGTGGTAGTCAGGGGCCATGTGCATTTACAAAGCCCCCGTGGTGCCAGAACAATGGACCCCACACATGTGACCCCATTTTGGAAACTACATCCCTCACAGAATTTTATAAGGAGTGCAGTGAGTATTTACACCCCACTGATGTTTGACAGGTCTTTGGAACAGTGGGCTGTGCAAATTAAAAATTACATTTTTCATTTTCACGGACCACTGTTCCAAAAATCTGTCAGACACATGTGGGGTGTAAATGCTCACTGTACCCCTTATTACATTATGTGAGGGGTGTAGTTTCCCAAATGGGGTCACATGTGTGGGGCGGGGTCCATTGTTCTGGCACTATGGGGGCTTTGTAAACACACGTAGCCTTCAATTCCGGACAAAATTTACCTTCAAAAGCCCAATGGTGCTCCTCTCTTCTGAGCATTGTAGTTCGCCCGCAGAGCACTTTCCATCCACATATGGGGTATGTTCTTACTCAAAAGAAATGGGGTTACAAATTTTGGGGGGCTTTTTTCCTATTTTCTGTTTTTTTATTTTCCTATCCAACTTTAATGAAAAATTCTTCAAACACCTGTGGGGTGTTAAGGCTCACTATACCACTTGTTACATTCCTTGAGGAGTGTAGATTCCAAAATGGGGTCATATGTGGGTATTTCTTTTTTTGCGTTTATGTCAGAACCGCTGTAAGATCAGCCACCCTTGTGCAAATCAACAATTTAGACCTTAAATGTACATAGTGCACTCTCCCTCCTGAGCGTTGTGGTGCGTCCGCAGAGCATTTTACGCCCACCTATGGGGTATTTCCGTGCTCAGGAGAAATTGCGTTACAAATTTTAGGGGTATTTTTTCCCTTTTACTGCTTGTGAAAATAAAAAGTATGGGGCAACACCAGCATGTTAGTGTAAACATTTTTATTTTTTTACACAGGCTGGTGTAGCCCCATACTTTTCCTTTCATAAGGGATAAAAGGAGAAAAAGCCCCCCAAAATATGTAGTACAATTTCCCCCAATTATGGAAATACCCCATGTGTGGCCCTAAACTGTTTCCTTGAAATATGACAGGACTCTGAAGTGAGAGAGCGCCATGCGCATTTGAGGACTAAATTAGGGATTGCATAGGGGTGGACATAGGGGTATTCTATCCCAGTGATTCCCAAACAGGGTGCCTCCAGCTGTTGCTAAACTCCCAGCATGCCTGGACAGTCAGTGGCTCTCTGGAAATGCTGGGAGTTGTTGTTTTGCAACAGCTGGAGGCTCCATTTTGGAAACACTGCCGTACGATACGTTTTTCATTTTTATTGGGGGGGAACAGTGTAAGGGGGTGTATATATAGTGTTTTACCCTTTATTATGTGTTAGTGTAGTATTTTTAGGGGACATTCGCACTGGCGGATTACAGCGAGTTTCCCGCTAGGAGTTTGCGCTGTGGCGAAAAATTTGCCGCAGCTCAAACTTGAAACATAAACCCCACTGTAAACTCGCCCGTGTGAATTTTCCCTGTATGTTCACATGGGAGGGCAAACCTCCAGCTGTTTCATAACTACAACTCCCAGCATGTACTAACGGACCGTGCATGCTGGGAGTTGTACTTTTGCAATAGCTGGAGGCACACTGGTTGGAAAACCTTCAGTTAAGTTCTGTTACCTAACTCAGCACTTTCTAACCAGTGTGCCTCCAGCTGTTGCAAAACTACAATTCCCAGCATGTACTGATCGCCGAAGGTCATGCTGGGAGATGTAGTTATGCAACAGCTGGAGGTACGCAACTACAACTCCCAGCATGCCAAGACAGCTGTTTGCTATTTGGGCATTCTGGGATTTGTAGTTTTGCAAAAGCTGGAGGGTCACAGGTTGGAGATCACTGTGCATTGATCTCCAAACTGTGGGCCTCCAGATGTTGCAAAACTACAAATCCCAGCATGCCCAGACTGCAAACTGCTTTGTGGGCATTCTAGGAGTTGTAGTTTTGCAACATCTGGAGGGCTACAGTTTAGAGACCACTGTATATTGGTCTCAGACTGTAGACCTCCAGATGTTGCTAGGCAACTCACCGGCTTTCGTAGGATCCAGGGAGCCGCATCGCCGTCCTCCTCTTCTGCCGCCGATCACCCCTGCCGATCGCGCCCTGCTGCCGCCGCCGGTTAGTGATTGGGCTTCGATGCCGGATCCTGTCGGTTTCCCCGTTCTGCCCAGCCTACTGTGGGTGGGTAGAAAGGGGAAACTGAAAGTTAACCCCCCTGCCCCCGATCTGCAATTGGTTGTCGCTTCTTGATGACCATTAGCAGGGATAGGAGGGGTGGCACCCCTGCCACCTCACTCCAATCCCTTCAGAGGGATCGTGGGTTTCTTTGACAACCGCGATCCCCTTTATATACTGGTCACCATAGACCCGTATGACCCGGAATCGGCGCAAATCGCCGGTGTAAATACACCGGCGATTTGCAGCGATCGCTGACATGTTGCATGGGATGCCTGCTGACTGATTTCAGCTGGAATCCCGGTCCCCGCCCGGTGTGTGGTGGGGACCGGAATTCACAGGGGCGTATGGATACGCCCTGAGTCCTTAACGATCAAAAACCCAGGGCGTATCCATATGCCCTGGGTCCTTAAGGGGTTAAGGGGTTAATAATAGTAATAGTAATAATAATAATTATACTGTTTCTACCATATCCACTTATCCAGAGATATTATGCTAGAGATATATTGTCATCCTTCATTCCTGGGAATCCACCTCTCCCCTTCTACAGATCTCTGATTCCTTAATCATCCAATAGGGGGGCTTGTTTCCCACTTATGTTTCTAGGTGGACAATATCTTCTGTCTCCATTACAAGCTGTATGTCCAATATGGGAAATGTGCCTTGAATTATGCAGCTCCTCGCTCACTTGTTAATGTATCAAGTGACCCAGAGCCCACCACGTGGAGGTGGCTGCATTTCGGGCTCCTCCCCACCCCCACCCCCAACCATATGCAGACCTTGTGTGACCCAATCAGCATCTTGTTAAATTGGTTCACATTGATCGTCAATGGCCTTTGCTGTAATACTTCTTAGCTTTGTATGTAGGAAGTAAAATGGCATCTTGAATGTGGTCATCATGCCGGTTACTGTCCATTTGGCCATGGCCCATGCTCCAACCCACACATTAGATACATAATTGGACCACTTCAGTTTGCTTTTAGCATATTGCCAAGTCCGCTGCAGCCAAGACACTTTGGGCTCCGAGGCATCTTCAGAGGTTGTTGGTAAATCCATCTGGTTATCCGCCATGGTGACTGTCACATGATCGCTGTGCCTGGATTCATGTGGGTCTGAATTGTAACCTAAAGCCATGTCAATAGCCACATCTGCTCGCTGACCACGGTGCTTAATCTTCTTCCCAGGTATTTTATGGATCTCATAATATGGTGGAGTGACCTTATAATGATATAGGTTAGTATACCGCCAAAGGAAACTCGTCACGTAATGTATGAGACACACGACAGGCACCGAGAGAACTGGGATATCTGCAAAATAGCGACAGGATACAATATATTAGACCTATATTCATTCATTTATTTATGTATATATATATAAATATGTAAATACATATGTTCATATATATGTATATATATATATATATATATATATATATATATATATATATACTTTTTTTGTTAAAACTGTAATTTATACAGCAAACTATAAATATTTTATAGGCTATATGCTAGAAGATTAGATGTCATGGATCACTGTATGAAGCTTTTTTTAAACTTATGTGTGACTAAAACATTGTTATTATAATTATATTACTACTATTATTATATTATTTCACTAATATCAGAGTAGCTTCCCATGTTTTCTTTTAGAAGGCAAAATACTTAAAGCATTGATTCACAAACTGAAATCATTTATCTCACAGGAATAAACATTTGCTCAATTGCTGTAAGAGACTTAAAGGAGTACTCTGCCTCTAGACATCTTATCCCCTACCCAAAGGATAGGGGATAAGATGTCTGATTGCAGGGGTCCCGCAGCTGGTACCCCAGCGATCTCTGTGCAGCACCCAGCGTTCGTTCAGCATTCGACAGGGTCGCAACTTCACGGCCACGCCCCTCGTGAGGTCACACCACAACCTACCCATAGACTTACATTGAGGGGGTGTGGCCCTAATGTCACAACCCCCGCCGCCCGCTCCAAGCGTTTGGAACAAAATGTGCCGAACGCTGGGGAAGCCCCCCTTTAAAGCCACCCAGGATAGACTGTACAAGAGAACATCAGTAACTTTACTGCACTCTACTATATTAACTTTACACTAATACATTCATGTTAAATCCATTTATAAACAGAAATTTTGGAAGTTTTCATTATTCCTACCTCTTAGCTTCATGGTCACCGTCCTTACAGGATCCTTTTGCCTAAATAGACAAAATTCTCTTCAATTTGCAAAATAAGCGCAGGTCTAGTAGGAGAACGTGTTCACCCGCCGAACCGAGGAAATAAGTGTTAGGGATTGGATTCTACCCTGGAGAAAGTCTCTTTGATGTGTGATGTCACAGCAGATGACATCACGTGTATGTGTATCCATTGTAATGGCTGTACTGTACTTTACTTACACTATGTACAGTTATACTGGGGGTTTACAAAGGATTTGAAGATTACAGTTTTAACCCCTTCAGGGTTACAGCCCTTTTTGGTCTTGAGGACAAAGGACATTTTCATTTTTACATTTTTCATTTTTTCCTCCTCCCCTTCTAAGAGCCATAAATCTTTTAATTTTCCACCCAAAGACCAATATGAGTTGTTGTTTATTTTGCGACCAACTGTACTATAAAAAAATATATATATATTATTTACGGCTGGAAATTGAAAAGAAAACCACAATTTGGCAACTTTTGAGGGTTTTCGTTTTTATTCACTGACATGTTCTTTTTATACTGAGGGTCAATGCTTGGGTAAACGCTTTACTCTTTTTGTACTGCTTCAAAAAAATCTAACTTTTTGAACAATATAAGTATGTTTTAAACTGTATGAGGGCTAATTGTTTGCTGTATACGGAAAAATAAAAAAAAAGTTATAGAGGTCAGAAGAGGACAATTTTAAACGTACTAATTTTGGTGTAAAAGTAATAATTTTTTTTAACAGAAGTAAAACAAAATCAAACCTTAATAAGCTGTGTATCAATTTAATCGTATGGATCTACAGAATAAATATAAGGTGTCATTTTTACCGAAAAGTGCACTGTGTAGAATCTGAAGCCCCGAAAAAAAAAAATCAGAATGGAGTTTTTTTTTCCCCCCTAGTTTTGCCGTAGATTTTGTGGTGAAATGATTGTTGTCATTACAAAGTACAATAGGTGGCACAAAAAAACAGCCCTTATAGGACTGTGTATGTAGAAAATTGAAAGTGTTATGATTTTAAGAAGGTGAGGAGGAAAAAACTAAGTGCAAAAATGAAAAAACCTGTCCTGAAGGGGTTAAAAATATATAAATACCGTATATCCCGGCGTATAAGACGACTTTTTAACCCCAAATTTTCTTCTGAAAAGCCGGGGGTCGTCTTATACGCCGGGTATTTAGGTCCGGGATAGGAAAACTTCTGATTATCTGCCCGGGCCGGCTCCTGTGTGTAGCTGCAGGCAGGGGCCGGCCAGAGCAAGTAAAAACTAATACTGTATACTAAAAACCAGGGTGCCTCCAGCTGTTGTGAAACTACAACTCCCAGCACGGCAAAGTTGGGGGTCGTCTTATACGCCAAGTCATCTTATACGCCGGCATGGTCACTGCACCTGCACTCACATTTAAAGAAGATCTGTAGTGCTTATAACTTATCCCCCATCCTAAGGATAGGGTATAAGTTATAGATCACGGGGGGGGTACGAGCGATCGGGCCCCCCGCCATCTTCTGTACGGGGCCACAGTTATGTACAGGAAAGGGGGCATTCCGTCCCCGCTTGACGCGGCAGAGGGCACGCCCCTCCATGTATTTCTATGGAAGTCATGGAAGGGCGTGCCGGCTGCCGCGTCATGCGGGAACAGAATGCCCCCTTTCCTGTTCATTGCCACGGCCCCATACAGGAGATCGTGGGGGGCCCCAGTGCTCGGACCCCCCCGCGATCTATAACTCATCCCCTATCCTTAGGTTGGGGTATAAGTTATAAGCACTAAAGATCTCCTTTAACCTGTTGGGGACGGAGGGCATACCTATACGCCCTCCGCCCACCACCTTTCTATAATGCGGGGCCACGCCGTGGCCCAGCATCATAGCGGGTCGGGCCAGGCCCCTAACAACAGCCGGGAGCCGAGGCTAATAGCGAGCAGCACTGATCGTGGTTTCGCGCGCTATTAACCCTTTAGATGCAGCGTTCAACTTGATCACTGTCCGAACGCCGAATGACTGCTCAGTGCCTGAGATCCAGGTATGAGCAGTCAAGCGGCAGAATCATTGATCAATGGTTTCCTATGAGAAACCATTGATCAATGTAAAAGATCAGTGTGTGCAGTGTTATAGGTCCCTATGGGAGCTATAACATTGAAAAAAAAAAGTGAAAAAAGCTTGAATCACCCCCCTTTTCCCGTAAAAAAAAAATCCAAAAACTGTGTAGATAAACATATATGGTATAGCCGCATGCAGAAATGTCGGAATTATAAAAATATATAGTAAATTAAACCGCACAGTCAATGGTATACGTGCAAAAAATAAGCCATCATATGGAGCCATCATATGGAGGAAAAAACTAAAGTGCAAGAACGGGAAAACCCTCCGTACCCAAGGGGTTAATCCCTGGACATGTTTTATTCATATGGTTATGCTTGTATGGGCACTTAATCTGTGATTTGTTGTTTTCATCGGTACCACATTTGTGTATATGTGATTTTTGATGACTTTTTATTCCTTTTTTTTTTTTCCCCGGGATGTGATCACAATTCAGCATTGGACTTTGTTATTTTTATGTTTTATGTCGTTCACCGTATGGAGTCATTAACGTTATATTTTAGTCATTCAGACTATTCTACCAAATATGTTGATTTATTTTATTTAAATAAAAAAAAAATTTTTATAAAATGGGAAAAGAGGGGGAATTCATTTTTTATTGGAGGAGGCACTTATTCCCTTTATTAAACTGTAACAGTTAATAGCTATATTTAGATTTTTAACCCCTTAAGGATGCAGCTCATTTTCACCTTAACAACACGGCCCTTTTTTGCAAATCTGACCACTGTCACTTTATATATGAATAACTCTGGAATGATTTTACTTTTCATTCTGATTCTGAGATTGTTTTTTCGTGACATATTCTACTTTAACATAGTGGTAATTTTTGTCGTTACTTGCATCTTTTCTTGGTGAAAAATCCCAAAATTTTGAAAATTTAGCATTTTTCTGCCTGTAAGAAAAATGGACATTCCAAATTATATATTGATTCACAAATACAATGGGGGACATTTATCAAGGGATTTAGAGCTCTTTTTTTGCTTACAAAAGTCGCAGAAAAAGTCGCATTAGCACTTAAGCAATTTTTTGTGCGACTTTTGGCTGTAAGCAAAAAGCTACAAAAGAGCGTACGAAAGTAAATTTTATTTTTTACTTTGCAATGGTCAGGGATTTATCAAGTGCGAAAGTCGCATAAAAAGTCGCAAGCCCTCAAAAACTGCATAAATATAAGCCAGCTCGGAGCTGGCACACAAAACGGCTTTTGAGAGCAAATTTTATATTTCCCGCTGGCAGCCGTGATCACAGCTCCAGCGGGAAATATATTGCAACTGTACAAAGGAGCCCGGGCTGGCATCACTCTGCAGCCGCCCAGCCATGTCTGATTCTAACCCCGCTACCCTAACATAATGACATCCCCCCCTTGTTTCCCACCCGCCTGCGCTGCACATCTCCCATCTGTCTGCTACCTGTTGCAAGACTACAACTCCCAGCATGTCCATACAGTGAGGGCATGCTGGGAGTTGTAGTATTGTAGCGGGCGGACAATGTGCGGCGCGGGCGGGTGGAAGACAAGGGGGGTGGGGGTTATATAAAGCAGTGTCCCCATCCCCATCATTGTATTAGGGTAGCGGGGATAGAATCGGAGGAACCCGGGCGGCTGAAGACTGATTCCAGCCTGGGCTCCTTTTAACAAACCTCGGCGCAGCAGAGTTTCTATTTCCCTTAATGTAATTTCATATTTCCCACTGGGTCCCGTAATTGGCCAGGACCGAGCAGCCAATCACGGGAAATTTGATATTACATTAAGGACTAAAAGCTCCGCGGTTCCGCTAGATGTTAAAAGGAGCCCGGGCTGGCATCAGTCTGCACCCTCCCGGGCTCCTCAGATATCCTGCGGCGCCGTGGTAAGGTGCCCGGGCTAACCTCACTCAGCAGCCCCCCACGGGACTCCCACAGCCGTCAGGGAGATGTGTAGGTGTACTTACTGTAAGGACATGCTGGGAGTTGTAGTTGTGTGGCAGGTGACAGGCTTTTCACCTGCCCCCCTACAACTCCCAGCATGCCCTTACAGTAAATATATGCTGGGAGTTGTAGTCATGTGGTGCGGGAGATTGTTACCCCCCCCCCCCCCCCACAGACACACACACTACAACTCCCAGCATATCCTTACTGTAAGGGCATGCTGTGAGTTGTAGTCATGTGGGGCGGGAGATTGTCACCCCCCCCCCTACAACTCCCAGCATGCTCTTACTGTAAGGGCATGCTGGGAGTTGTAGTCAGGCGCGGACGGGTGACAATAAATGTATTAACCTATTTTTCTTTTTTTCTCCTCATTTCAGATCCATGTATCCTGTGGACTATTGCGGATTTGGTGGACTGCTTCAATGACCAGTGTCTTTTTTAAACCTGTTTAATGTTAATGAGAGTGTTTTTTGGAATAACATTTTTTGAAACGTGTTGTGTTTTTATTTTTTTTATTACTTGAAAGGCTTAGTCTAATAGACGGAATCCATTACTAAGCCTATGCTTAGTGTTAGCCCCCAACACAGCTAGCGCTAACCTTCAATTATTACCCCGGTACCCACCGCCACAGGGGTGCCGGGAAGAGCCGGTACCAATAGGCCCGGAGCATCAAATATGGCGCTCCTGGGCCTAGGCGGTAACGGGCTGGCATTAATTAGGCTGGGGAGGGCTAGTAACAATGGTCCTCGCCCACCCTGGTAACATCAGGCTGTTGCTGCTTGGTTTGTATTTGGCTGAAAATAAAAATAGGGGGAACCCTATGCGTTTTTTTTTTTTTTTATAATTATTCATGCAAAACAAAGATAAGGTTCCCCCTATTTTTATCCAAATACCAACCAAGCAGCAACAGCCTGATGTTACCAGGGTGGGCAAGGACCATTGTTACTGGCCCTCCCAAGCCTAAATAACACCAGCCTGTTACCGCCTAGGCCCAGGAGCGCCATATTTGAGCCTCTGGGCCTGGTGGTACCGGCTCCTCCCAGCACCCCTGTGGTGGTGGGTAACGGGGAAATAATTGGGGGTTAGCGCTAGCTGTTTTGGGGGCTAATGCTAAGCTTCAGCTTAATAATGGACTCTGTCTTTAATACTGCTTCCACTACTAAGCATGCCAAGTAAATAAAAAAAAACATCACATTCAAAAAAAAATGTATTCCAAAAAAACACTCCCCCAAAAGTCCTCATTCACCATTTTATTAACATTAAACCAAAAAAACTCCCCTGAATCTAAAGTAATCCACAAGATACACGTATCTGAAATGAGAAGAAAAAAAATTAGTTAGTACATTTAGGGTAAAAAAAAAGTGATAAAAAGGGTAAAAAAAAAAACATACATACCGTATATACTTGAGTATAAGCCGAGTTTTTCAGCACGATTTTTCGTGCTGAAAACACCCCCCTCGGCTTATACTCGAGTGACCTCTCCGCCCTCAGTGGTCTTCAACCTGCGGACCTCCAGATGTTTCAAAACTACAACTCCCAGCAAGCCCGGGCAGCCATCGGCTGTCCGGGCTTGCTGGGAGTTGTAGTTTTGAAACCTCTGGAGGTCCGCAGGTTGAAGACCACTGCGGCCTTCGACATCATCCAGCGCCCCCTTTCACCCCCTTTAGTTCTGTACTCACCTCCGCTCGGCGGGACGGTGCTCCGCTGGTCCAGTGCTGCAGGACTGTCCGGTGGGAGGTCGTCTGGTGGGATAGTGGTTCCGAGCTGCCATCTTCACCGGGGGGGGGCCTCTTCTCCGCGCTTCGGGCCCGGAATAGTCACATTGCCTTGACGACAATGCAGGGGGACGTTCATTACCAACGTCCGTCTGCGTCGTCATCAAGGCAACGCCTCTATTTCGGGCCCGAAGCGCGGAGAAGAGGCCCCCCCGGTGAAGATGGCAGCCCGGAGTACAGAACTAAAGGGGGTGAGAGGGGGGGCTAGATGATATTGAAGGCCGCAGTGGTCTTCAACCTGCGGACCTCCAGAGGTTTCAAAACTACAACTCCCAGCAAGCCCGGACAGCCGATGGCTGCCCGGGCTTGCTGGGAGTTGTAGTTTTGAAACCTCTGGAGGTCCGCAGAAGACCACTGTATCAGACATTGACAAGCGGTGATGGTGAAGGTGGGGCTGATGACAAGGGGATGATGACAAGGGGATGATGAAGGGGGTGGGGATGATGACAAGGGGATGATGAAGGGGGGGTGTGTGGGATGATGACAAGGGGATGATGAAGGGGGGGTGTGGGATGATGACAAGGGGATGATGAAGGGGGGTGATGACAGGCGGTGATGATGAAGGAGGGGATGATGACAGGCGGTGATGATGAAGGGGGAATGATGACAGGCGGTGATGATGAAGGGGGGATGATGACAGGCGGTGATGATGAAGGGGGGATGATGACAGGCGGTGATGATGAAGGGGGGTGATGACAGGGTGATGATGAAGGGGGTGTTAATGACGGGGGTCTGGATGATGACAGGGGGGATGATGTATTTCCCACCCTAGGTTTATACTTGAGTCAATAACTTTTCCTGGGATTTTGGGGTGAAATTAGGGGCCTCGGCTTATATTCGGGTCGGCTTATACTCGAGTATATACGGTGTGTGTGTGTGTGTGTGTGTGTGTGTGTGTGTGTGTGTGTGTGTGTATATATATATATATATATATATATATATATATATATATATATATAAAAATTCAAAGCTGCAAAATTGTGTTCTGTAGTCATTTATTAGTTTTTGCTTATGTGTGCAAAAAAAAAAAAATGGTATTCAAAAGTGATTTATTGGTTTTTGCTTATGTAAGCCAAATTTATCAACCCCCTGTGGTAGTTTAATAAATGTGTCACACAAAAGCAAAACCAAAAGCAAGAAAAAAATGCCAACAGAACTCGATTACCAAAGCAACAATGATAAATGTCCCCGAATATGTCTACTTTATGTTTGCATCGTAAAGTTTTCATGTTTTAACTTTTTTAAGACATTAGAGGGCTTCAAAGTATAGCAGCATTTTTACAAAATTATCACGAAAAATTAAAAATCAGAATTTTTCAGGGACCAGTCAAGTCTGAAGTGGATTTTGAGGGGCCTTTCTGTGAGAAATATACCACAAATGACCCCATTATAGAAACTGCACCCCTCAAAGTATTCAAATGCCATTAACAAAGTTTGTTAACCCTTTAGGTGTTTCACAGGAACAGCAGCAAAGTGGAGGAGAAAAATTAAGATTTCCATTTTTTATACTAACATGTTCATGTAGCCCAAATTTTTTTTCCATTTTTGCAAGGGTTCTTAGGCGAAAAAGTCCCACAAAATTTGTAGCCCAACTTCTCTTGAGTATGGAAATACCTCATATATTGACGCAAAGTGCTCTGTGGGCCCACAACATGGCTCAAAAGGAAAAGAGCAACTGTGGGATTTTAGAGGGTGAATATTGCTGAAATGGTTTTTGGGGGGCATGTTGCATTTAGCAAGCCCCCATGGTGTCAGAAAAGCAAAAAAAAAAAAAAAAACATGGCACACTATTTGGGAAACGACACCCCTCCAGGAACGTAACAAGGGGTACAGCGAACCTTAACACCTCACAGGTGTTTAACCCCTTAAGGACACATGACGTACTGGAACGTCATGTGTCCACTCCCGATCTATAACGCGGGGCCACGGCGTGGCCCCGCGTCATAGCGGGTCGGGCCCGGCCTCTAACAACGGCCGGGACCCGTGGCTAATAGCGCGCGGCATTGATCGCTGTGCCGCGCGCTATTAACCCTTTAGACGCGGCGTTCAAAGTTGAACGCCGCGTCTAAAGTGAAACCGAAAGCATCCCGGCTAGCTCAGTGGGCTGTTCGGGATAGCCGCGGTGAAATCGCGGCATCCCGAACAGCTGACAGGACAGCGGGAGGGCCCCTACCTGCCTCCTCGCTGTCCGATCGCCGAATGACTGCTCAGTGCCTGAGATCCAGGCATGAGCAGTCATGCGGCAGAATCGTTGATCACTGGTTTCTTATGAGAAACCAGTGATCAATATAGAAGATCAGTGTGTGCAGTGTTATAGGTCCCTATGGGACCTATAACACTGCAAAAAAAAAGTGAAAAAAAAAAGTGAATAAAGATCATTTAACTCCTCCCCTATTAAAAGTTTGAATCACCCCCCTTTTCCAATAAAAAAAAAAACACAGTGTAAATAAAAATAAAAATAAACATATGTGGTATCACCGCGTGCGGAAATGTCCGAATTATAAAAATATATCATTAATTAAACCGCTCGGTCAATGGCGTGCGCGCAAAAAAATTCCAAAGTCCAAAATAGTGCATTTTTGGTCACTTTTTATATCATTTAAAAATGAATAAAAAGTGATCAATAAGTCCTATCAATGCAAAAATGGTACCGTTAAAAACTTCAGATCACGGCGCAAAAAATGAGCCCTCATACCGCCCCATACACGGAAAAATAAAAAAGTTATAGGGGTCAGAAGATGACAATTTTAAACGTATTAATTTTCCTGCATGTAGTTATGATTTTTTCCAGAAGTCCGACAAAATCAAACCTATATAAGTAGGGTATCATTTTAATCGTATGGACCTACAGAATACATATCAGGTGTCATTTTTACCGAAAAATGTACTACGTAGAAACGGAAGCCCCCAAAAGTTACAAAACAGCGTTTTTTTTTTCAATTTTGTCGCACAATGATTTTTTTTCCCGCTTCACCATAGATTTTTGGGCAAAATGACTGACGTCATTACAAAGTAGAATTGGTGGCGCAAAAAATAAGCCATCATATGGATTTTTAGGTGTAAATTTGAAAGAGTTATGATTTTTTAAAGGCAAGGAGCAAAAAACGAAAATGCAAAAACGGAAAAACCTCCGGTCCTTAAGGGGTTAACAGGTTTGCATTTAAGTTGGACTTGAAAGTGAAAAATTAGATTGTTATACCCCTTGTTATGTTCCATGAGGGATGCAGTTTCCAAAATGGGGTCACATGTGGGTGTTTTTTTTTTTGTGCGTGTTTATGTCAGAACCGTTGCAACTATCAGCCACCTGTGCAAATCACCAATTTAGGCCTTAAATGTACATATTGCGCTCTCACTACTGAGCCTTTTCGTGCCTCTGCAGAGCATTGTACGCCCACATATGGGGTATTTCCGTACAAATTTTGGGGGTCTTGTTTGAAAATAAAAAGTATGGGACGACACCAGCATGTTAGTGTAAAAAAACATACTGGTGTAGACCCCAACTTTTCCATTTTATAAGTGGTAAAATTAGAAAAAGCCCCCAAAATTTGTAACGCAATTTCTCCCGAGTACGGAAATACCCCATATGTGTCCCTAAACCGTTTCCTTGAAATATGACAGGGCTCCAAACTGAGAGAGCGCCATGCGCATTTGAGGACTAAATTAGGGATTTGCATAGGGGAGGACCCAGATGCAAGCATTACAATTGACTCTGCTACCATAAATACCCTACAGCAGTGTTTCCCAAACAGGGTACCTCCAGCTGTGGCAAAACTCCCAGCATGCATGGACAGTCAATGGCTGTCCGGCAATGCTGGAAGTTGTTGTTTTGCAACAGCCGGAGGCTACTTTTTGCAAACAGTGCCGTACCAGACGTTTTGAATTTTTATAGGGGGGGGGGGGGGTTTACACTGTGTAAGGGTATATGTAGTGTATTACTCTTTATTTTGTGGTAGCGTAGTGTAGGGTTTTTAGGGTATATTCACACGGGCAGGGGTTCATAGTGAGTTTTCCGCTGGGAGTTTGAGCTGCGGTGGAAAATTTTATGCAGCTCAAATTTGTAGCGGGAAACTTACTGTAAACCCCAGCTCGTGTGAATGTACCCTGTATGTTCACATTAGGGGGGGGGTCAAACCTCCAGCTGTTGCAAAACTTCAACTCTCAGCATGGACTCACAGACCGTGCATGCTGGGAGTTGTAGTTTTGCCACAGCTGGAGGCCCACTGGTGAGGAAAACCGTGTTAGGGAACAGACAAACTCAGTGCTTCCCCACCAGGGTGCCTCCAGCTGTTACAAAACGAACACTCCCAGCATGCATGGTCTGTCAGTGCATGCTGGGAGTTGTAGTTTTGCAACAGCTGGTGGCACACTGGTGGGGAACCACTGAGTTAGGTTCTGTTACCTAACTGTGTTTCCTCACCAGGGTGCCTCCAGCTGTTACAAAACGAACACTCCCAGCATGCACGGTCTGTCAGTGCATGCTGGGAGTTGTAGTTTTGCAACAGCTGGAGGCACACTGGTGGGGAACCACTGAGTTAGGTTCTGTTACCTAACTGTGTTTCCTCACCAGTGTGCCTCCAGCTGTGGCAAAACTACAACTCCCAGCATGCACTGATGGCTAAAGCGCATGCTGGGAGTTCTAGTTATGCAACAGCTTGAGGCACGTGTTCAGTGGCGTCGCTAGGGGGGGGCAGAGGGGGCCACAGCCCCCCCTACATCATGATTGGCCCCCCCTTGTGCCCCCCTAGTAGCAGTAGGTCACTAGCAGCTCTCATGGCCATCAGGGGGGTACCGCTAGTTCACCAGTAAGGGGCATCCTTTTTTTAAATAAACCTTCAGCCTGCAGCCCTGTCACCACGCAGGGGCCGCGCTATGCAGACTGGGAAGAGCAGACAGGAAGCTCCTCCCCCTCTCTCACTCCCCTGTATACTGGACCTTGTGGAGCAGGCCCGCTGTGTGTATACAGGCCCGGACACCACCAGTATGGAGGACTTACCTGCCCAGTGCCCACTGCTCATGCTGCCCTTTTAAAGTAAGTAACTTGCTTGGGGGAGAGGGGGAAAGTTGTAGTTCGGGAGACAGTGGGAGGTAGTTCAGTGTTTCCCAACCAGGGGGCCTCCAGCTGTTGCAAAACTACAACTCCCAGCATTCCTTTGGCTTTATGAGCATACTGGGAGTTGTAGTTTTGCAACAGCTGGAGGCCCCCAGGTTTGGAAACACTGATCTATCTATCTATCAATCAATCTATCTATCTATCATCTATCTATCTCATATCTATCCATCCATCCATGCATCTAACTTTCTATCTATCTTTCTATCTATCTATCTTTCTCATATCTATCTATCTATCTCATATCTATCTATCTAACTCAGATAGATGAGATAGATATGAGAGATAGATAGGTAGATAGATGATATATAGATAGATACATAAATATATATAGATAGATAGATAGATATGAGATAGATATATAGATAGATAAATAGATGATATATAGATAGAGAGATGATATATAGAAAGATACATAAATAGATGGATAGATAGATGATAGACAGATCGATAGATAGATGATAGATACATAGATATGATATAGATAGATAGATAGACAGATAGATAGATGATAGATACATAGATATGATATAGACAGATAGATAGATGATAGAAAGATTAGATAGATAGATAGATAGATAGGAGATAGATGGATATGATATAGATAGATGGATATGATATAGATAAATTTATATGATATAGATAGATAGGAGAAAGATAGATAGATAGATAGATCAGTTTCCCAACCAGGGGGCCTCCAGCTGTTGCAAAACTACAACTCCCAGCATTCCTCTGGCTTTATGAGCATACTCGGAGTTGTAGTTTTGCAACAGCTGGAGGCCCCCCGAGTTGGGAAACACTGATCTATCTATCAATCAATCATCTATTATCTATCTATCCATCTATCTATCTCATGTCTATCTATCTATATAATATCTATCTATTTCATATCTATCTAATATCTATCTATCTATCCATCTATTTATGTATCTATCTTTCTATTTATCTATCTATCTATCTCATATCTATCTCAGATAGATGAGAGATAGATGAAAGATAGATAGATATGAGAGATAGATAGATGATATATAGATAGATAGATACATAAATAGATGGATATATAGATAGATATGAGATAGATAGAAAGATAGATAAATAGATGATAGATAGATGATAGATAGATATGATATAGATAGATAGGAGATAGATGGATATGATATACCGTATATACTCGAGTATAAGCCGACCCGAGTATAAGCCGAGACCCCTAATTTCAACCCAAAATCCCAGGAAAAGTTATTGACTCGAGTATAAGCCTAGGGTGGGAAATACCTCATCCCCCCTGTCATCATCCAGACCCGTCATTAACATCCTCATCATCCCCTTGTCATCATCCCACACATCCCCCCTTCATCATCCCCTTGTCATCATCCCACACATCCCCTTATCATCCCACACATCCCCCCTTCATCATCCCCTTGTCATCATCCCACACATCCCCCCTTCATCATCCCCTTGTCATCATCCCACACATCCCCTTATCCCACACATCCCCCCTTCATCATCCCCTTGTCATCATCCCACACATCCCCTTATCCCACACATCCCCCCTTCATCATCCCCTTGTCATCATCCCACACATCCCCCCTTCATCATCCCCTTGTCATCATCCCACACATCCCCTTATCATCCCACACATCCCCCCTTCATCATCCCCTTGTAATCATCCCACACCCCCCCCCCTTCATCATCCCCACCCCCCTTCATCATCCCCACACCCCCCCCCCCCTTCATTATCCTCTTCTCATCATTCGCCCTCAGTGGTCTTCAACCTGCGGACCTCCAGAGGTTTCAAAACTACAACTCCCAGCAAGCCCGGGCAGCCATCGGCTGTCCGGGCTTGCTGGGAGTTGTAGTTTTGAAACCTCCGGAGGTCCGCAGGTTGAAGACCACTGCGGCCTTCAACATGCGGACCTCCAGAGGTTTCAAAACTACAACTCCCAGCAAGCCCGGGCAGCCATCGGCTGTCCGGGCTTGCTGGGAGTTGTAGTTTTGAAACCTCCGGAGGTCCGCAGGTTGAAGACCACTGCGGCCTTCAACATGCGGACCTCCAGAGGTTTCAAAACTACAACTCCCAGCAAGCCCGGGCAGCCATCGGCTGTCCGGGCTTGCTGGGAGTTGTAGTTTTGAAACCTCCGGAGGTCCGCAGGTTGAAGACCACTGCGGCCTTCAACATGCGGACCTCCAGAGGTTTCAAAACTACAACTCCCAGCAAGCCCGGGCAGCCATCGGCTGTCCGGGCTTGCTGGGAGTTGTAGTTTTGAAACCTCCGGAGGTCCGCAGGTTGAAGACCACTGCGGCCTTCAACATCATCCAGCCCCCTCTCACCCCCTTTAGTTCTGAGTACTCACCTCCGCTCGGCGCTGGTCCGGTCCTGCAGGGCTGTCCGGTAAGGAGGTGGTCCGGTGAGGAGGTGGTCCGGGCTGCTATCTTCACCGGGGGCGCCTCTTCTCCGCGCTTCCGGCCCGGAATAGAGCCGTTGCCTTGACAGCGACGTATCTGCGTCGTTGTCAAGGCAACGTGACTATTCTGAGGCCGGGCCGGAAGCGCTTAGAAGAGGCCTCCCCGGTGAAGATAGCAGCCCGGACCACCTCCTCACCGGACCACCTCCTTACCGGACAGCCCTGCAGGACCGGACCAGCGCCGAGCGGAGGTGAGTACTCAGAACTAAAGGGGGTGAGAGGGGGCTGGATGATGTTGAAGGCCGCAGTGGTCTTCAACCTGCGGACCTCCGGAGGTTTCAAAACTACAACTCCCAGCAAGCCCGGACAGCCGATGGCTGCCCGGGCTTGCTGGGAGTTGTAGTTTTGAAACCTCTGGAGGTCCGCATGTTGAAGACCACTGCGGGTGGGGGAGTTCACTCGAGTATAAGCCGAGGGGGGTGTTTTCAGCACGAAAAATCGTGCTGAAAAACTCGGCCTATACTCGAGTATATACGGTAGATAGATGGGTATGATATAGATAGATAGGAGATAGATAGATAGATAGATAGATAGATAGATAAAGAACAATATGATACAGCACGCCACAGGTTTGCAGAAAATGGTGGTTTATTCCATCATGTGCATAGACTATGCTGCATCATATTGGGGGAGATTTATCAAAAGCTGTGCAAAGGAAAAGTTGCCCAGTTGCCCATAGCAACCAATCAGATCACTTCTTTCATTTTTCAGAGGCCTTTTCAAAAATGAAAGAAGTGAGCTGATTGGTTGCTATGGGCAACTAGGCAACTTTTCCTCTGGACAGGTTTTGATAAATCTCCCCCATTGTTCTTTGTCTGGATTGAAGAACCAGTGGACCCAGGTTCCAAGTATGCGGGCACCCCGACTTCTCTCTAATCTCTGGATTTTGTTTGTGCCGTTTTTATTTGTTTTAGATAGATAGATAGATAGATAGATAGAAAGAGATAGTATCTATCTATCTATCATCTATTTATGTATCTTTCTATCTATCTCATATCTATCTATATATCCATCTATTTATGTATCTATCTATCTATATTTCATCTATCTATCTATCTATCTCTCATATCTATCTATCTTTCATCTATCTATCTATATCTCATCTATCTCTCATCTATATGAGATAGATATGAGAAAGATAGATAGAAAAATAGAAAGATAGATAGATAGATAAATAGAAAGATGGATATAGAGAGATGGAGCGATAGATAGGAGATAGATGGATAGATAGATATACAGCAAAAGAACAATGCAGCAGCACACTGCCAGCACAAGGATATAGGTGAAACATGAACATGCAGATAAAACATGGAGAGCTATACAGCTATGGTGTAATAGATGCAAATGTGAAACGATGAAATAGTGAGGCACTTAGCCCGCAAATTTGTCTCCGCCGGCGGTCAAATAGCTTGGACCGTCCCACCGCGATAAGGTGGCCTCCTTGGGACGGACCCTACACTGTGAATATGCCTCTGTGTGAACAGTTCAGTAAGCATGGCAGGGTCTGGAACATCCAAGACACCTTATATACACACCTGATAGAGGTGGGTGGGGTGCAAGGCCAACATGGAGGTAGCCACTCCCCCGTATGTGCAATACAGACAAAGAATAAGTCAGCCAGCACTTTAGTTGATACCAAACTATTATATGGACCTGGCCTACAGGTGCACGCTACTAGGCTAGATATACAACAACAGAAGAATGCAGCAGCACACTGCCAGCACAAGGATATAGGTGAAACATGAACATGCAGTTAAAACATGGAGAGCTATACAGCTATTTGCGAGCTAAGTGCCTCACTATCTCATAGTTTCACATTTGCATCTATTACACCATAGCTGTATAGCTCTACAGGTTTTATCTGCATGTTCATGTTTCACCTATATCCTTGTGCTGGCAGTGTGCTGCTGCATTCTTCTGTTGCTGTATATCTAGCCTAGTAGCGTGCACCTGTAGGCCAGGTCCATATAATAGCTTGGTATCAACTAAAGTGCTGGCTGACTTATTCTTTGTCTGGATAGATAGATAGATAGATAGATGATTGATAGATAGATAGATCAGTGTTTCCCAACCAGGGGGCCTCCAGCTGTTGCAAAACTACAACTCCCAGTATGCCCATACAGCCAAAGACATGCTGGGAGTTGTCGTTTTGGAATAGCTAGAGGCCCCCTGATTGGGATACACCTATCTATCTATCTCATATCTATCTATCTCAAATCTATCTATTAATCTACATTATCCAAGTGTTTTCTTCCCCCATGTATGTGTGACGTTTCAATAGCATCCCGCCATCTTTATCATACGTACATTCTTTAGTCTCTGTGACATCACTGTGCTTCATAATAAACTGTGACATCACTGTGCTTCATAATAAACTGTGACATCACTGTGCTTCATAATAATCTGTGACATCACCGTGCTTCATAATAATCTGTGACATCACTGTGCTTCATAATAAACTGTGACATCACCGTGCTTCATAATAAACTGTGACATCACCGTGCTTCATAATAAACTGTGACATCACCGTGCTTCATAATAAACTGTGACATCACCGTGCTTCATAATAAACTGTGACATCACCGTGCTTCATAATAAACTGTGACATCACCGTGCTTCATAATAAACTGTGACATCACCGTGCTTCATAATAAACTGTGACATCACCGTGCTTCATAATAAACTGTGACATCACCGTGCTTCATAATAAACTGTGACATCACCGTGCTTCATAATAAACTGTGACATCACCGTGCTTCATAATAAACTGTGACATCACCGTGCTTCATAATAAACTGTGACATCACCGTGCTTCATAATAAACTGTGACATCACCGTGCTTCATAATAAACTGTGACATCACCGTGCTTCATAATAAACTGTGACATCACCGTGCTTCATAATAAACTGTGACATCACCGTGCTTCATAATAATCTGTGACATCACCGTGCTTCATAATAAACTGTGACATCACCGTGCTTCATAATAAACTGTGACATCACCGTGCTTCATAATAAACTGTGACATCACCGTGCTTCATAATAAACTGTGACATCACCGTGCTTCATAATAATCTGTGACATCACCGTGCTTCATAATAAACTGTGACATCACCGTGCTTCATAATAAACTGTGGCATCACCGCGCTTCATAATAAACTGTGGCATCACCGCGCTTCATAATAAACTGTGACATCACCGCGCTTCATAATAAACTGTGACATCACCGTGCTTCATAATAATCTGTGACATCACCGTGCTTCATAATAAACTGTGACATCACCGTGCTTCATAATAAACTGTGACATCACCGTGCTTCATAATAAACTGTGACATCACCGTGCTTCAGAATAAACTGTGACATCACCGTGCTTCATAATAATCTGTGACATCACCGTGCTTCATAATAAACTGTGACATCACCGTGCTTCAGAATAAACTGTGACATCACTGCGCTTCATAATAAACTGTGACATCACTGCGCTTCATAATAAACTGTGGCATCACCGTGCTTCATAATATAATTTGATGTCACTGTGTATAACAACCCTGTAGTGACATCACAGTTTATTATTCTTGAACGCTGACTTCACTGTGTATATTTTCCCGGTACAATGACATCACTGTATAGTTACCCTCTACTGTGACAACACTGCGTTTATTAACCCTGTAGTGGCAAAACTGTTTATTGTCCCTGTACAGAGACATTACTGTTTATATTAACTCTAAACTGTGATGTCACTATATATTAACTCTGAACTGTGATGTCACAGTGCAGTGTAAGTATCAACAGTGATGTTGCAGTATAGAGATAACACACAGTGATGTTATAGTTCAGAGATAATACACACAGTGATGTCACAGTACAGGGATAATACACACAGTGATGTCACAGTACAGGGATAATACACACAGTGATGTCACAGTACAGAGATAATATACACAGTGATGTCACAGTACAGGGATAATACACACAGTGATGTCACAGTACAGGGATAATACACAGTGATATCACAGTACAGGGATAATGCACACAGTGATGTCACAGTACAGGGATAATACACACAGTGATGTCACAGTACAGGGATAATACACACAGTGATGTCACAGTACAGGGATAATACACACAGTGATGTCACAGTACAGGGATAATACACACAGTGATGTCACAGTACAGGGATAATACACACATTGATGTCACAGCACAGGGATAATACACACAGTGATGTCACAGTACAGGGATAATACACAGTGATATCACAGTACAGGGATAATACACACAGTGATGTCACAGTACAGGGATAATACACACAGTGATGTCACAGTACAGGGATAATACACACAGTGATGTCACAGTACAGGGATAATACTAAGGATCGACCGATTATCGGTATGGCCGATATTATCGGCCGATAATCACGATTTTGGGCATTATCGGTATCGGCAATTACCTTGCCGATAAGCCGATAATTCCCCGCACCGCGACTGCCACCCCCTCGACCCGCCGCATCGCACCCCCGACCCACCGCGTCGCACCCCCCCCCACCGTGATGGTGGGCGGTATACCGGTATGGATTTTTGCCCATACCGCTATACCGGTCGGGCCCCTCCCCCACTCTCCGAGTCAATAAAAAAATTAAACTTACCCGTAATGGGGGTGGTCCGGGCCATCCATCCTTCTTTCCTGTAGTGTCCGGGGGCGTTCCGGGTGAAGAGTGAACCGGTCCGGGCTGTCCTTCTTCTCCGGCGGTCATCTTCTCCACTCCGGGCAGGCTCCGACCTAGTACACTGCATAGACGCAGCTACGCCGTGACGTCAGGTGCGTCGCTGCACACGGGCGTCACTGCGCAGCGGCGTCTATGCAGCGTACTAGGCCGGAGCCTGCCCGGAGTGGAGAAGATGACCGCCGGAAAAGAAGGACAGCCCGTACCGGTTCACTCTTCACCCGGAACACCCCCGGACACTACAGGAAGGAAGGATGGATGGCCCGGACCACCCTGACAGGTAGGGGGAGAGAAGCGGGTTGTGGCGGCGGCCTATGGCCCCGCAAAAGCCACTGCAGATCATTGATTTAAAGCACCCGCTTTAAATCAATGATCTGCAGCGGTGTCGCAGGGGGTTAAATAGCCGATAACTTATACCGGAATATCGGTATAAGTTATCTGCTATCGGCCCTAACCTGCACCGATTATCGGTATTTTCCCGGTACAATGACATCACTGTATAGTTACCCTCTACTGTGACAACACTGCGTTTATTAACCCTGTAGTGGCAAAACTGTTTATTGTCCCTGTACAGAGACATTACTGTTTATATTAACTCTAAACTGTGATGTCACTGTATATATTAACTCTGAACTGTGATGTCACTGTGCATATTTACCCTGTATTGTCACTCGCAGTGCAATGTAAATATGTACAGTGACATTAGGGTATACAGGCTTAATATATACAGTGATGTCACAGTGCAGTGTAAGTATCAACAGTGATGTTGCAGTATAGAGATAACACACAGTGATGTTATAGTTCAGAGATAATACACACAGTGATGTCACAGTACAGGGATAATACACACAGTGATGTCACAGTACAGGGATAATACACACAGTGATGTCACAGTACAGAGATAATATACACAGTGATGTCACAGTACAGGGATAATACACACAGTGATGTCACAGTACAGGGATAATACACAGTGATATCACAGTACAGGGATAATACACACAGTGATGTCACAGTACAGGGAAAATACACATAGTGATGTCACAGTACAGGGATAATACACACAGTGATGTCACAGTACAGGGATAATACACAAAGTGATGTCATAGTACAGGGATAATACACACAGTGATGTCACAGTACAGGGATAATACACACAGTGATGTCACAGAACAGGGATAATACACACAGTGATGTCACAGTACAGGGATAATGCACACAGTGATGTCACAGTACAGGGATAATACACACAGTGATGTCACAGTACAGGGATAATACACACAGTGATGTCACAGTACAGGGATAATACACACAGTGATGTCACAATACAGGGATAATACACACAGTGATGTCACAGTACAGGGATAATACACACAGTGATGTCACAGTACAGGGATAATACACAGTGATATCACAGTACAGGGATAATACACACATTGATGTCACAGCACAGGGATAATACACACAGTGATGTCACAGTACAGGGATAATACACAGTGATATCACAGTACAGGGATAATACACACAGTGATGTCACAGTACAGGGATAATACACACAGTGATGTCACAGTACAGGGATAATACACACAGTGATGTCACAGTACAGGGATAATACTAGTGATCGACCGACTATCGGTATGGCCGATATTATCGGCCGATAATCACGATTTTGGGCATTATCGGTATCGGCAATTAACTTGCCGATAAGCCGATTATTCCCCGCACCGCGACTGCCACCCCCTCGACCCGCCGCACCGCACCACCGACCCACCGCGTCGCACCCCCCCCACCGTGATGCTGGGCGGTATACCGGTATGGATTTTTGCCCATACCGCTATACCGGTCGGGCCCCTCCCCCACCCTCCGAGTCAATAAAAAAATTAAACTTACCCGTAATGGGGATGGTCCGGGCCATCCATCCTTCCTTCCTGTAGTGTCCGGGGGCGTTCCGGGTGAAGAGTGAACCAGCCCGGGCTGTCCTTCTTCTCCGGCGGTCATCTTCTCCACTCCGGGCAGGCTCCGGCCTAGTACACTGCATAGACGCAGCTACGCCGTGACGTCAGGTTCGTCGCTGCACACGGGCGTCACTGCGCAGCGGCGTCTATGCAGCGTACTAGGCCGGAGCCTGCCCGGAGTGGAGAAGATGACCGCCGGAGAAGAAGGACAGCCCGGACCGGTTCACTCTTCACCCGGAACGCCCCCGGACACTACAGGAAGGAAGGATGGATGGCCCGGACCACCCTGACAGGTAGGGGGAGAGAAGCGGGTTGTGGTGGCGGCCTATGGCAGCGGCCCCGCAAAAGCCACTGCAGATCATTGATTTAAAGCGCCCGCTTTAAATCAATGATCTGCAGCGGTGTCGCAGGGGGTTAAATAGCCGATAAGTTATACCGGAATATCGGTATAAGTTATCGGCTATCGGCCCTAACCTGCACCGATTATCGGTATCGGCCCTTAAAAAACGATATCGGTCGATCCCTAGATAATACACACAGTGATGTCACAGTACAGGGATAATACATACAGTGATGTCACAGTACAGGGATAATATACACAGTGATGTCACAGTACAGGGATAATACACAGTGATGTCACAGTACAGGGATAATACATACAGTGATGTCACAGTACAGGGATAATACACAGTGATGTCACAGTACAGGGATAATACACAGTGATGTCACAGTACAGGGATAATACATGCAGTGATGTCACAGTACAGGGATAATACACAGTGATGTCACAGTACAGGGATAATACATACAGTGATGTCACAGTACAGGGATAATACTTACAGTGATGTCACAGTACAGGGATAATATACACAGTGATGTCACAGTACAGGGATAATATACACAGTGATGTCACAGTACAGGGATAATACATACAGTGATGTCACAGTACAGGGATAATACACACAGTGATGTCACAGTACAGGGATAATACACACAGTGATGTCACAGTACAGGGATAATACACACAGTGATGTCACAGTACAGGGATAATACACACAGTGATGACACAGTACAGGGATAATACACACAGTGATGTCACAGTACAGGGATAATACACAGTGATGTCACAGGACCGGGGATAATATACACAGTGATGTCACAGTACAGGGATAATATACACAGTGATGTCACAGTACAGGGATAATACACAGTGATATCACAGTACAGGGATAATACATACAGTGATGTCACAGTACAGGGATAATACACACAGTGATGTCACAGTACAGGGATAATACACAGTGATGTCACAGTACAGGGATAATATACACAGTGATGTCACAGCACATGGATAATACACAGTGATGTCACAGTACAGGGATAATACACACTGTGATGTCACAGTACAGGGATAATACACACAGTGATGTCACAGTACAGGGATAATACACAGTGATGTCACAGTACAGGGATAATACACACAGTGATGTCACAGCACATGGATAATACACAGTGATGTCACAGTACAGGGATAATACACAGTGATGTCACAGTACAGGGATAATACACACTGTGATGTCACAGTACAGGGATAATACACACAGTGATGTCACAGTACAGGGATGATATACACAGTGATGTCACAGTACAGGGATAATACACACTGTGATGTGTATAGCTGGTATCTACCACTATAAGGCCAGTGTATGTGGGAGTATTGGTATTTGTAAAATGAATTTTATACAGTGTCAATTGGTGTTAGTCGGTCATTAGTCAGTCACAATGGTAGTCGTGGTCATGGTGTGGCAGTATCATTTGTTTCTTGCTAGTAACGCTCACAACTAACAGTAAGCACCTTTTGTCTGGAGATGCTGACTATTTTTATTTTTTTGTACTGGTATTATCAGTAATATTGGTGTCAGTAACAGTATGACCATAATATGTATGATGACAATATTTCCTCCCTGTATGCTGGTATTATTGGTAATATTGGTCTCAGTATACAGGATTTGGTCAGTTACAGCATGATGGTAATATGTATGGTGATAATATTCCTCCTTGTATACTGATATTATTTGTAATATTAGTCTCAGTATACAGGTCATTGTTCGCACTAGCGTCTAGCTCACCGGTGCGTCATGGAGCCGCTTTGCCTGCACACCCTGGAATTAAGGGTACGTTCCCACACGGCGTATTTGCTGCTGCGTATTTTATTTTCCCTGTTGAAGTCAATGGGTAGGAAAATACGCAGCACCAAATACGCAGCAAATACGCAGCAAAATATGCCGTGTGGGAATGCACCCTTAAGCATGAAGTCTTGCAAAAGATTGGTGAGCTGCCTGTAATTTTTCTACATCATTGTGATTGGATGAACTGTCTTTACCTATATTACATGAGCACCACCATATTACAAGCCTGTGCTGTCTGATACTTTAGAGTCCGGATTATAGGACCAACGTATTTTTTGTGAACCACACAATACAGGTAGTGCCAGCACGCTTCTATCTACACATATATTACTTATGTTAATGTTTGACAGGGAACTGGCCAAAAAATAAGTGACATGTCACTTCTTCTCCACGTAGACACCTGCTGAAGCTGCCTTTAAAGTCAATGAGATCTTCATGGTCCCCCGATGCTGCCCTTGGCTTGGATATAATTTGCACGTGCAATGTATAAATGTGGTGTTGTTATAATTGCCCCCCCTACTTTTGTCCTGGCCCCCAGTGTGCCCCCCCAAAATTTGAAAGCTGGAGACGCCACTGCGTGTGGTGTCCCGGTACCGCATCCTATACGGTACCTGTTTTTAGGTCCCCATAGCCAGAGTCCCTAGGACTCTGTGGACCTTCAGTCTTTATTCTTATGCACCTATCGTTACTGGGAAGGGCGGCTATAGGCCGGAGAGTCATCTCAACATACAAGCCCTCAGCCTGGCGTCACCAACTATAGGGTTAACATTAACCCCTGATATACCAAAGAAAATCTCTGACTGTACTACCCCTACCCCTGAGACTTACCACACACGCAACTATAACTTCCAGCATGACAAGTCAGCAGTTTGCTGTTCGTGCATGCTGGGAGTTGTAGTTTTGCAACATCTGGAGGGCCTCAGTTTAGAGATCATTGCACAGTGATCTCCAAACTGTGGCCCTCCAGATGTTGCAAAACTACAAATCCCAGCATGCCCTGACAGCCAACAGCTGTCTGGGCATGCTGGGAGTTGTAGTTTAGCAACATAAGGAGGCTCACAGTTTACAGAAATCACTGCATGGTGACAATCAGATGTCCAAGACAGCTGATGTCCCCTAGACAGGAGCACTAGGATGGGTATGGGGGGGTTATAGGGGTCTGTTTGATGTTTTATTTCACACAGAGCTCACACAGGTCCAATCTCCTCACAGATCTCCCTACACTGAGGAGATCGGAGCTGTGAAAGGCAGTTTTTTTCAACTGCCTCTGTTGTGATTGGTCAATCTGGATTGATTGACCAATCACAACAATCAGGGGGCCAGGCCAGCCATGGGGAGACCCGCGGACGATGTCTGTGATGATCAGCTGTCTATGAAAGCTGAAGTCACTTCAATGTCACAGCATGTTTCCATGTTTACATGCTGTGACAGTTTAGCTTCAGGACGAGCCGGCTCATCTAACGCGGCAAGTACTCGCTGATTAGGACGATCAATTAATACTGATCGGTAATATCGACAATCTACTTCTCTGGTCTGACAACGTCACAAAATGTGGGCTCAAAATTGAGCAAAAAAGCCCCCAGAGTACGGATATTCATGGTGCGGCATAGTATGTTTTTAATACTTTTTTTTATTTCTGAGGACGGTGAATGGGACCAGAGCATTTTTTGCACATCTGACCACTGTCACTTTAAGCATTACTAACTCTGGGATGCTTTTACTTATGAAGTTGATTCCGAGATAGTTTTTTCGTGACATATTCTACTTTATCATAGTGGTAAGTTTTCGTCAATACTTGCATCATTTCTTGGTAAAAAATTCCAAAATTTGAAAATGTTGCTTTTTTTTTAACCTTGAAGCTCTCTGCTTGTGAGGAAAATAGACATACCAAATAAATTATATGTTGATTCACATATACAATCTCTTCATGTTTGCATCATAAAGTTGACATGTTTTTTTTTTTTACTTTTGGAAGACATCAGTGGGCTTCAAAGTTCAGCAGCAATTTTCAAATTTTTCTCAAAATTTTCAAAATCTGAATTTTTCAGGGACCAGTTCAGATTTGAAGTGGATTTGAGGGGTCTTCATATTAGAAATACCCCATAAATTACCCCATTATAAAAATTGCACCCATCAAAGTGTACAAAATTATATTCAGAATGTTTGTTAACCCTTTAGGTGTTTCACAGGAATAGCTGTAAGTTTAAGGAGAAAATTGAAGACCCAGTATTTACACCCCACTGGCGTTTGACAGATCTTTGGAACAGTAGGCTGTGCAAATGAAAAATTACAATTTTCATTTTCATGGACCACTGTTCCAAAAATCTGTCAGACACCTGTGGGGCGTAAATGCTCACTGTACCCCTTATTACATTATGTGAGGGGTGTAGTTTCCAAAATAGGGTCACATGTGGGGGCTTTGTAAACACACGTGGCCTTCAATTCCGGACAAAATTTATCTTTAAAAAGCCCAATGGTGCTCCTTCTCTTCTGAGCATTGTAGTTCACCCGCAGAGCACTTTACATCCACATATGGGGTATGTTCTTACTCAGAAGAAATGGGGTTACAAATTTTGGGGGGCTTTTTCATATTTTCCCTTGTGAAAATGAAAAATTTAGGTTAACACCAGCATATTATGTTTAGTTTTTTTTTTCTCATTTTCCCATCCAAATTTAATGAAAAATTTTCAAACACCTGTGGGGTGTTAAGGCTCACTGTACCCCTTGTTACGTTCCGTGAGGGGTGTAGTTTCCAAAATGAGCCGCTGTAAAATCAGCCACCCCTGTGCAAATCACCAAATTAGACCTCAAATGTACATAGTGCGCTCTCACTCCTGAGCCCTGCTGTGCGTCCGCAGAAAATTTTACGGCCACATATGGGGTATTTCCGTGCTCAGGAGAAATTGCGTTACAAATTTTGGGGGTCTTTTTTTCCTTTTACTGCTTGTGAAAATAAAAAGTAGTTGGCAACACCAGCAGGTTCGTGTAAACATTTTTTATTTTTTTTTTACACTAACAGGCTAGTGTAACCCCCAACTTTTCCTATTCATAAGGGGTAAAAGGAGAAAAAGACCCCCACGCCAGTGATTCCAAACAGGGTGCCTCGAGCTGTTGCTAAACTCCCAACATGCCTGGACAGTCAGTGGCTGTCCGGAAATGCTGGGAGTTGTTGTTTTGCAGCAGCTGGAGGCTCTGTTTTGGAAACACGGCCATACGATAAGTTTCTCATTTTTATTGGGGGGAGGGGGACAGTGTAAGGGGTGTATATGTAGTGTTTTACCCTTTATTATGTAGTGTAGTGTTTTTGGGGTACATTCGCACTGGCGGAGGTTTTCGTTGAGTTTCCCACTAGGAGTTTGGGCTGTGGCGAAAAATTTGCCGCAGCTCAAACTTGAAGCAGAAAATTCACTGTAAACTCGCCCATGTGAATGTACCCTGTACAATCACATGGGGAGGCAAACCTCCAGCTGTTTCAAAACTACAACTCCCAGAATGCACTGACAGACCATGCATGCTGGGAGATGTACTTTAGCAATAGCTGGAGGCACACTGGTTGGAAAATCTTCAGTTAGGTTCTGTGACCTGACTCAGTACTTTCCAAACAGTGTGCCTCCAGCTTTTGCAAAACTACGATTCCCAGCATGTACTGATCACCAAAGGGCATGCTGGGATTTGTAGTTTTGCAACAGCTGGAGGGTCACAGTTTAAGAGATCGCTGTACAGTGATCTCCAAACTGAGGCCCTCCAGATGTTGCAAAACTAGATATCCCAGCATGCCCAGACAGCAAACTGCTGTGTAGGCATGCTAGGAGTTGTAGTTTTGCAACATCTGGAGGGCTCCAGTTTAGAGACCACTGTATAGTGGTCTCAGACTGTAGACCTCCAGATGTTGCCAGGCAACTCACCAGCTTCCGTAGGATCCAAGGAGCCGCATCGTCGTTCTCCTCTTCTGCCGCCGATCACCCCCATCGATTGCCGCCTGCTACCGCCGCCCATGAGTAATTAAACTTCGGCGGCGGTCCCTGTCAGTTTCCCCATTCTGCCCAGCCTACTGTGGGTGGGCAGAACAGGGAAACCAAAAGTTAACCCCCCGCCCCCGATTTGCTATTGGTTGTCGCTTCTTGATGACCAATAGTAGGGATAGGAGGGGTGGCACCCCTGCCACCTCACTCCTATCCCTTCAGGGGGATCGTGGGTGTCTCGGACAACCGATATCCCCCTTATATTCCGGGTCACCATAGACCCGTATGACCCAGAATTGGCGACATGTTGCATGGGATGCCTGCTGAATGATTTCAGCAGGCATCCCGGTTCAGTCCCCAACCGGTGCGCGGCGGGGACTTAAATTCCCATGGGCGTATGTATATGCCCTGGGTACTTAACGATCAAAAACCCAGGGTGTATCCATACGCCCTGGGTCCTTAAAGAGTTAAGGGGTTAATAATAATAATAATAGTAATTAAAATAATGATATTGTTTCTACCATATCCACTTATCCAGAGATATTCTGCTAGAGTTATATTGTCATCCTCCATTCCTGGGAATCCACCTCTCCCCTTCTACAGATCTCTGATTCCTTAACCCCTTAAGGACTGAGCCCTTTTTCACCTTAAGGACTCGGCCATTTTTTGCAATTCTGACCACTGTCACTTTAAACATTAATAACTCTGGAATGCTTTTAGTTATCATTCTGAATCCGAGATTGTTTTTTCGTGACATATTCTACTTTAACATAGTGGTAAAATTTTGTGGTAACATGCATCCTTTCTTGGTGAAAAATCCCAAAATTTGATGAAAAATTTGAAAATTTTGCATTTTTCTAACTTTGAAGCTCTCTGCTTGTAAGGAAAATGGATATTCAAAATAATTTTTTTTTTTATTCACATATACAATATGTCTACTTTATATTTGCATCATAAAATTGATGATTTTTTACTTTTGGAAGACACCAGAGGGCTTCAAAGTTCCGCAGCAATTTTCCAATTTTTCACAAAATTTTGAAACTCGCTTTTTTTCAGGGACCAGTTCAGGTTTGAAGTGGATTTGAAGGGTCTTCATATTAGAAATACCCCATAAATGACCCCATTATAAAAACTGCACCCCCGAAAGTATTCAAAATGACATTCAGTAAGCGTTTTAACCCTTTAGGTGTTTCACAGGAATAGCAGCAAAGTGAAGGAGAAAATACACAATCTTCATTTTTTACACTCGCTTGTTCTTGTAGACCCAATTTTTGAATTTTTGCAAGGGGTAAAAAGGAGAAAATTTTTACTTGTATTTGAAACCCAATTTCTCTCGAGTAAGGACATACTTCATATTTCTATGTTAATTGTTCGGCGGGCGCAGTAGAGGGCTCAGAAGGGAAGGAGCGTCAAATGGTTTTTGGGGGGCATGTCACCTTTAGGAAGCCCCTATGGTGCCAGAACTGCAAAAAAACCCACATGGCATACCATTTTGGAAACTAGACCCCTCAGGGAACGTAACAAGGGGTAATGTGAACCTTAATACCCCACAGGTGATTCACGACTTTTGCATATGTAAAAAAAAAAAAAATTTTTTTACCTAAAATGCTTGGTTTCCCTAAAGTTTTACATTTTTAAAAAGGGTAATAGCAGAAAATACACCCCAAAATTTGAAGCCCAATTTCTCCCGATTCAGAAAACACCCCATATGGGGGTGAAAAGTGCTCTGCTGGCGCACTACAGGTCTCAGAAGAGAAGGAGTCACATTTGGCTTTTTTGAAGGAAATTTTGCTCTGGGGGCATGTCGCATTTAGGAAGCCCCTATGGTGCCAGGACAGCAAAATATAAACACATGGCATACCATTTTGGAAACTAGACCCCTCGGGGAACGTAACAAGGGGTAAAGTGAACCTTAATACCCTACAGGTGTTTCACGACTTTTGCATATGTAAAAAAAAATAAAAAAATTTACCTAAAATGCTTGGTTTCCCAAAAAATTTACATTTATACAAAGGGTTAAAGCAGAAAATACCCCCCAAAATTTGAAGCCCAATTTCTCCCGATTCAGAAAACACCCCATATGGGGGTGAAAAGTGCTCTGCTGGCGCACTACAGGTCTCAGAAGAGAAGGAGTCACATTTGGCTTTTTGAAAGCAAATTTTGCTCTGGGGGCATGCCGCATTTAGGAAGCCCCTATGGTGCCAGGACCGCAAAAAATACCCACATGGCATACCATTTTGGAAACTAGACCCCTCGGGGAACGTAACAAGGGGTTAAGTGAACCTTAATACCCCACAGGCGTTTCACGACTATTGCATATGTAAAAAAAATAAAAAAATTTTTACCTAAAATGCTTCTTTTCCCAAAAACTTTACATTTTTAAAAAGGGTAAAAGCAGAAAATACCCCCCAAAATTTGAAGCCCAATTTCTCCCGAGTACGGCGATACCCCATATGTGACCCTTAACTGTTGCCTTGAAATACGACAGGGCTCCAAAGTGAGAGCGCCATGCGCATTTGAGGCCTAAATTAGGGATTGCATAGGGGTGGACATAGGGGTATTCTACGCCAGTGATTCCCAAACAGGGGGCCTCCAGCTGTTGCAAAACTCCCAGCATGCCTGGACAGTCAACGGCTGTCCGACAATACTGGGAGTTGTTGTTTTGCAACAGCTGGAGGCTCCGTTTTGGAAACCATGGCGTACCAGATGTTTTTCATTTTTATTGGGGAGGGGAGGGGGGTTGTATAGGGGTATGTGTATATGTAGTGTTTTTTACTTTTTATTTTATTTTTTGTGTTAGTGTAGTGTAGTGTTTTTAGGGTACAGTCGCACGGGCGGGGGTTCACAGTAGTTTATCGCTGGCAGTTTGAGCTGTTGCAGAAAATTTGCTGCAGCTCAAACTTGCAGCCCGATACCTACTGTAAGCCTCCGCCCATGTGAGTGTACCCTGTACATTCACATTGGGGGGGACCTCCAGCTGTTGCAAAACTAAAACTCCCAGCATGCGCTGACAGACTGTACATGCTGAGAGTTTTAGTTTTGCAACAGCTGTAGGCACACTGGTTATGTATCACGGAGTTTGTGACCTTACTCAGTGTTTCAAAACCAGTGTGCCTCCAGCTGTTGCAAAACTACAACTCCCAGCATGTACGGTGCATGGTGTAAGGTGACTGCTGGGAGTTGTAGTTTGCAACTGCTGGAGGCACACCGGTCGTGAAACACTGAGTTAGGTAAAAAAAAAAACTCTAAGTTTCACAACCAGTGTGCCTTCAGCTGTTGCAAAACTACAACTCTCAGCAGTCACCGACAGCAAACGGGCATGCTGGGAGTTGTAGTTATGCAACCAGCAGATGCACCACTACAACTCCCAGCATGCACTTTAGCTGTTTGTGCAAGCTGGGAGTTGTAGTTATACAACAGCTGAAGGTACACTTTTCCATAGAAATAATGTGCCTCCAGCTGTTGCAAAACCATAAGTCCCAGCATGCCCATAAGGGAATGCTGGGAGTTGTGGTGGTCTGCCTCCTGCTGTTGCATAACTACAGCTCCCAGCATGCCCTTTTTGCATGCTGGGAGCTGTTGCTAAGCAACAGCAGGAGGCTGTCACTCACCTCCTGCTGTTGCTTCATCGCTGGACTGTCCCTCGCCGCCGCCGTCGCTCCTGGGGCCCCGATCCCAACATGGACGCCGGGGATCGGGGTCCCCAGCACCCGGGGTCGTCTTCCCGCACCCGCTCACGCCCTCCGGAAGAGGGGCGGAGCGGGTGCGGGAGTGACGCCCGCAGCAGGCGCCCTGATTGGTCGGCCGGTAATCCGGCCGACGAATCAGGGCGATCGTGAGGTGGCATCAGTGCCACCTCACCCCTGCAGGCTCTGGCTGTTCGGGGCCGTCAGAGACGGCCCCGAACAGCCAGTAATTCCGGGTCACCGGGTCACTGGAGACCCGATTGACCCGGAATCGCCGCAGATCGCTGGACTGAATTGTCCAGCGATCTGCGGCGATCGCCGACATGGGGGGGCATAGTGACCCCCCTGGGCGATATGCCGGGATGCCTGCTGAACGATTTCAGCAGGCATCCGGCTCCGGTCCCCAACCGGCTAGCGGTGGGGGCCGGAATTCCCACGGGCATATGGATACGCCCTGCGTCCTTAAGGACTCGGGATGCAGGGCGTATCCATACGCCCTGCGTCCTTAAGAGGTTAATCATCCAATAGGGGGGCTTGTTTTCCCACTTATGTGCAAAATCCATGTGGACAATATCTTCTGTCTCCATTACAAGCTGTATGTCCAATATGGGAAATGTGCCTTGAATTATGCAGCTCCTCGCTCACTTGTTAATGTATCAAGTGACCCAGAGCCCACCACGTGGAGGTGGCTGCATTTCGGGCTCCTCCCCACCCCCACCCCCAACCATATGCAGACCTTGTGTGACCCAATCAGCATCTTGTTAAACTGGTTCACATTGATCGTCAATGGCCTTTGCTGTAATACTTCTTAGCTTTGTATGTAGGAAGTAAAATGGCATCTTGAATGTGGTCATCATGCCGGTTACTGTCCGGTTGGCCATGGCCCATGCTCCAACCCACACATTGGATACATAATTGGACCACTTCAGTTTGCTTTTAGCATATTGCCAAGTCCGCTGCAGCCAAGACACTTTGGGCTCCGAGGCATCTTCAGAGGTTGTTGGTAAATCCATCTGGTTATCCGCCATGGTGACTGTCACATGATCGCTGTGCCTGGATTCATGTGGGTCTGAATTGTCACCTAAAGCCATGTCAATAGCCACATCTGCTCGCTGACCACGGTGCTTAATCTTCTTCCCAGGTATTTTATGGATCTCATAATATGGTGGAGTGACCTTATAATGATATAGGTTAGTATACCGCCAAAGGAAACTCGTCACGTAATGTATGAGACACACGACAGGCACCGAGAGAACTGGGATATCTGCAAAATAGCAAAAGCATACAATATATTAGACCTATATTCATTTATTTATGAATATATATATATATATATATATATAGATATGTGTGTGTTCACACAAAATCATTTATCTCACAGGAGTAAACCTTTACCCAATTGCTGTAAGAGACTTAAAAGGGTACTCTGCCCCTAGACATCTTATCCCCTATGTAAAGGATAGGGGATAAGATGTCTGATCGCCGGGGTCCCGCAGCTGGGACCCCAGTGATCTCTGTGCAGCACCTAGCCTTTGTTCAGAACACTGGGTGACAGGGTCGTAACGTCACAGCCACGCCCCTCGTGACATCATGCCACACACCCTCCCATAGACTTACATTGAGGGGGCGTGGCTGTGATGTCACGACCCCCACCACCCGCTCCAAGCATTCAGAACTCTACTATATTAACTTTACACTAATACATTCATGTTAAATCCATTTATAAACTGAAATTTAGGAAGTTTTCATTATTCCTACCTCTTAGCTTCATGGTCGCCGTCCCTACAGGATCCTTTTGCCTAAATAGACAAAATTCTCTTCAATTTGCAAAATAAGCGCAGGTCTAGTAGGAGAACGTGTTCACCCGCCGAACCGAGGAAATAAGTGTTAGGGATTGGATTCTACCCTGGAGAAAGTCTCTTTGATGTGTGATGTCACAGCAGATGACATCACGTGTATGTGTATCCATTGTAATGGCTGTACTGTACTTTACTTACACTATGTACAGTTATATACTGGGGGTTTACAAAGGATTTGAAGATTACAGTTTTAACCCCTTCAGGGTCACAGCCCTTTTTGGTCTTGAGGACAAAGGACATTTTCATTTTTACATTTTCATTTTTTCCTCCTCCCCTTCTAAGAGCCATAAATCTTTTAATTTTCCACCCAAAGACCAATATGAGTTGTTGTTTATTTTGCGACCAACTGTACTTTGTAATGTACGGTAACATAAAATGTACGGTACTATAAAAAAATGTATATATATTATTTACGGCTGGAAATTGAAAAGAAAACCACAATTTGGCAACTTTTGAGGGTTTTCGTTTTTATTCACTGACATGTTCTTTTTATACTGCGGGTCAATGCTTGGGTAAACGCTTTACTCTTTTTGTACTGCTTCAAAAAAATCTAACTTTTTGAACAATATAAGTATGTTTTAAACTGTATGAGGGCTAATTGTTTGCTGTATACGGAAAAATAAAAAAAAAGTTATAGAGGTCAGAAGAGGACAATTTTAAACGTACTAATTTTGGTGTAAAAGTAATAATTTTTTTTTAACAGAAGTAAAACAAAATCAAACCTTAATAAGCTGTGTATCAATTTAATCGTATGGATCTACAGAATATATATAAGGTGTCATTTTTACCGAAAAGTGCACTGTGTAGAATCTGAACCCCCTAAAAAAAAAAAAATCAGAATGGAGTTTTTTTTTTCCCCCTAGTTTTGCCGTAGATTTTGTGGTGAAATGATTGTTGTCATTACAAAGTACAATAGGTGGCACAAAAAAACAGCCCTTATAGGACTGTGTATGTAGAAAATTGAAAGTGTTATGATTTTAAGAAGGTGAGGAGGAAAAAACTAAGTGCAAAAATGAAAAAACCTGTCCTGAAGGGGTTAAAAATATATAAATACCGTATATCCCGGCGTATAAGATGACTTTTTAACCCCAAATTTTCTTCTGAAAAGCCGGGGGTCGTCTTATACGCCGGGTATTGAGGTCCGGGAGAGGAAAACTTCTGATTATCTGCCCGGGCCGGCTCCTGTGTGTAGCTGCAGGCGGGGGCCGGCCAGAGCAAGTAAAAACTAATACTGTATACTAAAAACCAGGGTGCCTCCAGCTGTTGTGAAACTACAACTCCCAGCACGGCAAAGTTGGGGGTCGTCTTATACGCCAAGTCATCTTATACGCCGGCATGGTCACTGCACCTGCACTCACATTTAAAGAAGATCTGTAGTGCTTATAACTTATCCCCCATCCTAAGGATAGGGTATAAGTTATAGATCACGGGGGGGTACGAGCGATCGGGCCCCCCGCCATCTTCTGTACGGGGCCACAGTTATGTACAGGAAAGGGGGCGTTCCATCCCCGCTTGACGCGGCAGCGGGCACGCCCCTCCATGTATTTCTATGGGAGTCATGGAAGGGCGTGCCGGCTGCCGCGTCATGCGGGAACAGAATGCCCCCTTTCCTGTTCATTGCCACGGCCCCATACAGGAGATCGCGGGGGGCCCCAGTGCTCGGACCCCCCCGCGATTTATAACTCATCCCCTATCCTTAGGTTGGGGTATAAGTTATAAGCACTAAAGATCTCCTTTAACCTGTTGGGGACGGAGGGCATACCTATACGCCCTCCGCCCACCACCTTTCTATAATGCGGGGCCACGCCGTGGCCCAGCGTCATAGCGGGTCGGGCCAGGCCCCTAACAACAGCCGGGAGCCGAGGCTAATAGCGAGCAGCACTGATCGTGGTTTCGCGCGCTATTAACCCTTTAGATGCAGCGTTCAACTTGATCACTGTCCGAACGCCGAATGATTGCTCAGTGCCTGAGATCCAGGTATGAGCAGTCAAGCGGCAGAATCATTGATCAATGGTTTCCTATGAGAAACCATTGATCAATGTAAAAGATCAGTGTGTGCAGTGTTATAGGTCCCTATGGGAGCTATAACATTGGAAAAAAAAAGTGAAAAATGCTTGAATCACCCCCCTTTTTCCTTAAAAAAAAAATCCAAAAACTGTGTAAATAAACATATATGGTATCGCCGCATGCAGAAATGTCGGAATTATAAAAATATATAGTTAATTAAACCGCACAGTCAATGGTATACGTGCAAAAAATAAGCCATCATATGGATTTTGTGGGGTTGTGATCTTTAAAAGGTAAGGAGGAAAAAACGAAAGTGCAAGAACGGGAAAACCCTCCGTACCCAAGGGGTTAATCCCTGGACATGTTTTATTCATATGGTTATGCTTGTATGGGCACTTAATCTGTGATTTGTTGTTTTCATCGGTACCACATTTGTGTATATGTGATTTTTGATGACTTTTTATTCCTTTTCTTTTTTTCCGGGATGTGATCACAATTCAGCATTGGACTTTGTTATTTTTATGTTTTATGTCGTTCACCGTATGGAGTCATTAACGTTATATTTTAGTCATTCAGACTATTCTACCAAATATGTTGATTTATTTTATTTAAAAAAAAAATTTTTTTTTGTTAAATGGGAAAAGAGGGGGAATTCATTTTTTTATTGGAGGAGGCACTTATTCCCTTTATTAAACTGTAACAGTTAATAGCTATATTTTGATATTTAACCCCTTAAGGATGCAGCTCATTTTCACCTTAACAACACGGCCCTTTTTTGCAAATCTGACCACTGTCACTTTATATATGAATAACTCTGGAATGATTTTACTTTTCATTCTGATTCTGAGATTGTTTTTTCGTGACATATTCTACTTTAACATAGTGGTAATTTTTGTCGTTACTTGCATCTTTTCTTGGTGAAAAATCCCAAAATTTTGAAAATTTAGCATTTTTCTGCCTGTAAGAAAAATGGACATTCCAAATTATATATTGATTCACAAATACAATGGGGGACATTTATCAAGGGATTTAGAGCTCTTTTTTTGCTTACAAAAGTCGCAGAAAAAGTCGCATTAGCACTTAAGCAATTTTTTGTGCGACTTTTGGCTGTAAGCAAAAAGCTACAAAAAAGCGTACGAAAGTAAATTTTATTTTTTACTTTGCAGTGGTCAGGGATTTATCAAGTGCGAAAGTCGCATAAAAAGTCGCAAGCCCTCAAAAACTGCATAAATATAAGCCAGCTCGGAGCTGGCACACAAAACGGCTTTTGAGAGCAAATTTTATATTTCCCGCTGGCAACCGTGATCACAGCTCCAGCGGGAAATATATTGCAACTGTACAAAGGAGCCCGGGCTGGCATCACTCTGCAGCCGCCCAGCTCTGTCTGATTCTAACCCCGCTACCCTAACATAATGACATCCCCCCCTTGTTTCCCACCCGCCTGCGCTGCACATCTCCCATCTGTCTGCTACCTGTTGCAAGACTACAACTCCCAGCATGTCCATACAGTGAGGGCATGCTGGGAGTTGTAGTATTGTAGCGGGCGGACAATGTGCGGCGCGGGCGGGTGGAAGACAAGGGGGGTGGGGGTTATATAAAGCAGTGTCCCCATCCCCATCATTGTATTAGGGTAGCGGGGATAGAATCGGAGGAACCCGGGCGGCTGAAGACTGATTCCAGCCTGGGCTCCTTTTAACAAACCTCGGCGCAGCAGAGTTTCTATTTCCCTTAATGTAATTTCATATTTCCCGCTGGGTCCCGTAATTGGCCAGGACCGAGCAGCCAATCACGGGAAATTTGATATTACATTAGGGACTAAAAGCTCCGTGGCTCCGCTAGATGTTAAAAGGAGACGGGCTGGCATCAGTCTGCACCCTCCCGGGCTCCTAAGATATCCTGCGGCACCGTGGTAAGGTGCCCGGGCTAACCTCACTTCAGCCGCCCGGGCTCCGTCAACTTTTATTTCCGCAGCGCCTGGTAAGGAGCCCGGGCTGACATAACTCAGCTGCCCCCCACGGGACTCCCACAGCCGTCAGGGAGATGTGTAGGTGCCGTCCCTGTCATCCCTCAGCACTGCAGTACACACCGAGAGATGGCAGGGACGGCTTCTGCACATCTCCCTGCCTGGCTGAGGGAGTCCCGGGCGGCTGCAGTGTTATGTCAGCCCGGGCTCCTTACTACAGCGCCGCAGAGTTTGGTGTAATTTCAAATTTCCCGCTGGGTCCCGTGTCACGTGACGACAGGAAATATGAAATTACAGTGATTCTCTGATCACTGCAGCCAAGGAGCGGAGCGCATTACCACCCGCTTCTCTGGCTGGCACGACTACAACTCCCAGCATGTCCTTACAGGAAGGGCATGCTGGGAGAGTTGTGTGCGGTGGGGGGGTTGACAAGCTTGTCACCTGCCCCCCTGCCGCAAAACTACAACTCCCAGCATACCCTTACAGTAAGAGCATGCTGGGAGTTGTAGGGGGGGGGGGGGTGACAAACTCCCACACCACATGACTACAACTCCCAGCATGCCCTTACTGTAAGGACATGCTGGGAGTTGTAGTTGTGTGGCAGGTGACAGGCTTTTCACCTGCCCCCCTAAAACTCCCAGCATGCCCTTACAGTAAGGATATGCTGGGAGTTTTATTCATGTGGTGCGGGAGATGGCTACCCCCGCCCCCCCCCCCCCCCCACACACACACACTACAACTCCCAGCATATCCTTACTGTAAGGGCATGCTGGGAGTTGTAGGGGGGCGGGTGACAAGCCTGTCACCTGCCCTCTGCCGCACAAATACAACTCCCAGCATGTCCTTATAATAATGATATGCTGGGAGTTGTAGTGTGTGCGTGGGGGGGGGGGGTAACAATCTCCCGCATCACATGACTACAACTCCCAGCATATCCTTACTGTAAGGGCATGCTGTGAGTTGTAGTCATGTGGTGCGGGAGATTGTCACCCCCCCTACAACTCCCAGCATGCTCTTACTGTAAGGGCATGCTGGGAGTTGTAGTCAGGCGCGGACGGGTGACAATAAATGTATTAACCTATTTTTCTTTTTTTCTCCTCATTTCAGATCCATGTATCCTGTGGACTACTTCGGATTTGGTGGACTGCTTCAATGACCAGCGTCTTTTTTAACCCCTTGCCGCAGAATGTCATATATATACGCGGGTTGTGCAGTGCGTTCGGGCATCCCGGCGTTTATAAATGACATTCAGTTAACCCGGCGATGCGCAGCATCGCACGGGTTAACTGGCAGAAGTCCCGCTGTTTCCAGCAGGGGACAACTTCTGCTTCACCCCCAGGACCATCCATTGATGGTCCTGGTCAGCGATCACTGTGATTGGTCCCTGTGGACCAATCACAGTGATCTGGGGTGAAAGTTCAGATCCCCCGCACTGCCCGCCCCTGGAAGTCGGGCAGAACGGGGGACGATGGCTGCGGGGGCTCGCAGGGACCTGCGGCATAGGGGGGGAACATCAGGGGACCGGCGGCCTTACCTGGCGGGACCGAGGAGCAGCGGCAGGACCGGCCCCATGGACGAGCAGCGACGGGACCGGCAGGTAAGTATATGGTCCTCAGAAGCAGCAGTGAAGATCTTCACTGCTGCTTCTAGGAGTCTGAAAACTATAACTCCCAGCACGCCTAGACAGCCTTTGGCTGTCTGGGGATGCTGGGAGTTGTAGTTTTGCAACATCTGGAGGGCCCCAGTTTGGAGACCATTGTATAATGGTCTCCAATCTGTGCTCTTCCAGCTGTTGCAAAACTACAACTCCCAGTATGCACTGACTGTCCAGGCATGCTGGGAGTTTTAGTTCAGCAAAATCTGGCCCTTCAGATGTTGCCGAACTACAACTCCCAGCATGCCCTTCAGCTGTCTGGGCATGCTGGGAGTTGTAGTTTTGCAACAACTGGAGACACACTGGTTGGGAAACATTGTCTGTTTCTAACTCAGTGTTTCCTAACCTGTGTGCCTCCAGCTGTTGCAAAACTATAACTCCCAGCATGCATGCTGGGAGTTGGGGTTTTGCAACAGCTGGTGACCCCCCCCCCCCCCCCCTGTGAATGTACAGGGTACATTCACATGGGCGAGGCTTTTACAATGGGTTTATCGCATCTTGAGATGCAGCAAATTTTGCGTCGGGAAACTCGCTGTAATCCCCCGCCCATGTGACTGTACCCTAAAAACACTACACTACACTAACACAAAATAAAATAAAAAGTTAAAAACACTACATATACACATACCCCTACACAGCCCCCCTCCCCCAATAAGAACGTCCGGTACGCCACTGTTTCCAAAGCAGAGCCTCCAGCTGTTGAAAAACAACAACTCCCAGTATTGCCGGACAGCCGTTGACTGTCCACGCATGCTGGGAGTTTTGCAAAAGCTGGAGGCACCCTGTTTGGGAATCACTGGCGTAGAATACCCCTATGTCCACCCCTATGCAAATCCCTAATATAGGCCTCAAATGCGCACGGCGCTCTCACTTTGGAGCCCTGTCGTATTTCAAGGCAACAGTTTAGGGCGACATATGGGGTATCGCCGTACACGGGAGAAATTGGGTTACAAGGTTTGGGGGGCTTTTTCTTCTTTAACCCTTCATGAAAAGGAAATGTTGGGGTCTACACCACAATGTTAGTGTAAAAAAATTTCATTTTTTACACTAACATGCTGATGTTGCCCTATACTTTACATTTTCAGAAGAGGTAAAAGGGAAAAAAGCCCCCCAAAATTTGTAATGCAATTTCTCCCGACTACAGAGATACCCCATATGTGAGCGCAAAGTGCTCTGGGGGCGCACAACAAGGCCCAGAAGGGAGAGCGCACCATGTACATTTGAGGTGATTTGCACAGGGGTGGCTGATTGTTACAGCGGTTTTGACAAACGCAAAAAAAAAAAAAAACCACATGTGACCCCATTTCGGAAACGACACCCCTCACGGAATGTAATGAGGGGTGCAGTGAGAATTTACCCCCCACAGGTGTCTGACGGATCTTTGGAACAGTGGTCCGTGAAAATGAAAACTTGTACAGCTCACTGTTCCAAAGATCTGTCAGACACCAGTGGGGGGCAAATGCTCACTGTACCCCTTGTTACGTTCCTCAAGGGGTTTTGTTTCCAAAATGGTATGCCATGTGGGTTTTTTTTGCTGTTCTGGCACCAGAGGGGCTTCCTAAATGCGATATGCCCCCCGAGCAAAATTTGCTCTCAAAAAGCCAAATATGACTCCTTCTCTTCTGAGCATTGTAGTTCGCCCATAGTGCACTTCAGGTCAACTTATGGGGTACCTCCATACTCAGAAGAGAAGGGGTTACAAATATTGGGGGGTATTTCCTGCTATTAACCCTTGCAAAAATGTGAAATTTGGGGGGAAACACACATTTTAGTGGAAAATGTTTTTATTTTTTTTTACATATGCAAAAGTCGTGAAACACCTGTGGGGTAATAAGGCTCACTTTATTCCTTATTACATTCCTCAAGGGGTCTAGTTTCCAAAATGGTATGCCATGTGGTTTTTTTTTGCTGTTCTGGCACCATAGGGGCTTCCTAAATGCGATATGCCCCCCGAGCAAAATTTGCTCTCAAAAAGCCAAATATGACTCCTTCTCTTCTGAGCATTGTAGTTCGCCCATAGTGCACTTCAGGTCAACTTATGGGATACCTCCATACTCAGAAGAGAAGGGGTTACAAATATTGGGGGGTATTTCCTGCTATTAACCCTTGGAAAAATGTGAAATTTGGGGGGAAACACACATTTTAGTGAAAAAAAATAATTTTTTTTTTTACATATGCAAAAGTCGTGAAACACCTGTGGGGTATTAAGGCTCACTTTATTCCTTGTTATGTTCCTCAAGGGGTCTAGTTTCCAAAATGGTATGCCATGTGAGGGTTTTTTGCTGTTCTGGCACCATAGGGGCTTCCTAAATGCAACATGCCCCCCAAAAACCATTTCAGAAAAACGTACTCTCCAAAATTCCCTTATCGCTCTTTCCCTTCTGAGCCCTCTACTGTGCCCGCCGAACACTTTACATAGACATTTGAGGTATGTGCTTACTCAAGAGAAATCGAGCTACAAATATAAGTATACATTTTCTCCTTTTACCCCTTGTAAAAATTCAAAAATTGGGTCTACAAGAACATGCGAGTGTAAAAAATGAAGATTGTGAATTTTCTCCTTCACTTTGCTTCTATTCCTGTGAAACACCTAAAGGGTTAAAATGATGACTGAATGTCATTTTGAATACTTTGGGGGGTGCAGTTTTTATAATGGGGTCTTTTGTGGGGTATTTCTAATATGAAGACCCTTCAAATCCACTTCAAACCTGAACTGGTCCCTGAAAAATAGTGAGTTTGAAAATTTTGTGAAAAATTGGAAAATTGCTGCTGAACTTTGAAGCCCTCTGGTGTCTTCCAAAAGTAAAAACTTGTCACTTTTATGATGCAGACATAAAGTAGACATATTGTATATGTGAATAAAAAAAAAATTATTTGTAAAAAAAAGCAGAGAGCTTCAAGCAGAGAGCTTCAAAGTTAGAAAAATGCAAAATTTTCAAATTTTTCATCAAATTTTAGGATTTTTCACAAGGAAAGGATGCAAGTTACCACAAAAATTTACCACCATGTTAAAGTAGAATATGTCACGAAAAAACAATCTCGGAATCAGAATGATAACTAAAAGCATTCCAGAGTTATTAATGTTTAAAGTGACAGTGGTCAGATGTGCAAAAAACGGTCTGGTCCTTAAGGCCAAACTGTTTAATGTTAATGAGAGTGTTTTTTGGAATACATTTTTTTTTAAACGTGTTTTTTTTTAATTACTTGAAAGGCTTAGTAGTGGAAGCTGTCTAATAGACGGAATCCATTACTAAGCCTATGCTTAGTGTTAGCCCCCAACACAGCTAGCGCTAACCTCCAATTATTACCCCGGTACCCACCGCCACAGGGGTGCCGGGAAGAGCCGGTACCAATAGGCCCGGAGGATCAAATATGGCGCTCCTGGGCCTAGGTGGTAACGGGCTGGCGTTAATTAGGCTGGGGAGGGCCAGTAACAATGGTCCTCGCCCACCCTGGTAACATCAGGCTGTTGCTGCTTGGTTGGTATTTGGCTGAAAATAAAAATAGGGGGAACCCTATAGTTACATAGTTACATAGTTAGTACGGTCGAAAAAAGACATATGTCCATCAAGTTCAACCAGGGAATTAAGGGGTAGGGGTGTGGCGCGATATTGGGGAAGGGATGAGATTTTATATTTCTTCATAAGCATTAATGTTATTTTGTTCCAGGAATGTATCTAATCCTGTTTTAAAGCTGTTAATTGTTCCAGCTGTGACCAGTTCCTGAGGTAGACCGTTCCATAAATTCACAGTCCTCACGGTAAAGAAGGCATGTCGCCCCTTTAGACTAAACCTTTTCTTCTCCAGACGGAGGGAGTGCCCCCTCGTCCTTTGGGGGGGTTTAACCTGGAACAGTTTTTCTCCATATTTTTTGTATGGGCCATTAATATACTTATATATGTTTATCATATCCCCCCTTAAACGTCTCTTCTCAAGACTAAACAATTGTAACTCCTTTAATCGCTCCTCATAGCTAAGATGTTCCATGCCCCATATTAGTTTAGTCGCGCGTCTCTGCACCCTTTCCAACTCCGCAGTGTCCCTTTTATGGACAGGTGCCCAAAACTGAACAGCATATTCCAGGTGAGGCCGTACCAATGCTTTATAAAGGGGGAGTATTATGTCCCTGTCCCTTGAGTCCATGCCTCTTTTTATACATGACAATATCCTGCCGGCTTTGGAAGCAGCAGCCTGACATTGCATGCTATTCTGTAGTCTGTGATCTACAAGTACACCCAGATCCTTCTCTACCAGTGACTCTGACAGTTTAATCCCCCCTAAGACATACGACGCATGCAGGTTATTAGTACCCAGATGCATAACTTTACATTTATCCACATTGAACCTCATTTGCCAAGTGGATGCCCAGACACTTAGTCTATCCAAGTCATCTTGTAACTTATGCACATCCTCTATAGACTGTACTGTGCTACAAAGCTTGGTGTCATCTGCAAAGATAGAAACAGAGCTGTTAATACCATCCTCTATATCATTGATAAATAAATTAAACAACAGCGGGCCCAGTACTGAACCTTGGGGTACACCACTAATAACCGGGGACCAATCAGAGTACGAATCATTGACCACCACTCTCTGGGTACGATCCATGAGCCAGTGTTCAATCCAGTTACAAACTAAAATTTCCAAACCCAAAGACCTTAACTTACCTGTCAGACGTCTATGAGGGACAGTATCAAATGCTTTAGCAAAATCCAGAAACACTATATCCACAGCCATTCCTCTGTCAAGGCTTCTACTCACATCTTCATGAAAGCAAATTAGATTGGTTTGACAACTTCTATCCTTAGTAAACCCATGCTGGCTATCACTTATAATACAATTATCCCCTATGTATTCCTGTATGTAATCCCTTATAAGTCCTTCAAACAATTTACCCACAATGCACGTTAAACTTACCGGTCTATAGTTTCCTGGGGAAGACCTAGAGCCCTTTTTGAAGATTGGCACCACATTCGCCTTGCGCCAGTCCCTTGGCACAATACCAGACACCAGAGAATCTCTAAATATCATGAACAGGGGTACAGATATTACTGAACTTACCTCTCTAAGAACTCTTGGGTGTAGTCCATCCGGTCCTGGGGATTTGCTTACATTTATATCACTTAACTTACCTTGTACCATCTCTACACTAAGCCAGTTCAGTACATTACATGTTGTGTTACCAGCACTGACCTGGCCAATGTCAGCTCCTTCTTCCATAGTGTATACAGAACTAAAGAACCCATTCAGTAGCTCCGCCTTCTCTTGATCGCCTGTGACAACCTCCCCATTATCATTATTAAGGGGTCCTACATGCTCTGTCCTTGGTTTTTTTGCATTTATATATCTAAAAAAATATTTAGGATTAGTTTTGCTTTCTTTGGCCACCTGTCTCTCATTTTGAATTTTTGCTGTTTTTATTACATATGCGTTTTTTTTTTTTTTTTAATAATTATTAATGCAAAACAAAGATAAGGTTCCCCCTATTTTTATCCAAATACCAACCAAGCAGCAACAGCCTGATGTTACCAGGGTGGGCAAAGACCATTGTTACTGGCCCTCCCAAGCCTAAATAACACCAGCCTGTTACCGCCTAGGCTCAGGAGCGCCATATTTGAGGCTTTGGGCCTGGTGGTACCGGCTCCTCCCAGCACCCCTGTGGTGGTGGGTACCGGGGAAATAATTGGGGTTTAGCACTAGCTGTTTTGGGGGCTAATGCTAAGCCTCAGCTTAATAATGGACTCTGTCTATAATACTGCTTCCACTACTAAGCATGCCAAGTAAATAAAAAAAAAACATCACATTTAAAAAAAATTTATTCCAAAAAAACACTCCCCCAAAAGTCCTCATTAACCATTTTATTAACATTAAACCAAAAAAATGCTAATCACTGCACTCCCCTGAATCTAAAGTAATCCACAAGATACACGGATCTGAAATGAGAAGACAAAAAATGAGTTAGTACATTTAGAGGAAAAAAACAAAGTGGTAAAAAGGGAAAAAAAAACATACATACCGTATATACTCGAGTATAAGCCGACTTTTTCAGCACGATTTTTCGTGCTGAAAACACCCCCCTCGGCTTATACTCGAGTGACCTATCCGCCCTCAGTGGTCTTCAACCTGCGGACCTCCAGATGTTTCAAAACTACAACTCCCAGTAAGCCAGGGCAGCCATCGGCTGTCCGGGCGTGCTGGGAGTTGTAGTTTTGAAACCTCTGGAGGTCCGCAGGTTGAAGACCACTGCGGCCTTTGACATCATCCAGCCCCCCCTCTCACCCCTTTTAGTTCTGTACTCACCTCCGCTCGGCGGGACGGTGCTCTACTGGTCCGGTGCTGCAGGACTGTGCGGTGGGAGGTCGTCCGGTGGAATAGTGGTTCCGGGCTGCCATCTTCACCGTGGGGGCCTCTTCTCCGCTCTTCGGGCCCGGAATAGTCACATTGCCTTGAGGACAACGCAGGGGGACGTTCATTACCAACGTCCGTCTGCGTTGTCGTCAAGGCAACGCCTCTATTTCGGGCCCGAAGCGCGGAGAAGAGGCCCCCCCGGTGAAGATGGCAGCCCGGAACCACTATCCCACCGGACGACCTCCCCACCGGACAGTACTGCAGCACCGGACCAGCGGAGCACCGTCCCGCCGAGCGGATGTGAGTACAGAACTAAAGGGGGTGAGAGGGGGGGCTAGATGATATTGAAGGCCGCAGTGGTCTTCAACCTGCGGACCTCCAGAGGTTTCAAAACTACAACTCCCAGCAAGCCCGATGGCTGCCCGGGCTTGCTGGGAGTTGTAGTTTTGAAACCTCTGGAGGTCCGCAGAAGACCACTGTATCAGACATTGACAAGCGGTGATGATGAAGGTGGGGGGGGGGGCTGATGACAAGGGGATGATGACAAGGGGATGATAAAGGGGGGGTGTGTGGGATGATGACAAGGGGATGATGAAGGGGGGGTGTGGGATTATGACAAGGGGATGATGAAGGGAGTGGGGATGATGACAAGGGGATGATGACAAGGGGATGATGAAGGGGGGGTGTGGGATTATGACACGGGGATGATGAAGGGGTGGGGATGATGACAAGGGGATGATGACAAGGGGATGATGAAGGGGGGGTGGGATTATGACAAGGGGATGATGAAGGGAGTGGGGATGACGACAAGGGGATGATGAAGGGGGTGTGGGATTATGAAAAGGGGATGATGACAAGGGGATGATGAAGGGGGTGGAGATGATGACAAGGGGATGATGACAAGGGGATCGGCTGTCCGGGCTTGCTGGGAGTTGTCGTTTTGAAACCTCTGGAGGTCCGCAGGTTGAAGACCACTGCGGCCTTCGACATCATCCAGCCCCCCCTCTCACCCCCTTTAGTTCTGTACTCACCTCCGCTCGGCGGGACGGTGCTCCGCTGGTCCGGTGCTGCAGGACTTCCCCACCGGACAGTTCTGCAGCACCGGACCAGCGGAGCACCGTCCCGCCGAGCGGATGTGAGTACAGAACTAAAGGGGGTGAGAGGGGGGGCTAGATGATATTAAAGGCCGCAGTGGTCTTCAACCTGCGGACCTCCAGAGGTTTCAAAACTACAACTCCCAGCAAGCCCGGACAGCCGATGGCTGCCCGGGCTTGCTGGGAGTTGTAGTTTTGAAACCTCTGGAGGTCCGCAGAAGACCACTGTATCAGACATTGACAAGCGGTGATGATGAAGGTGGGGGGGGGGGCTGATGACAAGGGGATGATGACAAGGGGATGATGAAGGGGGGGTGTGGGATGATGACAAGGGGATGATGAAGGGGGGGGATTATGACAAGGGGATGATCAATTGGGGGTGTGGGATTATGACAAGGGGATGATGAAGGGGGTGGGGATGATGACAAGGGGATGATGACAAGGGGATGATGAAGGGAGTGGGGATGACGACAAGGGGATGAGGACAAGGGGATGATGAAGGGGGGGTGTGGGATTATGACAAGGGGATGATGAAGGGGGGTGGGGATTATGAAAAGGGGATGATGACAAGGGGATGATGAAGGGGGTGGGGATGATGACAAGGGGATGATGAAGGGGGGTGTGTGGGATGATAAGGGGATGATGAAGGGGGGGTGTGGGATGATGACAAGGGGATGATGAAGGGGGGGTGATGACAGGCGGTGATGATGAAGGGGGGGATGATGACAGGCGGTGATGATGAAGGGGGAATGATGACAGGCGGTGATGATGAAGGGGGGATGATGACAGGCGGTGATGATGAAGGGGGGATGATGACAGGGTGATGATGAAGGGGGGATGATGACAGGCGGTGATGATGAAGGGGGGATGATGACAGGGTGATGATGAAGGGGGTGTTAATGACGGGGGTCTGGATGATGACAGGGGGGATGATGTATTTCCCACCCTAGGCTTATACTTGAGTCAATAACTTTTCCTGGGATTTTGGGGTGAAATTAGGGGCCTCGGCTTATATTCGGGTCGGCTTATACTCGAGTATATACGGTGTATGTATATATATATATATATATATATATAAAAATTCAAAGCTGCAAAATTGTGTTCTGTAGTCATTTATTAGTTTTTGCTTATGTGTGCAAAAAAAAAAAAAAAATGGTATTCAAAAGTGATTTATTGGTTTTTGCTTATGTAAGCCAAATTTATCAACCCCCTGTGGTAGTTTAATAATGTGTCACACAAAAGCAAAACCAAAAGCAAGAAAAAAAATGCCAACAGAACTCGATTACCAAAGCAACAATGATAAATGTCCCCGAATATGTCTACTTTATGTTTGCATCGTAAAGTTTTCATGTTTTTATTTTTTTAAGACATTAGAGGGCTTTAAAGTATAGCAGCATTTTTTCAAACTTTTCACGAAAAATAAAAAATCAGAATTTTTCAGGGACCAGTTAAGTCTGAAGTGGATTTGAGGGGCCTTTCTGTGAGAAATATACCACAAATGACCCCATTGTAGAAACTGCACCCCTCAAAGTATTCAAATGCCATTAAGAAAGTTTGTTAACCCTTTAGGTGTTTTACAGGAACAGCAGCAATGTGGAGGAGAAAAATTAAGATTTCCATTTTTTATACTAACATGTTCATGTGGCCCAATTTTTTTTTACATTTTTGTAAGGGTTCTTAGGAGAAAAAGTCCCACAAAATTTGTAGCCCAACTTCTCTTGAGTATGGAAATACCTCATATATTGACGCAAAGTGCTCTGTGGGCTCACAACATGGCTCAAAAGGGAAAGAGCAACTGTGGGATTTTAGAGGGTGAATATTGCTGAAATGGATTTTGGGGGGCATGTTGCATTTAGCAAGCCCCCATGGTGTCAGAACAGCAAAAAAAAAAAACACATGGCACACTATTTGGGAAACGACACCCCTCCAGGAACGTAACAAGGGGTACAGCGAACCTTAACACCTCACAGGTGTTTGACAGGTTTGCATTTAAGTTGGACGTGAAAGTGAAAAATTAGATTTTTATACCCCTTGTTATGTTCCATGAGGGATGCAGTTTCCAAAATGGGGTCACATGTGGGTATTTTTTTTTGTGTGTTTATGTCAGAACCGTTGCAACTTTCAGCCACCTCTGTGCAAATCACCAATTTAGGCCTCAAATGTACATAGTGCGCTCTCACTCCTGAGCCTTGTTGTGCATCCGCAGAGCATTGTACGCCCACATATGGGGTATTTCCGTACAAATTTTGGGGGTCTTTTTTGAAAATAAAAAGTATGGGACAACACCAGCATGTTAGTGTAAAAAAACATACTGGTGTAGACCCCAACTTTTCCATTTCATAAGGGGTAAAATTAGAAAAAGCCCCCAAAATTTGTAACACAATTTCTCCCGAGTACGGAAATACCCCATATGTGTCCCTAAACCGTTTCCTTGAAATATGACAGGGCTCCAAAGTGAGAGAGCACCATGCGCATTTGAGGACTAAATTAGAGATTTGCATAGGGGAGGACCCAGATGCAAGCATTACAATTGACTCTGCTACCATAAATACCCTACAGCAGTGTTTCCCAAACAGGGTACCTCCAGCTGTGGCAAAACTCCCAGCATGCCTGGACAGTCAATGGCTGTCCGGCAATGCTGGAAGTTGTTGTTTTGCAACAGCCGGAGGCTCCTTTTTGCAAACAGTGCCGTACCAGACGTTTTAAATTTTTATGGGGGAGGGTGTACACTGTGTAAGGGTATATGTATATGTAGTGTATTACTCTTTATTTTGTGGTAGCGTAGTGTAGGGTTTTTAGGGTATATTCCCACGGGCGGGGGTTCATAGTGAGTTTCCCGCTGGGAGTTTGAGCTGCGGTGGAAAATTTTCTGCAGCTCAAATTTGTAGTGGGAAACTTACTGTAAACCCCAGCTTGTGTGAATATACCCTGTACGTTCACATCATTGGGGGGGGGGGGGGTCAAACCTCCAGCTGTTGCAAAACTTCAACTCTCAGCATGGACTCACAGACCGTGCATGCTGGGAGTTGTAGTTTTGCCACAGCTGGAGGCCCACTGGTGAGGAAAACCGTGTTAGGGAACAGACAAACTCAGTGCTTCCCCACCAGGGTGCCTCCAGCTGTTACAAAACGAACACTCCCAGCATAAACGGTCTGTCAGTGCATGCTGGGAGTTGTAGTTTTGCAACAGCTGGAGGCACACTGGTGGGGAAACACTGAGTTAGGTTCTGTTACCTTACTGTGTTTCGTCACCAGTGTGCTTCTTGCTGTGGCAAAACTACAACTCCCAGCATGCACTGATGGCCAAAGGGCATGCTGGGAGTTGTAGTTATGCAACAGCTTGAGGCACGTGTGGTGTCCCGGTACCGCATCCTATACGGTACCTGTTTATAGGTCCCCATAGCCAGAGTCCCTAGGACGTCGGGGTCCTTTTGTATAGTCCGGGCTTGCTGGGAGTTGTAATTTTGAAACCTCTGGAGGTCCGAAGGGTTGAAGACCACTGCGGCCTTCAACATCATCCAGCCCCCCCTCTCACCCCCTTTAGTTCTGTACTCACCTCCGCTCGGCGGGACAGTACTCCGCTGGTCCGGTGCTGCAGGACTGTCCGGTTTGGAGGTCGTCCGGTGGGATAGTGGTTCCGGGCTGCCATCTTTTCTTGCTTTTGGTTTTGCTTTTGTGTGACACATTTATTAAACTACTACAGGGGGTTGATAAATTTGGCTTACATAAGCAAAAACCAATAAATCACTTTTGAATACCATTTTTTTTTTTGCACACATAAGCAAAAACCAATAAATGACTAAAGAACACAATTTTGCAGCTTTGAAAAAAATGTGATATATATACACACACCGTATATACTCGAGTATAAGCCGACCCGAATATAGGCAGAGGCCCCTAATTTCACCCCAAAATCCCAGGAAATACATCATCACCGCCTGTCATCATCCCCCCTTCATCATCACCGCCTGTCATCATCCCCCCTTCATCATCACCGCCTGTCATCATCCCCCCTTCATCATCACCGCCTGTCATCATTCCCCCTTCATCATCACCGCCTGTCATCATCCCCCCCCTTCATCATCACCGCCTGTCATCATCCCCCCCTTCATCATCACCGCCTGTCATCACCCCCCCTTCATCATCCCCTTGTCATCATCCCACAACCCCCCTTCATCACCCCCTTGTCATCATCCCCTTTTCATCATCCCCACCCCCCTTCATCATCCCCTTGTAATCATCCCACACCCCCCCCCCTTCATCATCCCCTTGTCATCACCCCCACCCCCCTTCATCATCCCCTTGTCATCATCCCCTTTTCATCATCCCCACCCCCTTCATCATCCCCTTGTCATAATCCCCCCCCTTCATCATCCCCTTGTCATCATCCCACACCCCCCCCTTCATCATCCCCTTGTCATTATCCCCTTGTCATCAGTCCCTCCCCCCCCCCCACCTTCATCATCACCGCTTGTCAATGTCTGATACAGTGGTCTTCTGCGGACCTCCAGAGGTTTCAAAACTACAACTCCCAGCAAGCCCGGGCAGCCATCGGCTGTCCGGGCTTGCTGGGAGTTGTAGTTTTGAAACCTCTGGAGGTCCGCAGGTTGAAGACCACTGCGGCCTTCGACATCATCCAGCCCCCCCCTCTCACCCCCTTTAGTTCTGTACTCACCTCCGTTCGGCGGGACGGTGCTCCACTGGTCCGGTGCTGCAATACTGTCCGGTGGGGAGGTCGTCCGGTGGGATAGTGGTTCCGGGCTGCCATCTTCACCGGGGGGCCTCTTCTCCGCGCTTCGAGCCCGAAATAGAGGCGTTGCCTTGACGACGACGCAGACGGACGTTGGTAATGAACATCCCCCTGCGTTGTTGTCAAGGCAACGTGACTATTCTGGGCCCGAAGCGCCCACCCCTAGTCCACCCCTAGTCACCTCTCACCCCTATAGTTATTACTCTAGTCATATGCTCCTTATTTGTGGAAGTTTAACTGTATAAAATGTACATAAATAGTTAATTACCTTTGAGAAGCGTAGCAGGACCTGCGGGTCACGTGATCAGGTAAACTCAATGGTATTTTTGCTTGAGGACCTTTGGAGGTCCCTGTGACATAATGCACTCATTTCCTTTGTGACGGTGAGGGACAAATGGCTGGACCAATCAAAACGGCCCCGCCCCTGCCCATATAAGGGCGCGGTGGCCATTAATCTCTCTTGGTTTCTGGCTGTTGACGAGAAAGGATCTGCGCTGCTGTCATCAGTGTGTCTAGGCCTTAGCCTTGCGGCGACGGCTGTTCTATTCCAAATTGCGAGTGTATCAATCACTAAACACTCTGCAAGACCACCGGACCTTATCTATCCCCTAAATCCGGACGGATCTTCGCAATATACCCTGAATTCAGAGACTATTATCTAAAGTCAAGGTCCGCAACATCTGTCAGTCATTTAAGTATAGAGAGACTGTTTAATTGAGACTGTTACTACTCTGTGGATGTACCGCAAGCCTTTAAGTAAAGTTTATGCAAGTTCAAATTCAACTATCTTGTGGACCTTCAGTCTTTATTCTTATGCACCTATCGTTACTGGGAAGGGCGGCGATAGGCCGGAGAGTCATCTCAACATACTAGTCCTCAGCCTGGCGTCACGAACTATAGGGTTAACATTAACCCCTGATATACCAAAGCAAATCTCTGACTGTACTACCCCTACCCCTGAGACTTACCACACACGCAACTCTAACTTCCAGCATGGCAAGTCAGCAGTTTGCTGTTCGTGCATGCTGGGAGTTGTAGTTTTGCAACATCTGGAGGGCCACAGTTTAGAGATCACTGCACAGTGATCTCCAAACTGTGGCTCTCCAGATGTTGCAAAACTACAAATCCCAGCATGCCCTGACAGCCAACAGCTGTCTGGGCATGCTGGGAGTTGTAGTTTAGCAACATAAGGAGGCTTACAGTTTACAGAAATCACTGCATGGTGACAATCAGATGTCCAAGACAGCTGATGTCCCCTAGACAGGAGCACTAGGATGGGTATGGGGGGGTTATAGGGGTCTGTTTGATGTTTTATTTCACACAGAGCTCACACAGCTCCAATCTCCTCACAGATCTCCCTACACTGAGGAGATCGGAGCTGTGAAAGGCAGTTTTTTTCAACTGCCTCTGCTGTGATTGGTCAATCTGGATTGATTGACCAATCACAACAATCAGGGGGCCAGGCCAGCCATGGGGAGACCCGCGGACGATGTCTGTGATGATCAGCTGTCTATGAAAGCTGAAGTCACTTCAATGTCACAGCATGTTTCCATGTTTACATGCTGTGACAGTTTAGCTTCAGGACGAGCCGGCTCATCTAACGCGGCAAGTACTCGCTGATTAGGACGATCAATTAATACTGATCGGTAATATCGACAATCTACTTCTCTGGTCTGCCAACGTTACAAAATGTGGGCTCAAAACTGAGCAAAAAAGCCCCCAGAGTACGGATATTCATGGTGCGGCATAGTATGTTTTTAATACTTTTTTTATTTCTGAGGACGGTGGATGGGTTTTTGCGGGATAGTTGGAGTGCAGCTATTTAGTGCCAGGCAGGCTAGTTAGGGTGTCACCAGATGCGGTACCCCCCCTGTCACTCTCTAGCAATGCTACTGGTAATAAAGGGTAGATAAAGAACTTCAGCTATTTACATAAGGGAAAACTTTTCTGCTTTAACCCCTTAAGGATCGAGGTCATTTTGGCCTTAAGGACCAGAGCATTTTTTGCACATCTGACCACTGTCACTTTAAGCATTACTAACTCTGGGATGCTTTTACTTATGAAGTTGATTCCGAGATAGTTTTTTCGTGACATATTCTACTTTATCATAGTGGTAAGTTTTCGTCAATACTTGCATCATTTCTTGGTAAAAAATTCCAAAATTTTAAAATTTTGCTTTTTTTTTAACCTTGAAGCTCTCTGCTTGTGAGGAAAATAGACAAACCAAATAAATTATATGTTGATTCACATATACAATCTCTTCATGTTTGCATCATAAAGTTGACATGTTTTTTTTTTTACTTTTGGAAGACATCAGTGGGCTTCAAAGTTCAGCAGCAATTTTCAAATTTTTCTCAAAATTTTCAAAATCTGAATTTTTCAGGGACCAGTTCAGATTTGAAGTGGATTTGAGGGGTCTTCATATTAGAAATACCCCATAAATTACCCCATTATAAAAACTGCACCCATCAAAGTATACAAAATTATATTCAGAATGTTTGTTAACCCTTTAGGTGTTTAACAGGAATAGCAGTAAGTTTAAGGAGAAAATTGAAGACCCAGTATTTACACCCCACTGGCGTTTGACAGCTCTTTGGAACTGTAAGCTGTGCAAATGAAAAATTACATTTTTCATTTTCAAGGACCACTGTTCCAAAAATCTGTCAGACACCTGTGGGGCGTAAATGCTCACTGTACCCCTTATTACATTACTTGAGGGGTGTAGTTTCCAAAATGGGGTCATATGTGGGAGGGGTCCATTGTTCTGGCTCTATGGGGGCTTTGTAAACACACGTGGCCTTCAATTCCGGACAAAATTTATCTTCAAAAGCCCAATGGTGCTCCTTCTCTTCTGAGCATTGTAGTTCACCCGCAGAGCACTTTACATCCACATATGGGGTATGTTCTTACTCAGAAGAAATGGGGTTACAAATTTTGGGGGGCTTTTTCATATTTTCCCTTGTGAAAATGAAAAATTTAGGTTAACACCAGCATATTATGTTTAGTTTTTTTTTTCTCATTTTCCCATCCAAATTTAATGAAAAATTTTCAAACACCTGTGGGGTGTTAAGGCTCACTGTACCCCTTGTTACGTTCCGTGAGGGGTGTAGTTTCCAAAATGAGCCGCTGTAAAATCAGCCACCCCTGTGCAAATCACCAAATTAGACCTCAAATGTACATAGTGCGCTCTCACTCCTGAGCCCTGCTGTGCGTCCGCAGAGAATTTTACGCCCACATATGGGGTATTTCCGTGCTCAGGAGAAATTGCGTTACAAATTTTGGGGGTCTTTTTTTCCTTTACTTGCTTGTGAAAATAAAAAGTAGGGGGCAACGCCAGCATGCTAGTGTAAACATTTTTATTTTTTTACATTAACAGGCTGGTGTAACCCCCAACTTTTCCTGTTCATAAGGGGTAAAAGGAGAAAAAGCCCCCCAAAATTTGTAGTGCAATTTCTCCAGAGTACGGAAATACCCCTTATGTGGCCCTAAACTGTTTCCTTGAAATACGGCTGGGCCCCGAAATGAGACAGCGCCTTGCGCATTTGAGGACTACATTAGGGATTGCATAGGAGTGGACATAGTGGTATTCTACGCCAGTGATTCCAAACAGGGTGCCTCCAGCTGTTGCTAAACTCCCAGCATGCCTGGACAGTGAGCGGCTGTCCGGAAATGCTGGGAGTTGTTGTTTTGCAGCAGCTGGAGGATCTGTTTTGGAAACACGGCCATACGATACGTTTCTCATTTTTATTGGGGGGGGGGGAGACAGTGTAAGGGGGTGTATATGTAGTGTTTTACCCTTTATTATGTAGTGTAGTGTTTTTAGGGTACATTCGCACTGGCGGAGGTTTACGTTGAGTTGCCCACTAGGAGTTTGGGCTGTGGCGAAAAAATTTGCCGCAGCTCAAACTTGAAGCAGAAAACTCACTGTAAACTCGCCCATGTGAATGTACCCTGTACATTCACATGGGGAGTTAAACCTCCAGCTGTTTCAAAACTACAACTCCCAGCATGCACTGACAGACCATGCATGCTGGTAGATGTACTTTAGCAATAGCTGGAGGCACACTGGTTGGAAAACCTTCAGTTAGGTTCTGTGACCTGACTCAGTACTTTCCAAACAGTGTGCCTCCAGCTTTTGCAAGACTACAATTCCCAGCATGTACTGATCGCAGAAGGGCATGCTGGGAGACGTAGTTATGCAACAGCTGGAGGTACGCAACTACAACTCCCAGCTTGCCGAGACAGCTGTTTGCTGTTTGGGCATGCTGGGATTTGTAGTTTTGCAACAGCTGGAGGGTCACAGTTTAAGAGATCGCTGTACAGTGATCTCCAAACTGTGGCCCTCCAGATGTTGCAAAACTACATATCCCAGCATGCCCAGACAGCAAACTGCTGTGTAGGCATGCTAGGAGTTGTAGTTTTGCAACTTCTGGAGGGCTCCAGTTTAGAGACCACTGTATAGTGGTCTCAGACTGTAGACCTCCAGATGTTGCCAGGCAACTCACCAGCTTCCGTAGGATCCAAGGAGCCGCATCGTCGTTCTCCTCTTCTGCCGCCGATCACCCCCATTGATCACCGCCTGCTACCGCCGCCCATGAGTAATTAAACTTCTGCGGCAGTCCCTGTCAGTTTCCCCATTCTGCCCTGCCTACTGTGGGTGGGCAGAACAGGGAAACCGAAAGTTAACCCCCCCCCCCGCCCCCAATTTGCTATTGGTCGTCGCTTCTTGATGACCAATAGTAGGGATAGGAGGGGTGGCACCCCTGCCACCTCACTCCTATCCCTTCAGGGGGATCGTGGGTGTCTCGGACAACCGATATCCCCCTTATATTCCGGGTCACCATAGACCCGTATGACCCGGAATTGGCGACATGTTGCACGGGATGCCTGCTGAATGATTTCAGGAGGCATCCCAGTCCAGTCCCCAACCGGTGCGCGGCGGGGACCTGAATTCCCACGGGCGTATGTATACGCCCTGGGTACTTAACGATAAAAAAACCAGGGTGTATCCATACGCCCTGGGTCCTTAAGGAGTTAAGGGGTTAATAATAATAATAGTAATAAAAATTATGATACTGTTTCTACCATATCCACTTATCCAGAGATATTATGCTAAAGTTATATTGTCATCCTCCATTCCTGGGAATCCACCTCTCCCCTTATACAGATCTCTGATTCCTTAATCATCCAATAGGGGGGCTTGTTTTCCCACTTATGTGCAAAATTTGTTTCCATGTGGACAATATCTTCTGTCTCTATTACAAGCTGTATGTCCAATATGGGAAATGTGCCTTGAATTATGCAGCTCCTCGCTCACTTGTTAATGTATCAAGTGACCCAGAGCCCACCACGTGGAGGTGGCTGCATTTCGGGCTCCTCCCCACCCCCACCCCCAACCATATGCAGACCTTGTGTGACCCAATCAGCATCTTGTTAAACTGGTTCACATTGATCGTCAATGGCCTTTGCTGTAATACTTCTTAGCTTTGTATGTAGGAAGTAAAATGGCATCTTGAATGTGGTCATCATGCCGGTTAGTGTGCGGTTGGCCATGGCCCATGCTCCAACCCACACATTGGATACATAATTGGACCACTTCAGTTTGCTTTTAGCATATTGCCAAGTCCGCTGCAGCCAAGACACTTTGGGCTCCGAGGCATCTTCAGAGGTTGTTGGTAAATCCATCTGGTTATCCGCCATGGTGACTGTCACATGATCGCTGTGCCTGGATTCATGTGGGTCTGAATTGTCACCTAAAGCCATGTCAATAGCCACATCTGCTCGCTGACCACGGTGCTTAATCTTCTTCCCAGGTATTTTATGGATCTCATAATATGGTGGAGTGACCTTATAATGATATAGGTTAGTATACCGCCAAAGGAAACTCGTCACGTAATGTATGAGACACACGACAGGCACCGATAGAACTGGGATATCTGCAAAATAGCGACAGGATACAATATATTAGACCTATATTCATTCATGTATTTATGTATATATATATATATATATATATGTCTGTGTGTATGTTCACACAAAATCATTTATCTCACAGGAGTAAACCTTTACCCAATTGCTGTAAGAGACTTAAAGGGGTACTCTGCCCCTAGACATCTTATCCCCTATGTAAAGGATAGGGGATAAGATGTCTGATCGCCGGGGTCCCGCAGCTGGGACCCCAGTGATCTCTGTGCAGCACCTAGCCTTTATTCAGAACACTGGGTGACAGGGTCGTAACGTCACAGCCACGCCCCTCGTGACATCACACCACACCCCCTCCCATAGACTTACATTGAGGGGGCGTGGCCGTGATGTCACGACCCCCACCGCCCGCTCCAAGCATTCAGAACTCTACTATATTAACTTTACACTAATACATTCATGTAAAATCCATTTTTAAACAGAAATTTTGGAAGTTTTCATTATTCCTACCTCTTAGCTTCATGGTCACCGTCCCTACAGGATCCTTTTGCCTAAATAGACAAAATTCTCTTCAATTTGCAAAATAAGCGCAGGTCTAGTAGGAGAACGTGTTCACCCGCCGAACCGAGGAAATAAGTGTTAGGGATTGGATTCTACCCTGGAGAAAGTCTCTTTGATGTGTGATGTCACAGCAGATGACATCACGTGTATGTGTATCCATTGTAATGGCTGTACTGTACTTTACTTACACTATGTACAGTTATACTGGGGGTTTACAAAGGATTTGACGATTACAGCTTTAACCCCTTCAGGGTCACAGCCCTTTTTGGTCTTGAGGACACAGGAAATTTTCATTTTTATGTTTAAAATTTTTCCTCCTCCCCTTCTAAGAGCCATAAATCTTAAAATGTTCAACCTAAAGACCCATATGAGGGTTTGTTTCTTTTGCGACCAACTGTACTTTGTAATGAAACCTTTAATTTTAACATAAAATATATGGTACTATAAAAATGTATATATATTATTTGCGGCAGGAAATTGAGAAGTAAACGGCAATTTTGCAACTTTTGATAGTTTTTATTTTTACACAGTGAAGTGTATGATAACACCGACATGTTCTTTTTATACTGTGGGTCAATGTTTGGGTACACGCTTTACTCTTTTTGTACTGTTTAAAAAAAAAAATCAAACTTTTTGAACAATGTAAGTACGTTTTAAATTGTACGAGGGCTAATTTTTTTCCGTATACATCCCTGCATACGGAAAAAGTCATAGAGGTCAGAAGAGGACAATTTTAAAGGTACTAATTTTGGTGCAAAAAGTTATAACTTTTAATGTTAAACAAAATCAAACCTTAATGAGCTGGATATCAATTTAATTGTATGGATCTAAAGAACAAGGTGTCATTTTTACCGAAAAGTGCACTGTGTAGAATCGGAAGTCCCTAAAAAAAAATTCAAAATGGTGTTTGTTTTTTTTTCAATTTTGCCCCACTAATATTTTTTTTCTCGTTTTGCTGTAGATTTTGTGGTGAAATGATTGATGTCATTACAAAGTACAATATGTGGCGCAAAAAAACAGCCCTTATAGGAGTCTGTGTTATGATTTTAAGAAGGTGAGGAGGAAAAAACTTAAGCGCAAAAATGAAAACCTGTTGTCCTGAATTTTTCATGTTCACTGCACCTGCACTCACATTTAACCCCTGGACATGTTTTATTCATATGGTTATGCTTGTATTGGCACTTAATCTGTGATTTGTTGTTTTTATCGGTACCACATTTGCGTACATGTGATTTTTGATGACTTTTTTTTATTTTATTTTTTTCTGGGATGTGATCACAATTCAGCATTGGACTTTTTTTATTTTTACGTTTTATGCCGTTCACCATATGGAATCATTAACACTATATTTTAATAATTCTGACTTTTCTGGACATTGTTATGCCAAATATGTTGACTAATTTTTTTTTTTTTTTACAAATTTTTATTTGTAAAATGGGAAGAGGGGGAATTAATTTTTTTATTGGAGGAGATACTTATTCCCATTATTAAATTATAACAGTTAATAGCTATCTTTTGATTTTTAATACTGATCAGTAATATCGACAATCTACTTCTCTGGTCTCAAGATCTCTGGAGATGGCGCACTACAATGCTCAGAAGAGGAGGAGCGCCATTGAGCTTTTGGAGAGAGAATTTGTTTGGAATGGGAGTCAGGGACCATGTGCGTTTACAAAGGCCCCCGTGGTGCCAGAACAGTGGACCCCCCACATGTGAACCGATTTTGGAAACTACACCCCTCACAGAATTTAATAAGGGGTGCAGTGAACATTTACACCCCACTGGCGTTTGACAGGTCTTTGGAACAGTGGGCTGTGCAAATGAAAAAATGCATTTTTCATTTTCAAGGGCCACTGTTCCAAAATTCTGTCAGACACCTGTGGGGTGTAAATGCTCACTGTACCCCCTTATTACATTACATGAGGGGTGTAGTGTCCAAAATGGGATTACATGTGGGGGGGGGGGTCCATTGTTCTGGTACTATGGGGGCTTTGTAAACACACGTGGCCTTCAATTCCGGACAAAATTTATCTTCAAAAGCCCTATGGCACTCCTTCTCTTCTCAGCATTGTAGTTCACCCGCAGAGCACTTCACATCCACATATGGGGTATGTTCTTAATCTGAAGAACAAATTTTGGGGGGCTTTTTTTCCTATTTTCCCTTATGAAAATGAAAAATTTAGGGTAATGCCAGCATTTTAGTGATTTATTTTTTTTTTTTCATTTTCCCATCCAACTTTAATGAAAATTATTTAGTGTTAAGGCTCACTATACCCCTTATGTTCTGTGCGGGTTGTAGTTTCCAAAATGGGGTCACATGTGGGTATTTATTTTTTTGCGTTTATGTCAAAACCACTGTAAAATCAGCCACCCCTGTGCAAATCACCAATTTAGGCCTCAAATGGTCATGGTGGGCTCTCACTCCTGAGCCTTGTTGTGCGTCTGAGAGCATTTTACACCCACATATGTTGTATTTACGTGCTTTTCCTTTTACCGCTTGTGAAAATAAAAAGTATGGGGAAACATCAGCATGTTAGTGTAAAAATTTTAATTTTTTTACACTAACAGGCTGGTGTAGCCCCCAACTTTTCCTTTTCATAAGGGGTAAAAGGAGAAAAAGCCCCCCAAAATTTGTAGTGCAATTTCTCCCGAGAACGGAAATACCCCATATGTGTCCCTAAACTGTTTCCTTGAAATACGACTGGGCCATGTGCATTTGAGGACTAAATTATTGATTGCATAGGGGTATTCTTCGCCAGTGATTCCCAAACAGGGTGCCTCCAGCTGTTGCTAAACTCCCAGCATGCCTGGACAGTCTTTGGCTGTCTGGAAATGCTGGGAGTCGTTGCTTTGCAACAGGTGGAGGCTCCGTTTTGGAAACACTGCCATACGATACATTTTTCTTTATTGAAGCGGAAAACTCACTGTAAACTCGCCCGTGTGAATGTACCCTGTACAGACCGTGCCTGCTGGGAGTTGAACTTTTGCAACAGCTGGAGGCACACTGGTTGGAAAACCTTCAGTTAGGTTCTGTTACCTAACTCAGTATTTTCCAACCATTGTGCCTCCAGCTGTTGCAAAACTACAACTCCCAGCATGTACTGATCGCCAAAGGGCATGCTGGGAGATGTACAGGGTGGGCCATTTATATGGATACACCTTAATAAAATGGGAATGGTTGGTGATATTAACTTCCTGTTTGTGGCGCATTAGTATATGTGAGGGGGGAAACTTTTCAAGATGGGTGGTGACCATGGCGGCCATTTTGAAGTTGGCCATTTTGAATCCAACTTTTGTTTTTTCAATAGAAAGAGGGTCATGTGACACATCAAACTTTTTGCGAATTTCAAAAGAAAAACAATGATTTGCTTGGTTTTAATGTTCATGAGTTATTTAGAAGTTTCTGACCACTTCTAAAATGTGTTCAATGTGCTGCCCATTGTGTTGGATTGTCAATGCAACCCTCTTCTCCCACTCGTCACACACTGATAGCAACACCGCAGGAGAAATACTAGCACAGGCTTCCAGTATCCGTAGTTTCAGGTGCTGCAGAATGGGCAAAAGAAATATTGGAACAGGACCCTCAGTTTACGCAGAAGATTTGTTCAGTGATGAGGCAAACTTTTATGTGAATGGTGAAGTTAAAGGGGTACTCCACCCCTAGACATCTTATCCCCTATCCAAAGGATAGGGGATAAGATGCCTGATAGCCTCACGCCCCTTCCCATAGACTTGCATTTAGGGGACGGGGCGTGACGTCACATGAGGGAGGAGTCATAACATCACAAACTTCTGTTCCCATGGTCGGGACTCAGACCCTCCAGCGCTTCCCGAGCAGAAAAAAAGGTGGGTGCCGCATGCTATATTGCGGGGGTCCCCAGCGGCGGGACCCCCGCGATCAGACATCTCGCTATAAGATGTCTAGGGGTGGAGTACCCCTTTAACAATCAAAACCACCGCTATTGGTCTGACACTAACCCACATTGCATAGATCCCTGCAAGACTGTTGGAACACAAAAATTGATGGTATGGTGTAGTATATGGGGTACAAAGATAGTGGGGCCATTCTTCATCAATGGAAACCTCAAGGCCACTGGATATGCGAAATTGCTACATGATGATGTGTTTCCCTCTTTATGCACTGAAGCTGGCACGTTCCCTGAGTTTTTTCTAGCAAGATGGTGCACCACCACATTATGGGTGTCAGGTCCGAGCATTCCTAGATGAAAAGTTTCCTGGAAAGTGGATTTGTCATCGTGGGCCAGTTGAATGGCCCCCAAGGTCTCCCGATCTGACCCCCTTAGACTTTTATCTTTGGGGTCATCTTAAGGCAATTGTCTATTCTGTGAAGATACGAGATGTGCAGCACCTGAAACTACGGATACTGGAAGCCTGTGCTAGCATTTCTCCTGCGGTGTATATAGTAGTATATAGCAGTGTATACGGATACTGGAAGCCTGTGCTAGCATTTCTCCTGCGGTGTTGCTATCAGTGTGTGAAGAGTGGGAGAAGAGGGTTACATTGACAATCCAACACAATGGGCAGCACATTGAACACTATGTAAGTGGTCAGAAATTTGTAAATAACTCATGAAAGAATAAAGTTACGTTAAAACCAAGCACATCATTGTTTTTCTTGTGAAATTCCCAATAAGTTTGATGTGTCATATAACCCTCTTCTTATTGAAAAAACTAAAGTTGGATTCAAAATGGCCAACTTCAAAACGACCGCCATGGTCACCACCCATCTTGAAAAGTTTCCCCCCTCACATATACTAATGTGCCACAAACAGGAAGTTAATATCACCAACCATTCCCATTTTATTAAGGTGTATCCATATAAATGGCCCACCCTACAGTTATGCAACAGTTGGAGGTACGCAACTACAACTCCCAGCATGCCAAGACAGCTGTTTGCTGTTTGGGCACGCTGGGATTTGCAGTTTTGCAACATCTGGAGGGCTACAGTTTAGAGACCACTGCACAGTGATCTCCAAATTGTGGCCCTCCAGATATTGCTAGGCAACTCACCAGCTTCCGTAGGATCCAGGGAGCCGTACCGCCATCCTCTTCTGCCGCCGATCGCCGTCCGCTGCTGCCACCGATGGGTAAGTGGACTTCGGTGACGGTCCCTGACGGTTTCCCCGTTCTGACCCACCTATTGTGGGTGGGCAGAATGGGGAAACCGAAAGTTAACCCCCCCCCCTGTCCCCAAACTGCTAAAAATAAATAAATAAATGTTTTATGGTCACTGCACTTGCACTCACATTTAACCCCTGGACATGTTGTATTCATATAGTAATTGCTTGTATGGGCACTGGTAATCATGGAATATTATATGAGATGCTCCGCCAGAATTTTCCATGATTCAAAATTTGGTGACAAACTCAGCAATTTTGACGGAAAAAAAAGGGTTGCGAAAAAGAACTCTCACATATTTTAGTCCCTTAAGGACAGAGCCCTTTTTCACCTAAAAGGGGTACTCTGCCCCTAGACATCTTATCCCTTATCCAAAGGATAGTGGATAAGATGGAAGATTGCCGGGGTCCCGCTGCTGGGGACCCCCAGGATCTCTGCTGCGCCACACCTCTATTGTTACTGCACAGAGCGTGTTTGCTCTGCGCGTAATGACGGGTGATACAGGGGACGGAGCATCGTGATGTCACGGCTCCGCCCCCTCGTGACGTCACGACCCGCCCCCTCAATACAAGTCTATGGGAGGGGGCATGGCGGTTGCCACACCCCCTGCCACAGACTTGCATTAAGGGGGTGGGCCGTGATGTCACAAGGGGCGGAGCTGTGACGTCACGCTGCTCCGTCCCTTGTATCACCCGTCATTACGCAGAGAGTGAACTCGCTCTGTGCAGTAATAATAGTGCGGTGCCGCAGCGGCGATCCCGGGGGTCCCCAGCAGAGGGACCCCGGCGATCGGACATCTTATACCCTATCCTTTGGATAGGGGATAAGATGTGTAGGGGCGGAGTACCCATTTAAGGATTCAGCCCTTTTTTGCAATTCTGACCACTGTCACTTTATACATTAATAACTCTAAGATGCTTTTACTGATTATTCTGATTCCGAGATTGTTTATTCGCGACATATTCAACTTTAACACAGTGGTAAATTTTCATCGTTACTTGCATCCATTCTTGGTGAAAAATCCCCAAATTTCATGAAAATTTTGCATTTTTCTAACTTTGAAACTCTCTGCTTTTAAGGAAAATGGATATTGCTAATAAATGATATATTGATTCCCATATACAATATGTCTACTTTATATTTGCATCATGAAGTTGATATGTTTTTGCTTTTGGAAGACATCAGAGGGCTTCAAAGTTCAGCAGCAATTTTCCAATTTTCCACAAAATTTTTTCAGGGACCAGTTCAGTTTTGAAGTGCGTTTGAGGGGTCTTCTTATTAGATATACCCCATATATGACCCCATTATAAAAACTGCACCCCCCAAAGTATTCAAACTGACATTCAGAAAGTGTGTTAACCCTTTAGGTGTTTCACAAGAATAGCAGCAACGTTAAGGAGAAAATTCAAAATCTTCATTTTTTACACTCGTATGTTCTTGTAGAACCATAGAAACATAGAATGTGTCGGCAGATAAGAACCATTTGGCCCATCTAGTCTGCCCAATAATCTGAATACTATGAATAGTCCCTGGCCCTATCTTATATGAAGGATAGCCTTATGCTTATCCCATGCATGTTTAAACTCCTTCACTGTATTTGCAGCGACCACTTCTGCAGGAAGGCTATTTCATGTATCCACTACTCTCTCAGTAAAGTAATACTTCCTGATATTAATGCAAAGACCTTTGCCCCTCTAATTTAAAACTATGTCCTCTTGTGGTAGTTTTTCTTCTTTAAAATATGCTCTCCTACTTTTCCTTGTTGATTCCCTTTATGTATTTAAAAGTCTCTATCATATCCCCTCTGTCTCTTCTTTCTTCCAAACTATACATGTTAAGGTCCTTTAACCCCTTAAGGACCGGGGTTTTTTCCATTTTTGCATTTTCGTTTTTTGCTCCTTGCCTTTAAAAAATCATAACTCTTTCAATTTTGCACCTAAAAATCCATATGATGGATTTTTGCGCCACCAATTCTACTTTGTAATGACATCAGTCATTTTGCCCAAAAATCTGCGGTGAAACGGAAAAAAAAATCATTGTGCGACAAAATTGAAAAAAAAACGCAGTTTTGTAACTTTTGGGGGCTTCCGTTTCTACGTAGTACATTTTTCGGTAAAAATGACACCTTATCTTTATTTTGTAGGTCCATACGATTAAAATGATACCCTACTTATATAGGTTTGATTTTGTCGGACTTCTGGAAAAAATCATAACTACATGAAGGAAAATTAATACGTTTAAAATTGTCATCTTCTGACCCCTATAACTTTTTTATTTTTCTGTGTATGGGTAGTATGAGGGCTAATTTTTTACGCCCTGATCTGAAGTTTTTAACGATACCATTTTTTACATTGATAGGACTTATTGATCGCTTTTTATTCATTTTTAAATGATATAAAAAGTGACCAAAAATGCACTATTTTTGACTTTGGAATTTTTTTGCGCGCACGCCATTGACCGAGTTGTTTAATTAATGATATATTTTTATAATTCGGACATTTCCGCACGCAGTGATACCATATATGTTTATTTTTATTTACACTGTGTTTTTTTTTTTTTTTATTGGAAAAGGGGGGTGATTCAAACTTTTAATAGGGGAGGAGTTAAATGATCTTTATTCACTTTTTTTTTTGCAGTGTTATAGGTCCCATAGGGACCTATAACACTGCACAAACTGATCTTCATCATTGATCACTGGTTTCTCATAAGAAACCAGTGATCAACGATTCTGCCGCATGACTGCTCAGGCCTGGATCTCAGGCACTGAGCAGTCATTCGGCGATCGGACAGCGAGGAGGCAGGTAGGGGCCCTCCCGCTGTCCTGTCAGCTGTTCGGGATGCCGCGATGCAGCTCTGAGCGCGCGGCTAAAGGGTTAATAGCGCGCGGCGCCGCGATCGGCGCTGCGCGCTATTAGAGGCGGGTCCTGGCTTCACTATGACGCTGGGCCCGCCGTGATATGACGCGGGGTTACTGTGTAACCCCGCGTTATATCAGGAGAGCAGGACCAAGGGCGTACCTGTACGCCCTTGGTCCTTAAGGGGTTAACCTTTCCTTGTAAGTTTTATTCTGCAATCCATGTACTAGTTTAGTAGCTCTTCTCTGAACTCTCTCTAGAGTATCTATATCCTTCTGGAGATACGGCCTCCAGTACTGCGCACAATACTCCAATTGAGGTCTCACCAGTGTTCTGTACAGCGGCATGAGCACTTCTCTCTTTCTACTGCTTATACCTCTCCCTATACAGCCAAACATTCTGCTAGCGTTTCCTGCTGCTCTTTTACATTGTCTACCTACCTTTAAGTCTTCTGAAATAATTACCCCTAAATCAATTTCCTCAGATACTCAGGTCAGGGCAGTGTCAAATAATCTATATTCTGCCTGAGGGTTTTTACGCCCCAGGTGCATTATCTTGCACTTATCCACATTTAATTTCAGTTGCCAGAGTTCTGACCATTCTTCTAGTTTGCCTTAATCCTTTTCCAATTGGCGGATCCCTCCAGGAACATCAACCCTGTTACATATCTTTGTGTCATCAGCAAAAAGACATACCTTACCATCGAGACCTTCTGTAATATCGCTAATGAAGATATTAAACAATATTGGTCCCAGTACAGATCCCTGAGGTCCCCACTGGTGACAAGACCTTGCTCTGAATATTCTCCATTGACTACAACCCTCTGTTGTCTGTTACTCAGCCACTGCCTAATCCACTCAACAATATTGGAGTCCAAGCTCTATGACTGTAGTTTATTGATAAGTCTTCTATGTGGGACAGTGTCAAAAACCTTACTAAAATTTAGATATGCAATGTCTACTGCCCCTCCGCCATCTATTAGTTTAGTCACCCAGTCAAAAAAATCTATAAGATTTGTTTGAAATTATCTCTCTGAAGTCAACCCATGTTGTTTTTCATCTTGCAATCCATGGGATTTTAGATGTTCCACAATCTTATCCTTTAGTAGGGTTTCCATTAATTTCCCCACTATTGATGTCAGACTTACTGGCCTATAGTTGCTTGATTCCTCCTTACTACCTTTCTTGTGAATGGGCACAACATTTGCTAATTTCCAATCTTCCGGGACGGCTCCTTTAACCATTGATTGGTTAAATAAATCTGCTAACGGTTTTGCTAGCTCACCACTAAACTCTTTTAATAATTTTGGGTGTATCCCATCAGGCCCCTGTGATTTATTTGTCTTCACTTAAGGCAGTCGGCTAGCCCCTTATTCTCTTCTACATGCCTTCCTTCCTTTGTTTTTAATTTAGTTATTCCTTTTTTTGATTTCCTTTTTTCATTTATATATCTGAAGAATGTCTTATCCCCTTTATTCACAGACTGAGCTAGTTTTTCTTCTGCCTGTGCTTTAGAAGTTCTTATAACTTGCTTGGTCTCTTTCTGCCTATCTTCATTGCTCTGGTTGTTTTATAATTACTAAATGCTAGTTTTTTTTGATTTTGGCCACTTCTGCTGAGTACCACAGTGGTCTCTTCCTTTTTCTGCTTTTACTGACAAGTCTTGTGCAATTTTCTGTTGCCTTCAATAAAGCGTCTTTTAAGTAGTCCCATTTCTCCTGAACTCCATGTAATTTGTTCCAGTCTGATAGGGACTCATTTATGACTAATTTCATTTTTGAAAATTCTGTTTTTCTAAAATCTAAAACTTTTGTTTTTGTGTGGTGTGACTCCTTCACTGTTCTTATATTAAACCACACTGACTGGTGATCACTAGATCCAGAGCTTTCGCCTACAATAACATCATATACCAAATCTCCATATGTGAATACCAAATCCAAAATGGCCTCCTTCCGCGTTGGCTCCTCAACCACTTGTTGTAGAGATAATCCCAGTAGGGAATTTAGAATATTTGTACTCCTGGCCGAATCAGCTATTTTGGTTTTCCAGTTTATATCCGGAAGATTGAAGTCTCCCATAATGATAACTTCTCCTTTCATTGTCATTTTAGATATTTTTTCAACTAGTAGATCATCTACTTCTTTAACTTGGCCAGGTGGTCTGTATATCACACCTACACGAGTTACTGCACGGTTACCAAACTGCAACGTAACCCAAACTGACTCTGTGGTTTCCTCACTAACTTGTATTAGGTTAGATTTTATGCTATCTTTCACATACAGGGCCACTCCTCCTCCTTTCTTGCCTTCTCTTTCTCTTCTGTATAAAGAGTACCCTGGTATGGATATGTCCCAGTTATTCCATTCATTAAACCATGTCTCAGTAACGGCATTGGTTGTGTAGTGTTTTTATGGTACATTCACATGGGCGGAGATTTACAGTAAGTTTGAGCTGCGATGGAAAATTTGGAAAAACTCCCAGCATGCACTGGCAGACCATATATGCTGGGAGTTGTAGTTATGCAACAGCTGGAGGCACATTGGTTGGGAAACACAGAGTTTGTTACTTTACTCAGTGTTTCGCAACCATTGTGCCTTCAGCTGTTGCAAAACTAGAACACCCAGCATGTACAGTCTCAGTGCATGCTGGGAGTTGTATTTTTGCAACAGCTGGAGGCACACTGGTTGCAAAACACTGAGGTAGGTAACAAACTCTGTTTCACAACCAATGTGTCTCCAGCTGTTGCAAAACTGCAACAATCAGCATGCATTGACAGCCGAAGGGCATGCTGAGAGTTGTAGTTTTGCAACAGCTGGAGGCACACTGCTACAACTCCCAGCATACCCTTTGGTAGTCTGTGCATGTTGGGAGGTGTAGTTATGAAAAACTAGATGCACACTTTTTCATAGAAAAAATGTGCCTCCAGCTGTTGCATTACCACAACTCCCAGCATGCACAGACTACCAAAGGGCATGCTGGGAGTTGTAGTTGGAACTCCAGCTGTTGCAAAACTACAACTCCCAGCATTCCCTTTGGCTTTGCATGCCGAGAGTTGTTGCTAAGCAACATCAGGAGGTGAACAGGCCTCACCTCCTGCTGTATCCTGCCGCCGGGACCGCCGCACTGTATCCTGCCGCCGGGCCCAATCCTGCTGCTGCTTCGACCGATCAATCACGTGATCGTGAGGTGTCACCCATGCCACCTCACTCCTGCTGAGTAAGGGGGAATGGGGCTGTCTCGGACAGCCCCATTCACCCTTTTTTTCCGGGTCACCGGGTCACCAGAGACCCAATTGACACGGAATAACCACAAATCGCACATCTGAATGGACCTCTGGACCCCCCCTGGGCAATATGCCGGGATGCCTGCTGAACGATATCAGCAGGCATCCCGGTCCATGCCCAGCGAACGGCAGGAGCTGGAAGAACGCAGGGCATACCTATACGCCCTGAGTCCTTAAGGACTCGGAAATGGGGGCATATGGATACGCCCTGCGTCCTTAAGGGGTTAATATTTTAAAAGCAGCACAAGAGACCTTTAAAAATGTGAGGAGAAAAAAAATGGTGTGATTAATATCGCTGGAACAGAAATGACAGTAATTTTTTAATATCTCACCCAATGTGAACTGAACTCAACCCACTTGTAAGTCTGAGTTTACCTGCTACTACATTGAGATGTGGTGACTGGGGTGTTGCAGTATGTAACAGGGTCTGGTTGTATAAACCCTGGGGGCAAGATGTTGTTAACCCCTTAGTGTTCGTGACGCCAGGATGTGTTTATTCCGGTATGGTAACCGCCGTCAACCAATCCAGAAATGGTTTGTAATAAAGGAATGTCCACAGCAAGGATTCTGAATAAACTGGAACTTTTACTTGAAATGTTTAGGGAACAGTCTTTACAATTATGCAGTTCCTTCAGAGGCAACCGGGACACAGGATACCTTGCAGGCTTGCTGGGACTTGTAGTTTTGAGGATATTTATGCAGGCCACTGTGCTACTAATATATTCCTTAGCTGAGGAGTAGTCACTGGATTTGTAGAGAGAATTGTAACTCACGTTTTAGAAGTGGCTGTGTTTCTTTAGGCTTTGGCCTAGATGAGATGAATTTGCAGTATACAGGACTTTGTGCTTCCTTTTAAGTCCAAGAGATAAGAGAGAGAGAATAGAGACTTCAGCACCTTATATACTAGGGGGCTGGACTAAAGCCCATTGGTTGCTAATGCCTGGGGTTCCTGTGCCCATGGAACTCTGGGTATATCACATGACAGTAGATCACATGACCAAGGAAGGTCCTATACATTTTATACAAACTGTACAACTTTATACATATGAATAATAGATGCACATAATGAATATACACTGCATTTATATGAGACAACAAGGGGGGAGCCCTGCAGGAGATCCCTATGGACCTAAGAGACTCTTCCTGAAGGGACAGGTCCTGTACCGGGACACCTCAAATCCCCTTGTTTAATGAAAGTCGCCCTCAACGTCTGTCCCCTTAGGGAGAGGAGCGAAATGGCCATTGGGCCGAATGTAGTTCTGAAGCATTTAACTATAACGTCCAATTTCAGTACACATTAAAATGTCCATACATGCTCTGTAACTTGGGAACAGGAGGATATTGGTTAACTTTAGTACTTGCTGGATATAATTTACCATTTAATGGTTGAGACAAGGTTCCTTAAAGGGGTACTCCGCTGCCCTGTGTCGGAAGCTCCGCTCCCCAGCGTCCGGAAGTTTATTGTTCCTGACGCTGTGTGCGGGCTTCCGTGTTCAGGGCTGCCCCTCGTGACGTCACGCCCGCCCCCTTCATGATGTTATGCCCGCCCCCTCAATGAAAGTCTATGGGAAGGGGGCATGATGGCCATCGTGCCCCCCTTCTCATAGTCTTTCGCTGAGGGGGAGGGCGTGACATCACGAAGGGGGCCGGCGTGACGTCACGAGGGGCAGCCCTGAACACGGAAGCCCGCACACAGCGTCCGGAACAATAAACTTCCGGACGCTGGGAAGCGGAGCATCGGACACAGGGCAGCGGAGTACCCCTTTAAGAACACAGCCATGAATATGGTAACAATACTTTTACATTTTACAACAATACCTTTATTTATTTTTATTATTGTTTTTTTTATAGAGATATACCTACATATTATTATGCATCTCTAATGACTATGCACATATTATTAGTACTATCACATTTGACTGACTGACAATCTTACTGACATTTGACTGCTATATAGAGTGGGGATCAAAAGTTTGGGCACCCCATGTAAAAATTTGTATTAAAGAAGCCAAGGAAAGATTGAAAAATCTCCAAAAGGCATCAAATTACAGATTTGACATTCTTATAATACGTCAACAAAAGTTAGATTTTATTTCCATCATTTACACTTTCAAAATAACAGAAAACAAAAAGATGGCGTCTGCAATAGTTTGGGTACCCTGCAGAATTTATAGCATGCACTGCCCCCTTTGCACAGCTGAGACCTGCCAGTGTCATGGATTGTTCTCAATCATCATCTGGGAAGACCAGGTGATGTGAATCTCAAAGGTTTTAAATGCCCAGACTGATCTGACCTTGCCCCAACAATCAGCACCATGGGTTCTTCTAAGCAGTTGTCTAGAAATCTGAAACTGAAAATAGTTGATGCTCACAAAGCTGGAGACGGCTATGAGAAGATAGCAAAACATTTTCAGGTGTCAATATCCTCTGTTCGGAATGTAATTAAGAAATGGCAGTCATCAGGAACAGTGGAAGTTAAAACAAGATCTGGAAGACCAAAAAAATATCAAACAGAACAGCTCGCAGGATTGTGAGAAAAACAATTCAAAACCCAGAAAGATCTGGCAGACACTGGAGTTGTGGTACACTATTCCACTATAAAAACATACTTGTACAAATATGGTCTTCATGGAAGAGTCATCAGAAGAAAACCTCTTTTACATCCTCACCACAAAAATTAGCGTTTGACCGTTTTGGAAACAAGTTCTGTGGATCGATGAGGTTAAAATTGAACTTTTTGGCCGGAATGAGCAAAGGTACGTTTGGAGAAGAAGGGGAACAGAATTTAATGAAAAGCACCTCTGTCCAACTGTTAAGCATGGGTGAGAGGATAAATCATGCTTTGGGGTTGTATTGCAGCCAGTGGCACAGGGAACATCTCACGAGTAGAAGGAAAAATGGATTCAATAAAACTTCAGCAAATTTTGGATGATAACTTGATGCCATCTGTGAAAAAGCTGAAGTTAAATAGAGGATGGCTTCTACAAATGGATAATGATCCTAAACACACCTCGAAATCCACGGGGGATTACATCAAGAGGCGTAAACTGAAGGTTTTGCCATGGCCTTCACAATTTCCCAACCTCAACATAATTGAAAATGTATGGATAGATGTTGAAAGAACAGTGCGTGACAGACAGCCCAGAAATCTCAAAGAACTGGAAAACTTTAGTAAGAAAGAATGGGCAAAGATACCTCAAACAAGAATTGAAAGACTCTTGGCTGGCTACAAAAAGTGTTTACAAGCTGTGATACTTGACAAAGGGGGCAGTACAAGATATTAACTCTGCAGGGTGCCCAAACTTTTGCAGACAGCATTTTTTTGTTTTCTGTTATTTTGAAAGTGTAATTGATGGAAATAAAATCTAAATTTTGTTGACATATTATAAGAATGTCTAATCTGTAATTTGATGCTTCTTGGAGATTTTTCCATCTTTCCTTGGCTTCTTTATGCACATTAATACAAATTTTTACCTGGGGTGCCCAAACTTTTGATCCCCACTGTATGGTATGCATGATGTCTGCAATGGTTATACATACTCGACATTATCTCACTGTTGCTGCTACTACATTGAGATGTGGTGACTGGGGTGTAGCAGTATGTAACAGGGTCTGGTTGTATAAACCCTGGGGGCAAGATGTTGTTAACCCCTTAGTGTTCGTGACGCCAGGATGTGGTTATTCTGGTATGGTAACCGCCATCAATCAACCCAAGAACGGTTTGTAATAAAGGAATGTCCACAGCAAGGATTCTAAATAAACTGGAACGTTTACTTGTTTAGGGAACAGTCTTTACAATTATGCAGTTCCTTCAGAGGCAACCGGGACACAGGATACCTCACAGGTTTGCTTGGACTTGTTATTATTGAGATATTTAGGTAGACCACTGTGCTACTGATATATTCCTTAGCTGAGGAGTAGTCACTGGATTTGTAGAGAGAATTGTAACTCATGTTTTAGAAGTGGTTGTGTTTCTTTTGGCTTTGGTCTAGATGAGATGAATTTGCAGTATACAGGACTTTGTGCTTCCTTTTGAGTCCAAGAAATAAGAGAGTATAGAGACTACAGCCACTTATATACTAGGGGGCTGGACTAAAGCCCATTGGTTGCTAATGCCTGGGGTTCCTGTGCCGATGGAACTCTGGGTATATCACATGACAGTAGATCACATGACCAAGGAAGGTCCTATACATTTTATACAAACTGTACAAATTTATACATATGAACAATTAATACACATAATGAATATACACTGCATTTATAAGACAAGGGGGGAGCCCTGCAGGAGAGCCCTATGAACCTAAGGGACTCTTCCTGAGGGGACTTAAGGATGGTACAGGATAGGTCCTATACCGGGACACCACAAAGCTTAATGTTAATTATAGAAACAATTATATAACAACTCTATTATTTTATGGTTAAAAATACACACTGCACACCTTGTTAATTGTAGGACACGTACATGCTGGCGTACCCACTAAATTTGAAAATGTTGTGTAAAAAATAGAATAAGGCACAAAATAATTGTGTAAGATTTTTACAGACTACGTAAATAACCCATATGTGGCACTAAAATTTTCCATAAAAAAAAAAATAAAAAATCCATAGTAATGCAGCTTCATGCACATTTTGGGGTGGGTAATGTACCGAGCCGCTTTTTTTTTGTGTGGCTTCACTATTGTTTATGTGCCTGTTGGTGCTGCGCTGCCTTCCTTACTGATGTAAACTGCTTCCTCAGCGCGGTGACGCATGTCTCCACCCACCAACGTCACAAAATGTGGGCTCAAAATTAAACAAAAAAGCCCCCAGGGTACGGATATTCATGGTGCGGCATAGTATGTTTTTAATACTTTTTTAATTTCAGAGGAGGGTGGATGGGTTGTTGCGGGATAGTTGGAGTGCAGCTATTTAGTGCCAGGGAGGCCAGTCAGGGTGTCACCTGATGCAGTACACCCCCTCCCAGTCACTCTCTAGTAACACTAATGGTAATAAAGGGTAGATAAAGAACTTCGGCTATTAACATAAGGGAAAACTTTTCTATTTTATAAAAAGGCTTTTGCAAGTGGGTTTCCCAGGTTTTGCTTCCGTGCGATTTATTTTTCAAAGTCGTGCGACTTTTTGATAAATAGGTCACACATAAGCAAAAGTAAGTTAAAAAACAATTGTCATATAAAAGCCGTACGTTTGAAAAGAATGATAAATCTCCTTCAAAAAGTTTTTTCTGGAACTTCGTTTCTCGGCACAGACGTCTCTACCATGATATCCGTCTTCCAGAGCTGCCAAGGAGACTTCCAATAACAATACTCCAGATCACAAAAATTCTGGAGACGGCTTCTGCAGCAGCGGAGGAGCAAGATGAGACACACAACTCGTGTTGCTTTTGGCTCCAAAGAAATGGAATCTGCATTAAGTGCAAGTTCCCACTTCAAAGGTTAGGACCATTCCCATATAATCTTACACTAAGAGCTATTCTCATACCGGCCCCACTGCATCTGTACAGCACAGTGTTTCCCAACCAGGGTGTCTCCACCTGTTACATAACTACAACTCCCAGCATGCCCTTTGGCTGTGCATGCTGGGAGTTGTAGTTATGAAACAGTAGGAGGCACACAGGCCTCACCTCCTGCTGCCAGTCATTTCCTGCCGCCAACAGTAAGCTTTCCCCGCCACTGCACACTACATGGTCGGTACCCGCTCTCGCCCTCCAGACTAGGGGCAGAACGGGTGCCGTCAGGACAGCCCAGAAGACGCAGTGATTCATCAGCCGGTCTCAGCCGACCAATCACCATGATCGTGAGGTGGCACCAGTGCCACCTCACTCCTGCTGGGCAATTGTGATTGGTGCTGTCTCGGACATTCGGTATTCGGTACATTCGGGTAAATCTTTTTATTCTTTTTTGGACTTTTTTAGCGATCCTAAAAAATTATGGAGATTTTATTAAAATTTCGTAGGGTACCATAAAAAAATAATAATAAAAAAGATACAGAAGTGATGGAAAAAATTGTATCTAACGAAATGTATCTTTTTTTATTGTGAAATGTTTATAAATTTTTAAACAGGGATCAATTTATGTGAGCGGGTAAAGCACTAAAAATGTAGCCGACAATAATAAAAATGTATTGTGTGCGTGTTTTTCATTTTTTTAAAAACATTTTTTAGGTAGTACTACTACTCCCAGCATGGAACACACTGTTCCATGATGGTAGTAGTAGTTACCTGTACTAATTGACAGATCGCCGGGGTCCCTTGCGATCCTCTTGTATAGATGCGGCGGCAGCTCTTCTATGGTCCCCTGCACTCACGTATATATACACATATTCATATTTCCCGCAGAGCTGTGATTGGCCAGATGGTTCCAGCCAATCACAGCTCTCTGTGAGAAATAGGAATATGTGTATATATACGGCCGTGCAGGGGACCATAGGAGCGCGGCCGCCGCATCCATACATTATACAGGAGCATCACAGCGGGTGTCAGGAGTGATACCCGCAGTGATCTTTCCTTTACTACAAGTACTACTACTCCCAACAATGGAGTACACTCTGCTCCATGCTGGGAGCTGTAGTACCTGCATTAATCGACAGATCGCAGCAGGTGTCAGAAGTTACACTCGCTGCGATATGTCTATTAATGCAGGTACTACAGCTCCCAGCATGGAGCAGAGTGTGCTCCATGTTGGGAGTATTAGTACCAGCAGTAAGGGACAGATCCCAGCGGATGTCACTCCTCCTGACACCCGCTGCTATCGCCCTTATGTGAATGTCGGGATCAGCTGTTCTCAGGGCTACAGAGCCGGGAGAACAGCTGACGCTGAGCCGTAGGTATACATCGTATATCTACTGCCCAGCAAGAACTTAAAGTGAACCTGCAATGTGTATACAGTATACACATTGCTGGCTTACTTAACCCCTTGCTGAGCTGTGCGTTATGCGCAAGCCCAGCAAGGGAAGAGTTAACTTACACTGCTGGACAGTGTAGGTTAACCCTTTGGGCAGTATACACTATATACAGCTATCTATAGATAGCTGTATATAGTGTATACAGAAGATGAAGTCCGCTTTCCTCCCTCGAGTATCGGGCAGGTCTGTGTAGCTCCGCCCCCAGTGATGATGTCATTAGGGGGCGGAGCTACAGAAGGGAACAAGGCTAGTTAATCTGAAGCTCTGTTCACATTGTCCGTTTTGTATAATGTGAACAGACCCTTCTGGCAGTGTCTACCCAGACAGAGAGACTCTAGCTGTTGCTAAACTACAACTCCCAGCATGCCCAGACAGCCAAAGGCTGTCTGGGCATGCTGGGAGTTGTAGTTTTGCACCAATTGGTGGCTCCCTGTTTTGGTAGACATTGCATCATGGGTGCTCTCCCCAGCGGACAGCGCCAAAAATGTCATAACCAATTTTTTGTGTTTTTTTCTTCTCGTTTCAGATCCATGTATGCAGAGGATTACTGCAGATTCAATGGATTATGGCGGATTACTTTTTTTATTTTAATAAAATGGTTAACGAGGGCTGTGGGGGAGTGTTTTTTTAAATAAAATAATTTTTCCAATGTGTGTTTTTTATTTAATTGAATTTTCAGGCTTAGTAGTGAAAGCCGGTCTTATTGACTGAATCCATTACTAAGCCAGGGCTTAGTGCTAGCTCCAAAAACAGCTAGTGCTAACCCCCAATTATTACCCCGGTACCCACCGCCACAGGGGTGCCGGGAAGAGCTGGTACCAACAGGCCCGGAGCGTCAAAAAATGGCGCTCCTGAGCCTAGGCAGCAACAGGCTGGCGTTATTTAGGCTGGTGAGGGAGAGTAACAATGGTCCTCGCCCACCCTGGTAACGTCAGGCTGTTGCTGTTTGGTTGGTATTGTGCTGAGAATGCAAATACGGGGAACCCTCTACGTTTTATTTTATTTTTTTTATTTAAATAAAATAAAAAACATATAGGGTTCCCCGTATTTTCATTCTCAGCACAATACCAACCAAACAGCAACAGCCTGATGTTACCAGGGTGGGCGAGGACCATTGTTACTGGCCCTCCCCAGCCTAAATAACGCCAGCCTGTTACCGCCTAGGAACAGGAGCACCATTTTTGACACTCCGGGCCTTTTGGTACTGGCTCTTCCCGACATCCCTGTGGCGGTGGGTACCGGGATAATAATTGGGGGTTAGCTCTAGCTGTTTTTGGGGCTAGCACTAAGCCCTGTCTTAGTAATGGAGTCAGTCAATAAGACCAGCTTCCACTACTAAGCCTGAAAATTCAATAAAGAAAAACACAAGACATTGGAAAAATTATTTTATTTAAAAAACACTCCCCCACAGCCCTCGTTAACCATTTTATTAAAAGAAAAAAATAATAATCCGCCGTAATCCATCAAATCCGCAGTAATCCTCTGTATACACGCATCTGAAACGAGAAGAAAGAAAAACAACACAAAAAATTGGTTATGACATTTTTGGCGCTGTCCGCTGGGGAGAGCACCCATGATGCAATGTCTACCCAAACAGGGAGCCACCAATTGGTGCAAAACTACAACTCCCAGCATTCCCAGACAGCCTTTGGCTATCTGGGCATGCTGGGAGTTGTAGTTTAGCAACAGCTGGAGTCTCCCTGTCTGGGTAGACACTGCCAGAAGGGTCTGTTAACATTATGCAAAACGGACAATTTGAACAGAGCTTCAGATTAACTAGCCTTGTTCCCTTCTGTAGCTCCGCCCTCTAATGACGTCATCACTAGGGGGTGGAGCTACACGGACCTGCCCGGTACTCGAGGGAAGTAAGCGGACTTCGTCTTCTGTATACACTACATACATGTGGTAGCCCTTGGGGGGTGTATGGTAGGGATGGTATAATGTTGGTATATGAGGGGTTAATATTAACCCAGCCACTCGTGACGCCAGGGTGAGGGGTGGTATGCTGAATCCATGTTCCGGCCTATCACCGCCCTTCCCAGAAACGATAGGTGCAATGAAATGACTGAAGGTCCACAAGCAGATTTACCTTGAACTTGAATAACTTTACTGCAGTGCTTGCAATATCCAATGCGTAGTAACAGTCTCATATAACAGTTCTTAGGTTGCTTAGCGACTGGCAGAAGTTGCGGACCTTGCATTAAACTTGTAGTTTCTGAATTTAGGGAGTGATGTGCAGATCCGTCCGGATTTAGGGGAAATATTGGGTCCGGTGATACTGCAGAGTGCTTAGGGGATGACACACTCTATAATTTAGATCATTCAGCCGTTGCCGCAAGGCTCAGGCCTAACTCACTGCGATATAGGTCTTCTATCTAGAGATAGCTGTATATAGTGTATAACGCCCAAAGGGTTAACCTACACTGTCCAGCAGTGTAAGTTAAATCTTCCCTTGCTGGGCTTGCACATAGCACACAGCTCAGCAAGGGGTTAAGTGAGCCAGCAATGTGTATACTGTATACACATTGCAGGCTCACTGTAAGTTCTTGCTGGGCAGTAGATATACGATGTATACCTACGGCTCAGCGTCAGCTGTTCTCCCGGCTATGTAGCCCTGAGAACAGCTGATCCCGACATTCACATCAGGAGGATCGCAGCGGGTGTCAGGAGAAGTGACATCCCTGGGATCTGTTCCTTACTGCAGGTACTAATACTCCCAACATGGAGCACACTCTTCTCCATGCTGGGAGCTGTAGTACCTGCATTAATAGACATATCGCAGCAGAGTGTAACTTCTGACACCCACTGCGATCTGTCTATTAATGCAGGTACTACAGCTCCCAGCATGAGGCAGAGTGTGCTCCACGTTGGGAGTAATAGTACTTGTAGTAAAGGAAAGATCACTGCAGGTATCACTCCTGACACCCGCTGTGATGCTCCTGTATAATGTATGGATGCGGCGGCCGCGCTCCTATGGTCCTCTGCACGGCCGTATATATACACATATTCCTATTTCTCACAGAGAGCTGTGATTGGCTGGAACCATCTGGCCAATCACAGCTCTGCGGGAAATATGAATATGTGTATATATACGTGAGTGCAGGGGACCATAGAAGAGCGGCCACCGCATCTATACCTTATACAAGAGGATTGCAAGGGACCCCTGCGATCTGTCAATTAGTACAGGTAACTACTACTCCCATCATGGAAGAGTGTGTTCCATGCTGGGAGTAGTAGTACTACCTAAAAAATGTTTTTTAGAAAAGTGAAAAACACGCACACACTACATTTTTATTATTGTCGGCTACATTTTTAGTGCTTTACCCGCTCACATAAATTGATCCCTGTTTAAAAATGAATAAACATTTCATAATAAAAAAGATACATTTCGTTAGATACAATTTTTTCCATCACTACTGTATCTATTTTATTATGATTTTTTTTATGGTACCCTACGAAATTTTAATAAAAAAGGTATCTCCATAATTTTTTAGGATCGCTAAAGTCCAAAAAAAGAATAAAAAGATTTACCGAATGTACCCGAATACCGAATGTATCCGAAAAATCAAATTGCATCTTTATCCTTTTTATTATCTTTGTTATCAGAATGAATTCTTTACGTCATTTAGGGATAACGAATGCATTCGTTATTTACAGCTATTCGTATTATCGTGGCTATTCGGGAATGTTCAAAATATGTTTTCGTGCATTCGGATCGGTCCGAATGCCCGAAAACGGTAACATTCGGTAAATTAGACATTCGTGCTGAACTGAATTGCACATGTCTAGAAGTTACACTGTACCAGGACATTGCGCCCACGACCTCCCGGCGCTCATGACCACAGGTATTGACTCTATTACTATCTCCGATCACGCTCCTGTACATCTTTCTTTGTCTCTGTCCCCTTTCCCCTCCAATTCTTGGCGCTGGAGATTGAATGAAGGCATCCTTTCTAATCAGACTGCTCTAGCTGACATTACGCAACAGTTATCCTTATACTTTGATTTAAACTCTAAGTCGGGAACGGCCTTCATGCGAGGGATATTCATTTCCTGGGGTTCCAAACTGAAGAAAGAGAGGCAGTGCAAGATCACTGACATTCTGTCTGAAATCTCCACCCTGGTGAGGATACACAAGTGTACCGGGGCGATAGCGATTCAGGAGACACTTAAATCCCTATGCACCACCCTTAATACTCTCCTCACCGAAAAATCAGCGGAGGCCTACCTCCACCACAGGCACCGTATTTATGCACACGGGGACAAGGGAGGTAAGCTCATGTCCACACTTATAAAGAAGGCGAGAACAAAACAACACATTCATGCAGTGAGAGATGAGAGAGGCCACCGGTATACAGACACGCCCTCCATTGCTAAAGCTTTCCAGACGTTTTACACCTCTCTGTATAATTTATCAGAGGGAGAGTCCCCGGACTCTGCTTCCGGACGTAGAGAGGCGACGAAAAGATTTCTGACATCACTAAACCTCCCTACTTTAGACGAACACATGCAGAGAGAACTCATGCTACCTATTACCCCAGAAGAAGTGCAGAGAGTGGTCTCTTTTTTCCCACCGGGGAAGAGTCTGGGCCCGGACGGTCTTCCACTGGAATACTACCGTAAATTTGCGGACGTTCTGATCCCCCACCTCACCTCTGTTTGCGAGGCTTTATTCCGTGGGTCTCCTCTCCCTAAACAGTCCCTTGAAGCACATGTCACTCTCATTCATAAGGAAGGCAAGAACCCAGAAGACTGTGGGAGCTACAGACCAATATCACTTCTGAACTTAGACCTCAAAATCTGGGCTAAACTGCTCTCCTTGAGAATCAAGAGTCATCTTCCCCACTTAGTAGACGTGGACCAGTCGGGATTTGTACCAGGTAGGGAGGGTCGCACGAACACATTGAGACTGCTAACTGCGATCCAACATGCTCACATGAAAAGACTGCCCCTTGTCCTTCTTGGCATTGACGGCATTTGATAGGGTCAATTGGGAGTATATGAAGGAGACGCTACACTGCTTCGGATTTCCCCTGCAGTTTATAACAGCTCTTATGTCCCTTTACACACAACCGTATGCTTCGTTGATGGTCAACGATGACATATCCCCCCGTTCTGGATCACAAACGGGACCAGGCAGGGATGCCCCCTGTCCCCAACCATTTTTATACTAACAATGGAAACGCTTTTACAGAGAGTTCGACAGTTGACCAGTATCTCAGGATACAAAACCCCGAGGGGAGAGCTTAAAGCACTAGCCTTCGCAGATGATTTACTATTTCTCTTAAGTGACCCTGCACACGGACTGCCTAGTTTATTAGACCTGTTCGGAGAATTTGGCTCGCTGTCGTACTTTAAAGTAAATGTTTCTATGTCGGAATTATTAAACATTACTCTATCTGCAGCTAAGATTAGGGAGATCGGCTCCCTGTCCCCTTTCCCCTGGGCCAAATCGTCACTCACGTATCTAGGGGTTAAAATACCTAGCTCGCTCACAAGCATTTTTCAACTTAACTTCAAACCCCTACTAGCAGAGATTAAAGAGACATTGGCTGGATATGATCTTCCCCTGATCCTATGGATGGGTAGGAAAAACCTGGGTAGGAAAAACTCAGATGTTAATAAGTGCAGGTCAATGTTTTGATGCCAGATCTGTACTGTTATCTATACTATGATGGAGAAGGCGCTGCTGCGACAGCGACCCCCTCGCCTACCTTTGTTCCTTATCTCTTTGTATTGTGCGTTAATGACTTTAAAATAAAATAAAAACTTGTTTGAAAAAAAAAAAGTCTGATGTGTAAGTGAAAAAAAATGTTTACACTAAAATGCTGTTTTCCCCCCAAATTTTACATTTTTGCAAGGGGTAATAGGAGAAAATGACCCCCAAAATTTGTAAGCCCATTTCTTCTGAGTGTGGAAATACCCCATGTGTGGATGTCAAGTGCTCTGCTGGTGAACTACAATGCTCAGAAGAGAAGGAGCGCCATTGAGCTTTTGGAGAGATAATTTGTTTGGAGTAGTAGTCAGGGGCCATGTGCATTTACAAAGCCCCCGTGGTGCCAGAACAATGGACCCCACACATGTGACCCCATTTTGGAAACTACATCCCTCACAGAATTTTATAAGGAGTGCAGTGAGTATTTACACCCCACTGGTGTTTGACAGGTCTTTGGAACAGTGGGCTGTGCAAATTAAAAATTACATTTTTCATTTTCAAGGACCACTGTTCCAAAAATCTGTCAGACACATGTGGGGTGTAAATGCTCACTGTACCCCTTATTACATTATGTGAGGGGTGTAGTTTCCCAAATGGGGTCACATGTGTGGGGCGGGGTCCATTGTTCTGGCACTATGGGGGCTTTGTAAACACACGTAGCCTTCAATTCCGGACAAAATTTATCTTCAAAAGCCCAATGGTGCTCCTCTCTTCTGAGCATTGTAGTTCGCCCGCAGAGCACTTTCCATCCACATATGGGGTATGTTCTTACTCAGAAGAAATGGGGTTACAAATTTTGGGGGGCTTTTTTCCTATTTTCTGTTTTTTTTACTTTTTTATTTTCCTATCCAACTTTAATGAAAAATTCTTCAAACACCTGTGGGGTGTTAAGGCTCACGATACCACTTGTTACATTCCTTGAGGGGTGTAGTTTCCAAAATGGGGTCATATGTGGGTATTTCTTTTTTTGCGTTTATGTCAGAACCGCTGTAAGATCAGCCACCCTTGTGAAAATCACCAATTTAGACCTTAAATGTGCATAGTGCACTCTCCCTCCTGAGCGTTGTGGTGCGTCCGCAGAGCATTTTACGCCCACCTATGGGGTATTTCCGTGCTCAGGAGAAATTGCGTTACAAATTTTAGGGGTATTTTTTTCCTTTTACTGCTTGTGAAAATAAAAAGTATGGGGCAACACCAGCATGTTAGTGTAAACATTTTTATTTTTTTACACAGGCTGGTGCAGCCCCATACTTTTCCTTTTCATAAGGGGTAAAAGGAGAAAAAGCCCCCCAAAATATGTAGTACAATTTCTCCCGATTATGGAAATACCCCATGTGTGGCCCTAAACTGTTTCCTTGAAATATGACAGGGCTCCGAAGTGAGAGAGCGCCATGCGCATTTGAGGACTAAATTAGGGATTGCATAGGGGTGGACATAGGGGTATTCTATCCCAGTGATTCCCAAACAGGGTGCCTCCAGCTGTTGCTAAACTCCCAGCATGCCTGGACAGTCAGTGGCTCTCTGGAAATGCTGGGAGTTGTTGTTTTGCAACAGCTGGAGGCTCCATTTTGGAAACACTGCCGTAAGATACGTTTTTCATTTTTATTGGGGGGGAACAGTGTAAGGGGGTGTATATATAGTGTTTTACCCTTTATTATGTGTTAGTGTAGTATTTTTAGGGGACATTCGCACTGGCGGATTACAGCGAGTTTCCCGCTAGGAGTTTGCGCTGTGGCGAAAAATTTGCCGCAGCTCAAACTTGAAACATAAACCCCACTGTAAACTCGCCCGTGTGAATTTTCCCTGTATGTTCACATGGGAGGGCAAACCTCCATCTGTTTCAAAACTACAACTCCCAGCATGTACTAACGGACCGTGCATGCTGGGAGTTGTACTTTTGCAATAGCTGGAGGCACACTGGTTGGAAAACCTTCAGTTAAGTTCTGTTACCTAACTCAGCACTTTCTAACCAGTGTGCCTCCAGCTGTTGCAAAACTACAATTCCCAGCATGTACTGATCGCCGAAGGTCATGCTGGGAGATGTAGTTATGCAACAGCCGGAGGTACGCAACTACAACTCCCAGCATGCCAAGACAGCTGTTTGCTATTTGGGCATTCTGGGATTTGTAGTTGTGCAAAAGCTGGAGGGTCACAGGTTGGAGATCACTGTGCATTGATCTCCAAACTGTGGGCCTCCAGATGTTGCAAAACTACAAATCCCAGCATGCCCAGACTGCAAACTGCTTTGTGGGCATTCTAGGAGTTGTAGTTTTGCAACATCTGGAGGGCTACAGTTTAGAGACCACTGTATATTGGTCTCAGACTGTAGACCTCCAGATGTTGCTAGGCAACTCACCGGCTTTCGTAGGATCCAGGGAGCCGCATCGCCGTCCTCCTCTTCTGCCGCCGATCACCCCTGCCGATCGCCGCCTGCTGCCGCCGCCGGTTAGTGATTGGGCTTCGGTGCCGGACCCTGTCGGTTTCCCCGTTCTGCCCAGCCTACTGTGGGTGGGTAGAAAGGGGAAACTGAAAGTTAACCCCCCTGCCCCCGATCTGCAATTGGTTGTCGCTTCTTGATGACCATTAGCAGGGATAGGAGGGGTGGCACCCCTGCCACCTCACTCCAATCCCTTCAGGGGGATCGTGGGTTTCTTTGACAACCGCGATCCCCTTTATATACCAGTCACCATAGACCTGTATGACCATAGGTGTGCGCAGCCTATTGCATTAGGGTGTGCATCCTAAAGTACAAACTCACGCCGCACGCATGCGTATATATATATATATATATATATATATATACATACATACATATACATACACAGACACACACATACAAACACACAAATACACTCTTGCTTGCATGCACACATACATAAACAGAGAAGACACCACTAGATAAATCCATTGTCCCCGTAGTCATCCAGATAGCCAATACAGATACCAAACATGCAAGAAAGTCCAAGACCACAGCACCAAAATTGGAAAAAAAGAGCTATTATTTATTGGTTCCTCAAAAAAACTTTTGGGGAACTAATAAACTACAGTTCTTTTGCACGTATCAGTTTATAATTTTTGGTGCTGTGGTCTTGGACTTTGTTGCAAACCTGTATACCATATAAGTAATTGTATCCAGGATCATATAAAGGTAGATACCAGCTGTACACAGGATCTGTATACCATATAGGGGATTATAGTTACATCTAGGGACTCACAGGTAACATAATTTCTGATCAGCGATGTCCTCTTTCCTTTTCTTGTGTATCTGGATCAGATTGACATGTCAACTTCTTCCAGGTAAAAACCATCTCTTTAGCATCTGCAGGAAAAACATGTTAGACTCTGCATTTTTCCAGTGCAATGCCCTCTCATAATAAGGAATAGTAGGTACCCCATTAAGTAGGCCTTTCCCCCACCATAGACCCCCTCATTAGATAAATACGTCTGAAAGTAGGTAGGTTGTTAGCTATCTAGATAGGTAGGTAGGCAGGTAAGTAGGTAGCTAGCTACATGGGTAGGTTGCAACTATGTCGGTAGCTAGGTATGTTCATAGCTAGGTTGGTTGTTAGCTAGATAGCTTGTTAAGTGTCTAGGTAGATTGTTAGCTAGCTAAGTAGATAGCCATACAGGTAGGTAGTTAGGTTGCTAGGTAAATAGCTAGGTAGGTAGCAAGGTTGGTTATTAGCAACATAGGTGGGTAGCTAGCTAGGTAGCCAGGTAGGCAATTAGCTAGGTAGGTTGTTAGCTAGCTAGGTAGCCATGTAGTTAGGTTGCTAGGTAGATAGATAGCTAGGTAGGTAGCCAAGTAGTTAGGTAGATGGATAGTTAGGTAGGTAGATATTCAGGTTGCTAGATAGCCAGGTAGATAGTCAGGTAGCCAGCTTGCTATGTAGGTAGCCAGGTAGTTAGATAGCCAGGGAAGTAGGAAACCAGGTAGGTAGGTTGTTAGCTAGATTGGCAGGTAGGAATTAACACTTTTCAGGTTAAAATGATGGGTTTCCCAGTACATTAATAATATAGACACTGATTTGAATAGGGACCTTCCATACAATTAAATATACCTTTTATTATGTTCCAATAAAATATCGACTTACACTACAAAATATACAGGCTGCCACCGATCACCTATGGATTAGGACACATTTATCTTATTGCACTTGAGTATAAGTAGTCTCTCAGGATAAACTCCATATAAAGGGCAAAAACAGTGTATAAAAACACACAAAATATACACACAATTAATTATATATGCGTGACATCACAGGATACACATATGCGGGGGATATTTTCTCCTATTCTGACCCCTATTTTTTATTTCTCCTTATATGTCCTGTATGAGGGGCATTTATTTGCGCACCGATCTGTGATTTTTAACGGTTCCGTTTTTGTTTCGATGGGACCTTTTGATTGCTTTCTTTTGTCTTTTTGATTAAATTCTGGAGTTGCAGTTAGTTACTAACTACAACTCCCAGCATGCCTTGATACAGCCTGTGGCTCAGCAGCATGTTGGACTATATAGTAGAATATAGTATGGATCAGTGTTTCCCAACCAGAGGTGCCTCCAGCTGTTGCAAAACTGTAACTCCCAGCATGCCCGGACAGCCAACAGCTGTCCAGGCATGCTGGGAGTTGTAGTTTTGCAACAGCTGGAGGCACTCTGGTTGGGAAACACTGGTATAGTATATGGTGCAACATTCTGGTAGTTGGTGGATTGGTTATATAAATACCGGCCAGGTGGCACCCTACTTTAGACTCCTCTGCCCCCTGCCCCTCTGTCCCCTCCTCCTGTACATTTGCTCCTTCCCAGCCCCCTCTGCCACCACTTCTTCGCACTGTTCTGTGACTGTCCCTCCACAGACCCCCTCCTTCACAATCTTTTGATCCCTGACCCCAACAACCACCCCCTCTCCTGGTCACGCCTGGCTGCTGCCTTCTGCAGTGGTTTAAGCTCCGAGCTTCCGTCCTGCTCGGAGCAGCCGGGGCAGGGGGGCGTGCCTGCGCACGGAAGTGTGCTACTCCTAAAGTAGCAGTGTCCCCGGCCCGGCCTAAGGAACTTGGGACCGGAGGACCTGCCCTGAGTGGGGTCCCTTTCTGCGTGCCAGAGTGGCCCCACTGTTTTACAAATATATTTAAAAAATGGAGGAAGATTTTAAAAAAAGCCGGAGCAGCTGACATCCGGGGCCCAGGCCCCGAATAAAATGACCTAGTGACGCCCCTGAGCCTGGGCTTGATTAGGGTGTGCCCAGGCACACCCGGCACACCCCGTGCGCACGCCTATGTGTATGACCCGGAATCGGCGCAAATCGCCGGTGTAAATACACCGGCGATTTGCAGCGATCGCCGACATGTTGCACGGGATGCCTGCTGAATGATTTCGGCTGGGATCCCGGTCCGGTCCCCGCCCAGCGTGTGGTGGGGATCGGAATTCCCAGGGGCGTATGGATACGCCCTGGGTCCTTAACGATCAAAAACCCAGGGCGTATCCATATGCCCTGGGTCCTTAAGGGGTTAAGGGGTTAATAAAAGTAATAGTAATAATAATAATAATTATACTGTTTCTACCATATCCACTTATCCAGAGATTTTATGCTAGAGATATATTGTCATCCTCCATTCCTGGGAATCCACCTCTCCCCTTCTACAGATCTCTGATTCCTTAATCATCCAATAGGGGGGCTTGTTTCCCACTTATGTACAAAAAAATTTCTAGGTGGACAATATCTTCTGTCTCCATTACAAGCTGTATGTCCAATATGGGAAATGTGCCTTGAATTATGCAGCTCCTCGCTCACTTGTTAATGTATCAAGTGACCCAGAGCCCACCACGTGGAGGTGGCTGCATTTCGGGCTCCTCCCCACCCCCACCCCCAACCATATGTAGATCTTGTGTGACCCAATCAGCGTCTTGTTAAATTGGTTCACATTGATCGTCAATGGCCTTTGCTGTAATACTTCTTAGCTTTGTATGTAGGAAGTAAAATGGCATCTTGAATGTGGTCATCATGCCGGTTAGTGTGCGGTTGGCCATGGCCCATGCTCCAACCCACACATTGGATACATAATTGGACCACTTCAGTTTGCTTTTAGCATATTGCCAAGTCCGCTGCAGCCAAGACACTTTGGGCTCCGAGGCATCTTCAGAGGTTGTTGGTAAATCCATCTGGTTATCCGCCATGGTGACTGTCACATGATCGCTGTGCCTGGATTCATGTGGGTCTGAATTGTCACCTAAAGCCATGTCAATAGCCACATCTGCTCGCTGACCACGGTGCTTAATCTTCTTCCCAGGTATTTTATGGATCTCATAATATGGTGGAGTGACCTTATAATGATATAGGTTAGTATACCGCCAAAGGAAACTCGTCACGTAATGTATGAGACACACGACAGGCACCGATAGAACTGGGATATCTGCAAAATAGCGACAGGATACAATATATTAGACCTATATTCATTCATGTATTTATGTATATATATGTAAATTGATATATTCACACATATAATATATATGTATAAAAATTTATTATTTATATATTATTAATCAAATATTATTATTTCAGAGTAGCTTCCCATGTTTTCTTTTAGAAGGCAAAATACTTAAAACATTGATTCACAAACTAAAATCATTTATCTCACAGGAGTAAACCTTTTCCTAATTGCTGTAAGAGACTTAAAGGAGTACTCCGCCCCTAGACATCTTATCCCCTATACAAAGGATAAGGGATAAGATGTCTGATCGCAGGGGTCTCGCAGCTGGTACCTCAGCAAACTCTGTGCAGCACCCAGCATTCGTTCACAACACTGGGTGACAGGGTCATAATGTCACGGCCACGCCCCTCGTGACATCACGCCACACCCCCTCAATGCAGCCACCACACCCCCTCCCATAGACTTACATTGAGGGGGCGTGGCCCTGACATCACGACCCCGGGGGCAGCAGAGTACCCCATCAAAGCCACCCAGGATAGACTGTACAAGAGAACATCAGTAACTTTACTGCACTCTACTATATTAACTTTACACTAATACATTCATGTTAAATCCATTTATAAACTGAAATTTTGGAAGTTTTCATTATTCCTACCTCTTAGCTTCATGGTCACCGTCCTTACAGGATCCTTTTGCCTAAATAGACAAAATTCTCTTCAATTTGCAAAATAAGCGCAGGTCTAGTAGGAGAACGTGTTCACCCGCCGAACCGAGGAAATAAGTGTTAGGGATTGGATTCTACCCTGGAGAAAGTCTCTTTGATGTGTGATGTCACAGCAGATGACATCACGTGTATGTGTATCCATTGTAATGGCTGTACTGTACTTTACTTACACTATGTACAGTTATACTGGGGGTTTACAAAGGATTTGAAGATTACAGCTTTAACCCCTTCAGGGTCACAGCCCTTTTTGGTCTTGAGGACACAGGAAATTTTCATTTTTACCTTAAAATTTTTTCCTCCTCCCCTTCTAAGAGCCATAAATCTTAAAATGTTCAACCTAAAGACCAATATGAGGGTTTATTTCTTTTGCAACCAACTGTACTTTGTAATGAAGCCTTTCATTTTAACATAGAATATATGGTACTATAAAAAAATATATATATTATTTGCGACAGGAAATTGAGAAGAAAACCGCAATTTTGCAACTTTTGATAGTTTTTGTTTTTACACAATGAACTGTATGATAACACCGACATGTTCTTTTTATACTGCGGGTCAATGCTTGGGTAAACACTTTACTATTTTTGTACTGCTTCAAAAAATATAAATATATATCAAACTTTTTAAACAATATAAGTATGTTTTAAACTGTATGAGGGCTAAGTTTTTTGCTGTATTCATCCCTGTATATGGAAAAATAAAAAAGTTATAGAGGCCAGAAGAGGACAATTTTAAACCTACTAATTTTGGTGCAAAAAGTTACAAGTGTAACAACTCCATAGATGATCTCTCTGGTCAGATTGGTGTAATTGGGGTAGATATAAATCTAATAAGAGAAGACATGAAAAAAAGGGGGTGGACATGCCCAGAGGGGGTTGTGATGGTTTCCTTTTCTTTTTTATTTATTTTTTTATTTCTCCTCTGCTTTCTTTATTCTTTCCCAATGGTTAGGATGCCTAGGCGTTGCTCTTTCCCATCCCCTCTGTTGTGTTGCAGAATAAGGTAAACAAAATTAAGATTCTCGCATGGAACTTTGGGGGATTAGGGGACAATGTTAAGAGGATGGCAGTAATGAGGGTAGTAAGAAACCACCTCCCGTGTGTGGTGGGCTTGCTCGAGACACACCTTACGGGGGACACGGTGCACCTCCTGGGAAGAAATTGGTGGGGTAATAGCTACCACTCCTTTTTCTCTTCTCACTCAAGGGGAGTTTCGGTTCTCTTTCATAGGCTTATAAAATGGGAGCTGTTTGGGAAGAGGGTGGATGAGTATGGGCGATTCATCTTTTTACATGGCAATATGGATGGTTTGATTTGTGTTCTAGCCTTTGTTTATGTCCTTCCTCCTTTCTCCTCAGATATTTTGATTAAGCTTTTTGATTTTTGTGTAGGGAAGGACTGTCCTATGTTCCTGCAGGGAGATATAAACTGTGTAAGCTCAGAGGAAATGGATAGACTTCGTATGCAGGGAGCAGTTAGAAGTACGGGGGTGTCCCCATTGGCTAAAATCTGCACAGAGTTCGGATGGAAGGATATTTGGAGGATGCAAAATCCGGAAGCTAGAAAGTATTCTTGCTGGAATAAAACCAGCCGAACTCTGTCCAGAATAGATACATGTATTGGTAATCCCCAAAGCTGGGATAAAATAAGCCAGATTCCTTATCTCACTCGCTGCCTGTCTGACCACGCAGCGATAGAGATAAATATTATTACGGGAGGGTTGCCCTGGGAGGGTTTGTTAAAAATTAACGCACACTGGTTTACACTTATAGATAATGGAGGGATATTAAAGAGTCTTGTAGAGTACTTTAGGAACAACTGGGGGACAGCGAGTGACCAGATGGTATGGGAAGCGGGGAAGGCGTTCCTCAGGGGAGAGTTAATAAGAGCAATTAAAAGAAAGAAGCGGGAGTTTAGGAGTAGGGAGGAAGAGCTGAGGAAGAATTGTTTGAAGACAGAAGAACAACAAGTACAGAACCCCACGGAGGAAGGTAAAAGTAAGTGGCAGGAGTGCCAGGATGCCCTGGACGGCTATCTGTTAAGTAAAAGTAAGAGCAAGTCCCTTTTCCAGGGACACCAGAGACTGGTAGAGGCGGGTACCTCAAATAAGTTTCTGATGTCACTGGTGAGGTACCAGAGAGCCTCTCCAGGGCCTCAGAGAATTATAGGGAGGGAAGGTAAGGAATGTGTGGGAAGGAAAGAGGTTCTTAGAAAATTTGGAGAATATTACAAGGAATTATATACATCAGAAATAGAGAAAGAAAGTAAAGAAATAAAAAAGTACCTACAAGTAATAGGGCTCCCTCAAATCCCGAGTGAAGTTAGGGAGGAAATGGAGAATTCAGTAAGTGTGGGGGAATTAGAACATGCTCTTAAAAAAACACGGGGTAATACCACCCCTGGGAGTGATGGCCTCCCTTTTGAGGTATACAGAAGATACAGTAGCTGCCTGTTACCAGCATTAGCCTGAGTTTTGTCCTCTAGTGGGAAGGGATTAGGGTTGCCACTTTCTATGAGGGAATCCATTATAATCCTATTGTTGAATGAAGGGAAGAGTGAGGAGGAGATGGGCTCGTATAGGCATAAAATTTATCAGTGTGTTTTTGTTTTTTTGTAACACAATTTTGTATGCATTTTTTTGAGCAAATAAAAAAGGAGAAGAAAAAAAAAGTTATAATAAGTAAAACAAAATCAAACCTTAATAAGCTGGGTATCAATTTAATTGTATGGATCTACAGAAAAAATATAAGGTGTAATTTTTACCGAAAACTGCACTGTGTACAACCGTAAGCCCCTAAAAAAAATTTCAAAATGGCGTTTGTTTTTTTCAATTTTGCCCCACAAATATTTTTTTTCTAGCTTTGCCGTAGATTTTGTGGTGAAATTATTGATGTAATTACAAAGTACAATGTGTGGTGCAAAAAAAAACAGCCCTTATAGGAGTCTGTGTTATGATTTTAGGAAGGTGAGGAGGAAAAAACTAGCGCAAAAATGAAAACCTGTGGTCCTGAAAGGGTTAAAAAATATATTATTTTTTTTCATTGTCACTGCACCTGCACTCACATTTAACCCATGGACATGTTTTATTCATATGGTTATGCTTGTACTGGCACTTAATCTGTGACTTGCTGTTTTTATCGGTACCACATTTGCGTATATGTGATTTTTGATGCCTTTTTTTTTATTAACTTTTTTATTTTTTTTCCGGGATGTGATCACAAATCAGCATTGGACTTTGTTATTTTTACGTTTTATGCCGTTCACTGTATGGAATCATTAATGTTATATTTTATCATTCGGACTATTCTTGACATTGCTATACCAAATATGTTGATTTATTTTATTTTTTTTACAAATTTGTATTTGTAAAATGGGAAAAGAGGGGGAATTAATTTTTTTTATTGGACGAGGTAATTATTCCCATTATTAAACTGTAACAGTTAATAGCTATCTTTTGATTTTTAACCTGTTGGGGACAAAGGGCGTATGCATACGCCCTTGCATCCTGGTACTTAAGGACGAAGGGCGTATCCATACGCCCGTGGGAATTTCGGTCCCCGCCGCGGGCCGGGTGTGGACCGGACCGGGGTGACTGCTGATATCTATCAGCAGGCACCCCGTGCAAATGCCCTTGGGGGGTCATTAGACCCCCCCATGTCGGCGATCAGCGCAAATCTCAAGTGAATTCACACTTGCGATTTGCGCCGATTCCGGGTCATCACAGGTCTATGGTGACCCGAAATAGAAGGGGGATCGCGGTTGTCTAAGAAGGGATAGGAGTGAGGTGGCAGGGGTGCCACCCCTCCTATCCCTGCTATTGGTGGTCTAGACGTGACCACCAATAGCAGATCGGGGTGGAGGGATTTACTTTCATTTTCTTCGTCTTGCCCACCCACAATAGGCGGGGCAGGACGGGGAAACAACGGGACCAAACGCCGAAGGTTCACTTACCCCTCTGGAGGCTGCGGGCGATGGTGATCGGCGGGCGGCGACGGAGATCGGCGCGGGCGGTGGGCGGCAGAATAAGACGGCTCCCTGGATCCTACAGAAGCCGGTAAGTTGCCTAGCAACATCTGGATGGCTACAGTCTGAGACTCTAGCCCTCCAGATGTTGCAAAACTACAACTCCCAGCATGCCCAGACAGCTGTTTGCTGTTTGGGCATGCTGGAATATGTAGTTTTGCAACAGCTGGAGGGCTGCAGTTTGAGACCACTATATAGTGGTCTCTAAACTGTATCCCTCCAGATCTTGCAAAACTACAACTCCTAGCATGCTCAAACAGCTCTTTGCTGTCTGGGCATGCTGGGATTTGTAGTTTTGCAACATCTGGAGGGTCACAGTTTGGAAATCACTGTGCAGTGGTCTATAAACTGTAGCCCTCCAGCTGGTGCATAACTACATCTCCCAGCATGCCCTTCGGCGATTAGTACATGCTGGGAGTTGTAGTTTTGAAACAGCTGGAGGAACACTGGTTGGAAAATACTGTTTAACAGAACCTAACTGAAGGTTTTCCAACCAGTGTGCCTCCAGCTGTTGCAAAACTACAACTCCCAGCATGCATGGTATGTCAGTACATGCTGGGAGTTGTAGTTTTGCAACAGCTGGAGGCACACTGGTTGGAAAATACTGTTAGGTAACATAGCCTAACTGAAGGTTTTTAACCAGTGTGCCTCCAGCTGTTGCAAAAGTACAACTCCCAGCATGCACGGTATGTCAGTACATGCTGGGAGTTGTAGTTTTGCAACAGCTGGAGGCACACTGGTTGGAAAATACTGTTAGGTAACATAGCCTAACTGAAGGTTTTCCAACCAGTGTGCCTCCAGCTGTTGCAAAAGTACAACTCCCAGCATGCACTGTCAGTGCATGCTGGGAGTTGTGGTTTTGAAACAGCTGGAGGTTTGTCCCCCCATGTGAACGTACAGGGTACATTCACACGGGCAGGTTTGCAGTAAGTTTCCTGCTTCAAGTTTGGTCTGCGGCAAATTTTTCGCCGCAGCTGAAACTCCTAGCGGGAAACTCACCGTAACACGCCAGTGTGAATGTACCCTAAAAACACTACACTACCACATAATAAAGAAAAACAATACATATACACCCCCTTACACTGTCCCCCCCCAATAAAAATGAAAATCGTATTGTACGGCAGTGTTTCCAAAACGGAGCCTCCAGCTGTTGCAAAACAACAACTCCCAGCATTTCCGGACAGCCACTGACTGTCCACGCATGGTAGGAGTTAAGCAACAGCTGGAGGCACCCTTTTTGGGAATCACTGGCATAGAATACCCCTATGTCCACCCCTATGCAATTCCTAATTTATTCCTCAAATGCGCATGGCGCTCTCTCACTTCAGATCCCTGTCGTATTTCAAGGAAACAGTTTAGGGCCACATATGGGGTATTTCCGTAATTGGGAGAAATTGCACTACAAATTTTGGGGGGCTTTTTCTCCTTTTACCCCTTATGAAAAGGAAAAGTTGGGGGTTACACCAGCCTGTTAGTGTAAAAAAAAAATGTTTACACTAACATGCTGGTGTTGCCCCATACTAACAATTGGAGCTGTGCAAATGAAAAATTGCATTTTTCATTTTCACGGACCACTGTTCCAAAAATCTGTCAGACACCTGTGGAGCGTAAATGCTCACTGCACCCCCTATTACAATATGTGAGGGGTGTAGATTCCAAATTGGGGTTACATGTGGGGTTACACTTTACATCCACATATGGGGTATGTTCTTACTCAGAAGTAATGGGGTTACAAATTTTTGGGGGCATTTTTTTTCCTATTTTCCCTTGTGAAAATGAAAAATTTAGGGTAACGCCATCATTTTAGTCAAAAAATGTTTGTTTTTTCATTTTCCCATCCAACTTTAATGAAAATTCTTGGTTGTTAAGGCTCACTATACCCCTTATGTTCCGTGCGGGTTGTAGTTTCCAAAATGGGGTCACATGTAGGTATTTATTTTTTTGTGATTATGTCAGAACCGCTGTAAAATCAGCCACCCCTGTGCAAATCACCAATTTAGGCCTCAAATGGTCATGGTGCGCTCTCATTCCTGAGCATTGTTGTGCGTCCACAGAGCATTTTACACCCCACATATGGGGTATTTCCGTGCTTTTCCTTTTACCACTTGTGAAAATAAAAAGTATGGGGCAACACCAGCATGTTTATTTTTTTATACTAACAGGCTGGTGTAACCCCCAACTTTTCCTTTTCATAAGGGGTAAAAGGAGAAAAAGCCCCCCAAAATTTGTAGTGCAATTTCTCCCAAGTACGGAAATACCCCATACGTGGACCTAAACTGTTTCCTTGAAATACAATAGGGCTCCAAAGTGAGAGAGCACCATGTGCATTTGAGGAATTAATTAGGGATTGCATAGGGGTGGACATAGGGGTATTCTACACCAGTGATTCCCAAACAGGGTACCTCCAGCTGTTAATAAACTCCCAGCATGCCTGGACAGTCAATGCTGGGAGTTGTTGTTTTGCAACAGCTGAAGGCTCCGTTTTGGAAACACTGCTGTACGATATATTTTTCATTTTTTTTGTTTATTGGGGGGGGGCAGTGTAAGGGGGTGTATATGTAGTGTTTTACCCTTTATTATGTGTTAGTGTAGTGTAGTGTTTGTAGGGTACATTCACACTGGTGGGCGTTTATGGTGAGTTTCCCCGCTAGGAGTTTGCGCTGCGGCGAAAAATTTGCCGCAGCTCAAACTTGAAGCGGAAAACTCACTGTAAACTCGCCTGTGTGAATGTACCCTGCATTCTGGGCGTTGTACTTTTGCAACAGCTGGAGGCACACTGGTTGGAAAACCTTCAGTTAGGTTCTGTTCCCTAACTCAGTATATTCCAACCAGTATGCCTCCAGCTGTTGAAAAACTACAACTCCCAGCATGTACTGATCGCCAAAGGGCATGCTGGGAGATGTAGTTATGCAACAGCTGGAGGTACGCAACTACAACTCCCAGCATGCCGAGACAGCTGTTTGCTGTTTGGGCATGCTGGGATTTGCAGTTTTGCAACATCTATAGGGCCACAGTTTAGAGACCACTGCACAGTGATCTCCAAACTGTGGCCCTCCAGATGTTGCTAGGCAACTCACTAGCTTCCGTAGGATCCAGAGAGCCACATCGCCATCCTCTTCTGCCGCCGATCGCCACCCGCAGCTGCCGCTGACAGGTGAGTGTACTTCGGTGCCGGTCCCTGTCGGTTTCCCCGTTCTGCCCTGCCTATTGTGTATCGGCAGAACGGGGAAACCGAAAGTTAACCCCCCCCCCTCGCCCCAATCTGCTATTGGTCGTTGCTTCTTGATGACCAATACCAGGGATAGGAGGGATAGGAGGGGTGGCACCTCTTCCCTTCAGGGTGATCGTGGGTGTCTTGGACAACCGCGATCCCCCTTATATTCCAGGTCACCATAGACCCCCCTGGGTATTTGCACGGGATGCCTGCTGAATGATTTCAGCAGGCATCCCGATCCCCGCACGGTGGGGCCTGGAATTTCCAAGGGGCGTATGGATATGCCCTGGGTCCTTAATGATCAGAAACCGAGGGCATATCCATACGCCCTGGGTCCTTAAGGGGTCAAAGGGGTTAAAAATAAATAATAAATTTTTTATGGTCACTGAACTTTTAACCCCTGGACATGTTGTATTCATATAGTAATTGCTTGTATGGGCACTGGTAATCATGGAATATTGTGTGAGATGCTCCGCCAGAATTTTCCATGAAAATTTGGTTCCAAACTCAGCATATTTGACGCAAAAAAAAAAGTGTAGCGAAAATGAACTCTCGTATTTTAACCCCTTAAGGACTGAGCCCTTTTTCACCTTAAAGGGGTACTCCGCCCCTAGACATCTTATCCCCTATCCAAAGGATGGTGGAAAAGATGTCAGATCGCTGGGGTCCCACTGCTGGGGACCCCCGGGATCTTCGCTGCGGCACCACGCTATCATTACTGCACAGAGCGAGTTCGCTCTGCGAGTAATGACGGTCAATACAGGAGCTGGAACATCATGATGTCACGGCTCCGCCCCCTTCTGACGTCACAGCTCCACCCCCTTTGTGATGTCACGGCCCGTCCCCTCAATACAAATCGATGGGAGGGGGCGTGGCGGTTGTCATGCCCCCTGCCATAGACTTGCGTTAAGAGGGCAGGTCGAGATGTCACAAGGGGCGGAGCCATGACGTCACGCTGCTCCGTCCCCTATATTGCCCGTCATTACACAGAGAGCGAATTCGCTCTGTGCATTAATGATAGCGTGGTGCCGCAGTGGCGATCCCGGGGGTTCCCAGCAGTGGGACCCCGGCGATCTGACATCTTATCCCCTATCCTTTGGATAGGGGATAAGATGTCTATGGGCGGAGTACCCCTTTAAGGACTCAGCCCTTTTTTGCAATTCTGACCACTGTCACTTTAAGCATTAATAACTCTAAGATGCTTTTACCAATTATTCTGATTCCAAGACTGTTTTTTCGTGACATATTCAACTTTAACACAGTGGTAAATTTTCATTGTTACTTGCATCCTTTCTTGGTGAAAAATCCCCAAATTTCATTCAAATTTTGAAAATTTTGCATTTTTCTAACTTTGAAACTCTCCGCTTTTAAGGAAAATGGATATTGCAAATAAATTATATATTGATTCACATATACAGTATGTCTACTTTATATTTGCATCATAAAGTTGACATGTTTTTACTTTTGGAAGACATCAAAGAGCTTCAAAGTTCAGCAGCAATTTTCACATTTTCCACAAAAATTTTCAAAATCTGAATTTTTCAGGGACCAGTTCAGTATTGAAGTGCGTTTGAGGAGTCTTCTTATTAGATATACCCCATAAATGCCCCCCTTATAAAAACTGCACCCCCCCCCCCCCCCCCCCCAAAGTTTCAGTTTCACAGGAATAGCAGCAAGGTAAAGGAGTAAATCTTAATTTTTACACTTGCATGTTCTTGTAGACCCAGTTTTTGAAATTTTACTAAGGGTAAAAGGAGAAAAAGCCCCCCAAAATTTGTAACCCAATTTCTCTCGAGTAAGGAAATACATCATATGTGGATGTCAAGTGCTCTGTGGGTGCACTACAAGGCTCAGAAGGGAAGGAGCGACAATGGGATTTTGGAGAGTGTTTGTGAAATGGTTTTTAAGGGGTATGTCACATTTAGGAAGCCCCTATGGTGCCAAAATATCAGAACCCCCCCCCCACATGGCATACTATTTTGGAAACTACACCCCCCCAAGGAATGTAACAAGGGGTCTGCTGAGCCTAAACACCTCACAGGTGTTTGACGACTTTTCGTTAAAGTCGGATGTGTAAATGCATTTTTTTTTTCACTAAAATGCTGGTTTTCCCCCAAATTTTACATTTTTACAAGGGGTTATAAGAGAAAATGCCCCCCAAAATTTGTAATCCCATCTCTTCTGAATATGGAAAGACCCACTGTGTGGATGTCAAGTGTTCTGCTGGCACACTACAATGTTCAGAAGAGAAGAAGTCACATTTGGCTTTTGGAAAGCAAACTGTGCTAAAATTGTTTTTGGGGGGCATGTTGCATTTAGTAAGCCACTATGATGCCAGAACAGCAAAAAAAAAAAAAAATAAATAAATAAATAAAACACATTGCATACTATTTTGGAAACTACACCCCTCAAGGAACTTAACAAAGCGTACAGTGAGCTTTAACACCCCACAGGTGCTTTACAAATTTCTGCTAAAGTTGGACGAGAAAATTAAAAATTTGATTTTTTTCACTAAAATGATGGTGTAAGCCCAAATTTTTCATTTTCACAAGGGGTAATTGGAGAAAAAGCCTCCCAAAATTTGTAACCCCATTTCTTCTGAGTATGGAAATACCCCATATGTGGATGTAAAGTGCTCTGCGGGCGAACTACAATGCTCAGAAGAGAAGGAGCGCCATTGAGCTTTTGGTGAGAGGATTTGGTTGGAATAGAAGTGGGAGGCCATGTGTGTTTACAAAGCCCCCCTGGTGCCAGAACAGTGGGACCCCCCCCCACATGTGACCCCATTTTGGAAACTACACCCCTCTTAGAATTGAATAAAGGATGCAGTGAACATTTACACCCCACTAGCATTTGATAGATCTTTGGAACAGTGGGCAGTGCAAATAAAAATATAACATTTTAAATTTTCACGGAACACTGTTCCAAAAATCTGTCAGACACCTGTGGGGCGTACATGCTCACTGTACCCATTATTACATTACATGAGGGGTGTAGTTTCCAAAATGGGGGTCACATGTGGGGGGGGGGGGTCCACTGTTCCGGCACTATGGGGGATTTGTAAACACACATGGCCTTCAATTTCAGACACCTTCTCTTGCCAAAAGCCCAAGGTTACTCCTTCTCTTCTGAACATTGTAGTTCTCCCGCAGAGCACTTTACATCCATATATGGGGTATGTTCTTACTCAGAAGAAATAGGGTTACAAATTTTGGGGGGCTTTTTTCCTATTCTCCCTTGTGAAAATGAAAAATGTAGGGTAACACCAGCATTTTAGTGAATTTTTTTACATTTTTTTATTTTCACATCCAACTTTAACGGAAATTTGTCAAACACCTGTGGGATGTTAAGGCTCACTATGCCGCTTGTTACATTCCGTGAGGGGTTTAGTTTCCAAAATGGGGTCACATGTGGGAATTTATTGTTTCGCGTTTATGTCAGAACCGCTGTAAAATCAGCCACCCCTTTGCAAATCACCAATTTAGACCTCAAATGTACATAGTGCGCTCTCACTCCTGAGCCTTGTTGTGCGCCCACAGAGCATTTTACGTCCACATATGGGGTAGTTCTGTACTCAAGAGAAATTGCGTTACAAATTTTGGGGCTCTTTTTTTCCTTTTACCGCTTGTGAAAATTTAAAGTATGGGGCAACACCAGCATGTTAGTACGCCCCAACTTTACCTTTTCATAAGATGTAAAAGGAAAAAAAGCCCCCCAAAATTTGTAACGCAATTTCTCCCGAGTACGGAAATACCCCATATGTGGCCTTAAACTGTTTCCTTGAAATACCACAGGGCTCTGAAGCAAGAGAGCACCATGCACATTTGAGGCCTAAATTGGGGAATTGAATCCGCCACAAAAATACCCTATGGCAGTATTTCCCAAACAGGGTGTCTCCAGCTGTTGCAAAACTCCCAGCATGCCTTGACAGCCAGTGGCTGTCCGGCAATACTGTGAGTTGTTGTTGTTCAACAGCTGGAGGCTCCGTTTTGCAAACAGTGCCGTACAAGACCTTTTTTTTTTTTATTGGGGGGGGGGGGGGGGGGGCACTGTGTAGGCTTATGTAATATTTTACTTTTTATTTTGTGTAGTGTAGTGTTTTTAGGGTACATTCACACAGGCAGAGGTTTACAGTAAGTTTCTCGCTGAGAGTTTGAGCTGCTGCGGAAAATTTGCCACATCTCAAACTTGCAGCAGAACGCGTAGTAAACCTGCCAGTGTGAATGTACCATGTACATTCACATGGGGGGGGACCTCCAGCTGTTGCAAAACTACAACTCCCAGCATGCACTGACAGACCATACATGCTGGGAGTTGTAGTTATGCAACAGCTGGAGGCACATTGGTTGCGAAACACTGAGAGTTTGTTACTTTACTTTAGTGTTTCACAACCATTGTGCCTCCAGCTGTTGCAAAACTAGAACTCCCAGCATGTACAGTCTCTCAGTGCATGCTGGGAGTTGTATTTTTGCAACAGTTGGAGGCACACTGGTTGCAGAACCCTGAGCAAAACTGCAACAATCAGCATGCATTGACAGCCGAAGGGCATACTGAGAGTTGTAGTTTTGCAACAGCTGGTGGCACACTGCTACAAATCCCAGCATACCCTCTGGTAGTCTGTGCATGTTGGGAGTTGTAGTTATGAACAACTGGATGCTCACTTTTTCATAGAAAAAATGTGCCTCCAGCTGTTGCATAACTACAACTCCCAGCATGCACAGACTACCAAAGTGCATGCTCCTGTCGCCGCCACCGATCCTGAGGGGACACCCGCCGGACCAGGGAAAGGTAGGAGACCCCCGCCTGCGCCGATCTCCGCTCCGATCGCTGTCCCCAGCAAGTCCGTGATTGATCGGTCGTTCCGACCCATCAATCACGTGATCGTGAGGTGGCACCAGTGCCACCTCACTCCTGCTGAGTAAGGGTGAATGGGGCTGTCTCGGACAGCCCCAGTCACCCATTTTTTCCTGGTCACCAGAGACCCGATTGACACGGAATAACTGCAAATCGCTCGTCTGAATTGACGAGCGATTTGCGTCGATCGCCGATATGGGGGGGGGGGACCTCTGCACCCCCCTGGGCGATATGCCGGGATGCCTGCCGAACGATATCAGCAGGCATCCCCGTCCGGTCCCTGCCCAGCCAGCGGCAGGGGCAGGAAGAACGCAGGGTGTACCCATACTCCCTGAGTCCTTAAGGACTCGGAAACGGGGGCATATGGATATGCCCTGCGTCCTTAAGGGGTTAATATTTTCAAAGCAGCACAAGAGACCTTTAAAAATGTGAGGAGAAAAAAAATGGCGTGATTAATATCGCTGGATAAGAAATTACAGTAATTTTTTGATATCTCACCCAATGTGAACTGAACTCAACCCACTTGTAAGTCTGAGTTTACCTGCTACTACATTGAGATGTGGTGACTGGGGTGTTGCAGTATGTAGCAGGGTCTGGTGGTATAAACCCTGGGGGCAAGATATTGTTAACCCCTTAGTGTTCGTGACGCCAGGATGTGGTTATTCCGGTATGGTAACCGCTGTCAACCAACCCAAAAATGGTTTGTAATAAAGAAATGTCCACAGCAAGGATTCTGAATAAACTGGAACTTTTACTTAAAATGTTTAGGGAACAGTCTTTACAATTATGCAGTTCCTTCAGAGGCAACCGGGACACAGGATACCTCGCAGGCTTGCTTGGACTTGCTATTATTGAGATATTGAGGCAGACCACTGTGCTACTAATATATTCCTTAGCTGAGGAGTAGTCACTGGATTTGTAGAGAGAATTGTAACTCACGTTTTAGAAGTGGCTGTGTTTCTTTAGGCTTTGGCCTAGATGAGATGAATTTGCAGTATACAGGACTTTGTGCTTCCTAATGAGTCCAAGAGATAAGAGAGAGAGAGAATAGAGACTTCAGCCCCTTATATACTAGGGGGCTGGACTAAAGCCCATTGGTTGCTAATGCCTGGGTTTCCTGTGCCCATGGAACTCTGAGCATATCAAATGACAGTAGATCACATGACCAAGGAAGGTACTATACATTTTATACAAACTGTACAACTTTATACATATGAATAATAGATACACATAATGAATATACACTGCATTTATATGAGACAACAAGGGGGGAGCCCTGCAGGAGAGCCCTATGGACCTAAGAGACTCTTCCTGAGGGGACAGTTCCTGTACCAGGACACCACAAACCCCCTTGGTTAATGCGCAAACCCCCTTGCTTAGTGGCCCTCAATGTCTGTCCCTTTAGGGAGAGGAGCGAATTGGGCCATTGGGTCGTATGCAGTCCTGAAGCATTTAATTAGAACGTTCAATTTCAGGCTGATGAACGAGAAAATAATAAAGTGTAGAGTCTATGTACACATTAAAATGTCCATACATGCGCTGTTACTTGGGAACAGGATGACATTGGTTAACTTTAGTACTTGCTGGATATACAGAACCATTTAATGGTCGAGACAAGGTTCCTTAACCCCTTCAGGACCAAGCCCATTTTGGCCTTAAGGACCGGAGCGTTTTTTGCACATCTGACCACTGTCACTTTAAACATTAATAACTCTGGAATGCTTTTAGTTATAATTCTGATTCCGAGATTGTTTTTTCGTGAAATATTCTACTTTAACATAGTGGTAATTTGTTGTCGATACTTGCATCCTCTCTTGGTGAAAAATCTGTAAATTTGATGAAAAATTAGAAAATGTTGCATTTTTCTAACTTTGAAGCTTTCTGCTTGTAAGGAAAATGGATATTACGAATACATTTTTTTTGGTTCACATATACAATATGTCTACTTTATGTTTGCATCATAAAATTGATGAGTTTTTACTTTTGGAAGACACCAGAGGGCTTCAAAGTTCAGCAGCAATTTTCCGATTTTTCACAAAATTTTCAAACTCGATATTTTTCAGGTACCAGTTCAGGTTTGAAGTGGATTTGAAGGGTCTTCATATTAGAAATACCCCATAAATGACCCCATTATAAAAACTACACCCCCCAAAGTATTCAAAATGACATTCAGTCAGCGTTTTAACCCTGTAGGTGTTTCACACGAATAGCAGCAAAGTGAAGATTTGAAAAAATTCACAATCTTCATTTTTTACATTCACATGTTCTTGTAGACCCAATTTTTGAATTTTTACAAGGGGTAAAAGGAGAAAATTTTTACTTATATTTGTAGCCCAATTTCTCTCGAGTAAGCACATACCTCATATGTCTATGTAAAGTGTTCGGCGGGCGCAGTAGAGGGCTCAGAATGGAAGGGGGACAAGGGGATTTTGGAGAGTACGTTTTTCTGAAATGGTTTTTGGGGGGCATGTTGCATTTAGGAAGCCCTACCATTTTGGAAACTAGACCCCTCGGGGAATGTAACATGGGATAAAGTGAGCCTTTATACCCCACAGGTGTTTCACGACTTTTGCAAATGTAAAAAAAAAAAAATAAATAAAATTACCTAAAATGCTTGTTTTCCCAAAAATTTTACATTTTTAAAAAGGGTAATAGCAGAAAATACCCCTAAAAATTTGAAGCCCAATTTCTCCCGATTCAGAAAACATGCCATATGGGGGTGAAAAGTGCTCTGCTGGCGCACTACAGGTCTCGGAAGAGAAGGAGTCACATTTGGCTTTTTGAAAGCAAATTTTGCTCTGGGGGCATGCCGCATTTAGGAAGCCCCTATGGTGCCAGGACAGCAAAAAAAAAAAAACACATGGCATACTATTTTGGAAACTAGACCCCTCAGGGAACGTAACAAGGGGTTAAGTGAACCTTTATACCCCACAGGTGTTTCACGACTTTTGCGTATGTAAAAAAAAAAATGCTTGTTTTCCCAAAAATTTTACATTTTTAAAAAGGGTAAAAGCAGAAAATACCCCCCAAAATTTGTAACACAATTTCTCCCGAGTACGGCGATACCCCATATGTGACCCTTAACTGTTGCCTCGAAATACGACAGGGCTCCAAAGTGAGAGCGCCATGCGCATTTGAGGCCTAAATTAGGGACTTGCATAGGGGTGGACATAGGGGAATTCTACGCCAGTGATTCCCAAACAGGGTGCCTCCAGCTGTTGTAAAACTCCCAGCATGCCTGGACAGTCAACGGCTGTCCGACAATACTGGGAGTTGTTGTTTTGCAACAGCTGGAGGCTCCGTTTTGTAAACAGTGGCGTACCAGACGCTTTCATTTTTATTGGGGAGGGGAGGGGGGCTGTGTAGGGGTATGTGCATATGTAGTGTTTTTTACTTTTTATTTTATTTTGTGTTAGTGTAGTGTAGTGTAGTGTTTTTAGGGTACAGTCGCACGGGCGGGGATTCACAGTAGTTTCTATGCAACCAGCAGATGCATCACTACAACTCCCAGCATGCACTTTAGCTGTGTGTGCAAGCTGGGAGTTGTAGTTATACAACAGCTGAAGGTACACTTTTCCATAGAAAAAATGTGCCTCCAGTTGTTGCAAAACCATAAGTCCCAGCATGCCCATATGGGAATGCTGGGAATTGTGGTGGTCTGCCTCCTGCTGTTGCATAACTACAGCTCCCAGCATGCCCTTTTTGCATGCTGGGAGCTGTTGCTAAGCAACAGCAGGAGGCTGTCACTCACCTCCAACGATCCACGCCGCACAGGTCAGTCCCTCGTCGTCGCCGCCGCTGCTCCTGGGGCCCCGATCCCAACATTGACACCGGGGATCAGGGTCCCCAGCACCCGGGGTGCACGTCCCGCACTCGCTCACGTCCTCCGGAAGAGGGGCGGAGCGGGTTGCGGGAGTGACACCCGCAGCAGGCGCCCTGATTGGTCGGCCGGTAATCCGGCCGACGAATCAGGGCGATGGTGAGGTGGCACCAGTGCCACCTCACCCCTGCAGACTCTGGCCCCGATCAGCCAGTAATTCCGGGTCATCGGGTCACTGGAGACCCGATTGACCCGAAATCGCCGCAGATCGCTGGACTGAATTGTCGCCGACATGGGGGGCATAATGACCCCCCTGGGCGATATGCCGGGATGCCTGCTGAACGATTTCAGCAGGCATCCGGCTCCGGTCCCCAACCGGCTAGCGGTGGGGACCGGAATTCCCACGGGCCTATGGATACGCCCTCGGTCCTTATGGACTTGGAATGCAAGTCGTATCCATACGCCCTATGTCCTGAAGAGGTTAAGAACACAACCATGAATATGGTAACATTACTTTTACATTTTCCAACAATACCTTTATTTTAATTTTTTTTAATTTTTATTTTTGTAGAGATATACCTACATATTATTATGCATCTCTAATGACTGTGCACATATTATTAGTACTATTACATTTCACTGACTGACAATCTTACTGACATTTCACTGCTATACACTGTATGGTATGCATGATGTCTGCAATGCTTATTCATACTTGACATTATCTCAATGTTGTTGTTGTGTTTTTTATTTTTATTTTTTATAGACATTTAACCCCTTAAGGACCAAGCCCATTTTCACCTTAAGGACCAGAGCGTTTTTTGCACATCTGACAACTGTCACTTTAAGCATTAATAACTCTGGGATGTTTTTTCGTGATATATTCTACTTTAACATAGCGGTAAAATTTTGTCCATACTTGCATCCTTTCTTGGTGAAAAATTCCAAAATTTCATGAAAAATTTGAAAATGTTGCAATTTTCAAACTTTGAAGCTCTCTGCTTGTAAGGAAAATAGGCATTCCAAATAAATTATATATAGATTCACATATACAATATGTCTACTTTATGCTTGCATCATAAAGTTGACATGTTTTTACTTTTGGAAGACATCAGAGGGCAGCAATTTTCAAATTTTTCACAAAATTTTCTAAATCTGAATTTTTCGGGGACCAGTTCAGTTTTGAAGTGGATTTGAAGGGCTTATTAGAAATACCCCATAAATTACCCCATTATAAAAACTGCACCCCTCAGCGTATTCAAAATGACAATCAGTAAGGAAGTTAACCCTTTAGGTATTTCACAGGAATAGCAGCAAAGTGAAGGAGAAAATTCAAAATCTGCATTTTTTACACTCGTATGTTCTTGTAGACCCAGTTTTTTTTATCTTTATAAGGGGTAAAAGTAGAGAAATCCCCCCAAAATGTGTAACCTAATTTCTCTCAAATAAGGAAATGCCTCATGTGTGTATGTCAAGTGTTCGGTGGGCGCAGTAGAGGGCTCAGAAGGGAAGGAGCGTCTATGGTATTTTGGAGAGTGAATTTGTTTGGAATGAAGGTCGGGGGTCATGTGCTTTACAAAGCCCCCCTTGGTGCCAGAACAGTGGACCCCCCCCCCCCCCACATGTGACCCTATTTTGGAAACTACACCCTTCAAGGAATGTAATAAGGGGTGCAGTGAGCATTTACACCCCACTGGCCTTTGACAGGTCTTTGGAACAGTGGGCTGTGCAAATGAAAAATTAGATTTTTCATTTTTGCGGCCAACTGTTCAAAAAATCTGTCAGACACCTGTGGGGTGTAAATGCTCACTGCACCCCTTATTACATTACATCACCTCAAATGTACATGGCACTCTCACTCCTGAGCCTTGTTGTGCGCCCACAGAGCATTTTATGTCCACATATGGGTTATTTCCAACAGCTGAAGGCACACTGGTTTCAAAACACCTAGTTTGTTACTTAACTCAGTGTTTCCCAAAAAAGGGTTCCTCCAGCTGTTGCAAAACTACAACTACCAGCATGCCCAGACCGCCGAAAGACATGTTGGGAGTTAGTTTTGCAACATCTGGAGGGTCACAGTTTGGTGACCACTGTGCAGTGGTGTCCAAGCTGTAGCCCTCCAAATGTTGCAAAACTTCAACTCCAAGCATGCCCAAACTGTCCAGGCATGCTGGGAGTTGTAGTGCTGCAAAATCTGAAGGGCCACATGTTACAGAATTACAACTCCCAGCATGCCTGGACTGTCTGGGCATGCTGGGAGTTGTAGTTTTTTAACATCTGTAAGAGCACAGTTTGGACACCAATGCACAGTGGTCTCCAAACTGTGGGCCTCCAGATGTTGCAAAACTACAACTCCCAGCATGCCCAGACAGCCTTTGGCTGTCTCGGCTTGCTGGGAGTTGTAGTTTGGCAACTCCTGGAATGCAGCAGTGAAGATCACTTACCGCTGATCTTCACAGCTCCGTCCGCCGGTCCCGCACTGTCTGTCCGGTACCGCCGCGGGTCCCGCTGTGATCGCTGGCCCCGTGACATGATCACTGGTCCCGGGACATGATCGCTGGTCCCGGGACCCTCCGCCATCTTCCCCCCACTCTGCCCCGACATTTAGGGGCGGGGCAGAGCGGGGATTTCACCTTTAACCTCCCGCCCCCCTCCTGCCATTGGTCGCTAGTCCTAACGACCAATGGCAGGGGTTTAGGAGCGAGGTGGCAGCTGCCACCTAGGTCCTATCCCTTCAGGATGATCGGAGCGGTCTCTGACTGCTCCGATCATCGTTATTTTCTGGGCGATCGGGTCACCAGAGACCCGATCAGCCCGGAACCCCACAAGTCCTTGTCATTAGTCAGTCACTAACTGACTGACTAATGACAACGATCTGCAGCCGGGGACCAGTCTGATTGGTCCCCTGCTGCATAGTGTCATCGGTCAGCTGTCCAGGACAGCTGAGATGACGTTTCTATCACCATGCCAACGGACATGGTGATAGAAAATGTATTGGACGTGTATACACGTCCATTTGCGTTAAGTCACAGAAAAAATGGACGTGTATACACGTCAATTTGCGGGAAGGGGTTAATATTATAACACTGGTTATTTCTGCTGTTATACACTGGTTGAGGATTGGGTTGCCTGAGGCTTTCTGCCCAATGCTTTGGCTGCTAGGGTCTATCGGTACTACACACTTACCCCAAGAACACTTTATTCTAGATAACATTTACACATTCTGTTACCTTACTTTTTTGTGTGCACGTGCATTCTCCACAGGAATACATTCTGGCCAGTAAAGTACCCTGGATACGCAGAGACAAGAAGAAATAGTATTAGTTGCATGACATTTAGTGCATAACAGTGGTATGGACTGGCATAAGACAGGTCACAGTCCCTAATAAACCTTTAATTGGATGTGTGAGATACGTGGTTTTGTGTGATTTCTGTGTACTAAACTTGTAGATGTACACTAATGGAGTTCTGTGTGTACTGAATTTTATGTGTACTGAATTTATATGTACTTTTAATGAAGTCAGTCTTGGTATCTGATTTATTAGGCGTTAGTGGAAAGGTGGTTTTCTTGTTTCTCCCAGTGGAGCTGGGACAGCACCTGAGTAGAATCACTATAACACCGCTCTATAATTTTGTAGTCATGTACAGTAAACTATTTGTTACGCCGAGCGCTCCGGGTCCCCGCTCCTCCCCGGAGCGCTCGCATCATCCTCGCATTTGCAGCGCCCCGGTCAGACCTGCTGACCGGGTGCGCTGCAATACCTCTCTCAGCCGGGATGCGATTCACGTTGCGGGAGGCGCCCGCTCGCCCTCCGTCGGTCTTGTCCCGGCGCGCGCGGCCCCGCTCCTTAGGGCGCGCGCGCGCCGGGTCTCTGCAATTTAAAGGGCCACTGCTCTTGTCTACTCCCTTGTACCGCGCCTATCTTCAGCAGTCAGAGAGGTTGAGCCGTTGCTGGTGGATACGACCTGGTTGCTACCGCCGCTGCAAGACCATCCCGCTTTGCGGCGGGCTCTGGTGAATACCAGTAGCAACTTAGAACCGGTCCACCAGCACGGTCCACGCCAATCCCTCTCTGGCACAGAGGATCCACCTCCAGCCAGCCGAATCGAGACAGTAGATCCGGCCATGGATCCCGCTGAAGTCCCACTGCCAGTTGTCGCCGACCTCACCACGGTGGTCGCCCAGCAGTCGCAACAGATAGCGCAACAAGGCCACCAGCTGTCTCAACTGACCGTGATGCTACAGCAGCTACTACCACAGCTTCAGCAATCATCTCCTCCGCCAGCTCCTGCACCTCCTCCGCAGCGAGTGGCCGTTTCCGGCCTACGATTATCCTTGCCGGATAAATTTGATGGGGACTCTAAGTTTTGCCGTGGCTTTCTTTCGCAATGTTCCCTGCACTTGGAGATGATGTCGGACCAGTTTCCTACTGAAAGGTCTAAGGTGGCTTTCGTAGTCAGCCTTCTGTCTGGGAAAGCTCTGTCATGGGCCACACCGCTCTGGGACCGCAATGACCCCGTCACTGCCTCTGTACACTCCTTCTTCACGGAGATTCGAAGTGTCTTTGAGGAACCTGCCCGAGCCTCTTCTGCTGAGACTGCCCTGCTGAACCTGGTCCAGGGTAATTCTTCTGTTGGCGAGTACGCCATCCAATTCCGTACTCTTGCCTCCGAATTATCCTGGAATAATGAGGCCCTCTGCGCGACCTTTAAAAAAGGCCTATCCAGCAACATTAAAGATGTGCTGGCCGCACGAGAAATTCCTGCTAACCTGCATGAACTTATTCATCTGGCCACCCGCATTGACATGCGTTTTTCCGAAAGGCGTCAGGAGCTCCGCCAGGATATGGACTTTGTTCGCACGAGGCGTTTTTTCTCCCCGGCTCCTCTCTCCTCTGGTCCTCTGCAATCCGTTCCTGTGCCTCCCGCCGTGGAGGCTATGCAAGTTGACCGGTCTCGCTTGACACCTCAAGAAAGGACACGATGCCGCATGGAGAATCTGTGCCTGTACTGTGCCGGTACCGAACACTTCTTGAAGGATTGTCCTATCCGTCCTCCCCGCCTGGAAAGACGTACGCTGACTCCGCACAAAGGTGAGACAGTTCTTGATGTCAACTCTGCTTCTCCACGCCTTACTGTGCCTGTGCGGATATCTTCCTCTACCTTCTCCTTCTCTACTATGGCCTTCTTGGATTCCGGATCTGCAGGAAATTTTATTTTGGCCTCTCTCATCAACAGGTTCAACATCCCGGTGACCAGTCTCGCCAGACCCCTCTACATCAATTCTGTTAACAATGAAAGATTGGACTGTACCGTGCGTTACCGCACGGAACCTCTCCTAATGTGCATCGGACCTCATCACGAAAAAATTGAATTTTTGGTCCTCTCCAACTGCACTTCCGAAATTCTTCTTGGATTACCGTGGCTTCAACGCCATTCCCCAACCCTTGATTGGTCCACAGGAGAAATCAAGAGCTGGGGTACTTCTCGTTTCAAGGACTGTCTTAAACCGGTTCCCAGTACTCCCTGCCGTGACCCTGTGGTTCCCCCTGTAACCGGTCTTCCTAAGGCTTATATGGACTATGCTGACGTGTTTTGCAAAAAGCAAGCTGAGACTTTACCTCCTCACAGGCCTTATGACTGTCCTATTGACCTCCTCCCGGGTACTACTCCACCCCGGGGCAGAATTTATCCTCTGTCTGCTCCAGAGACTCTTGCCATGTCAGAGTCAGAGGAAAATTTTAAAAAGGGGTTTATCCGCAAATCCTCCTCTCCTGCCGGAGCTGGATTTTTTTTTGTGTCCAAAAAAGATGGCTCCCTACGTCCTTGCATTGATTACCGCGGACTTAATAAAATCACGGTAAAGAACCGCTACCCCCTACCTCTTATCTCGGAACTCTTTGATCGCCTACAAGGTGCCCACATCTTTACCAAACTGGACTTAAGAGGTGCTTATAATCTCATCCGCATCAGGGAGGGGGACGAATGGAAGACTGCATTTAACACCAGAGATGGACACTTTGAGTATCTGGTCATGCCCTTTGGCCTGTGCAACGCCCCTGCCGTCTTCCAAGACTTTGTTAATGAAATTTTTCGTGATCTCTTATATTCCTGTGTTGTGGTTTATCTGGACGATATTCTGATTTTTTCTGCCAACTTAGAAGAACACCGCCAGCATGTCCGCATGGTTCTTCAGAGACTTCGAGACAATCAACTTTATGCCAAAATGGAGAAATGTCTGTTTGAATGTCAATCTCTTCCTTTCCTAGGATACTTGGTCTCTGGCCAGGGACTACAAATGGACCCAGATAAACTCTCTGCCGTCTTAGATTGGCCACGCCCCTCCGGACTCCGTGCTATCCAACGTTTTTTGGGGTTCGCCAATTATTACAGACAATTTATTCCACACTTTTCCACTATTGTGGCTCCTATCGTGGCTTTAACCAAGAAAAATGCCAATCCCAAGTCCTGGTCTCCCCAAGCGGAAGACGCATTTAACCCCTTAAGGACACATGACGTTCTCATACGTCTCCATGTCCGAGTCCTTAAGGACACATGACGTATGAGAACGTCATGTGTTTTGCCGGCCCCCCGCAACCATCTGGAGCGGAGCCGGCGCCCGATGCCTGCTGAAATCGATCAGCAGGCATCGGGGCATATCGCCCAGGGGGGTCATGATGACCCCCCATGTCGGCGATCGCGGCGCATCGCTCGTCAATTCAGACGAGCGATGCGCTGCGATTCCGTTCCCCGCCGCTCGCCGGGCGGGGATCGGAGCCGGATGTCTGCTGATTTCTATCAGCAGACATCCTGGCAGTGTGCCGGAGGAGGTCCGGAGGACCTCCTTTACCGGCGATCGCTGCAGGACGCCGGTAACTACTAACCGGCGTTCTGCAGCGGTTCCAGGTCATCAGGGTCACGTGTGACCCTGTGACCTGGATATAGATGGTGACTGGTGGTGTAGTATACACCACCAATCACCATCCATGCTGTACTGGGGGCTGGCATTGTGGCCACCCCCTCAGTACAGTTGTGATTGGGTGGCCAAAGTGGCCACACCAATCACAATGTAATGGGAGGGGATCTGGTGGGCTAGGAGCACGTTGCTCCGTTCTGCCCACCATTCCACAGAGATCTGGTGTGCAGGACGGAGCCCCGTGCTGCCCACCATCCCCTCAGTAAAAAAAAAGTGCCCCTTGCCCCCTTTCTGTGGCCCCTTGGCACAGAAATCCCCAGGGATAGCTTTAGATTAGGTAGGGACAGGTTAGGGTTAAAAAAAAAAAAATAGTTTTTAATTTTTTTTTTTTGGCGTACCTCAGTGGGTGTCCGTGGGTCCGTAGCACCTTTAGCTGCGTGACCCCGGCCCTGCTGGGTCGCTGCGGTCTGCCGTCAGCCTTTTTTTTTGGCGCAGATCTTTTTTTTTTTTTTTTTTTCACTAAGCGTGTGTGCGGACCCTCTTAGTTATAAAAGAGCGGTCCGCCACCGTTTGTTAAAGCCCACCCGCCGCTGATCAGTCCCGTAGTACTGATCAGCGTTTTTTTTTGTGGTGCCGGCGCTTTTTTTCGGGTTTTCTAGCGTGTTTTTGCCCCCATAGGCGGTCCGTGCCACCAGTAGCAGGCGTGTACTGTGTGGCCGGACCGTACCTGTGTGTGCGGCGTGCCTCACCGCTGTCAGTGATTTATCACTGATCAGCTTTTTTTTTGTGGTAAAGGCACCTTTTTCGGTTAACGCGGATTTTTTTTTGCACCCATAGGCGGTCCGTGCCACCAGTAGCAGGCGTGTACTGTGTGGACGGACCGTACCTGTGTGTGCAGCCTGTCCCACCGCTGTCGGTGATTTATCACTGATCAGCGTTTTTTTTTTGGTTCAGGCGGGTGCATTTTTTTCGGGGTAAAGCGTTTTTTTATTTATTTTTTCGGGTTTTTTGTGTGGGGGTCTGTGAACAAGCCACCAGCCACTGTCCTGGGCTGAGTGGCTGGACCCCCCACTGACTTCTGCGCCCCCTGCCGCCACAAGCGCTAATCAGTGCGCACACCACTGATTAGATAAACGCTTATTTTTTTGGTGCAGGGTTTTTTTTTGCGCTAGAAGTCCCCCTTTTTTTTAAAAGTCCCCTTTTTATTTTATATTTTTTTCTGTTAGGGCGGGTTAGTTTAGTTAGGTTAGGCTAGGGCGGGTTAGGGCGGGTTAGGGAGGTAGTATCGCACCACACCACACGCAGCACACACACCAATAAAGTTTTCCCCCCCACACACACACATACCCGTATCCCCATTAGAGTAGGGAAATGGCCCGCAGAGTGTTTTCGGCGGAGGAGGCATATGACCTAATTGCCTCCGACTCTGAAAGCATCTCAGAGGACGATGAAGACCCCACCTTCCTTATTTCATCGTCCTCCTCATCATCTAGTTCAGATGATGAGCCACCAAGGCGGCGAACTCGCCGCCATGCGGTGCCGCAAACCTCCTCTGTCCTTGAGCCTGTGCCCCATGCTAGTATGAGTCCCCCTGGCGCTCATACTAGTGAAGCCCCCCTGCCAAGGTCACTGGTACCTCGTACCGGAGAACTTGACTGGGCTGAGCCAGCGGACCACGAGCCCGTGATTCCTGAGTTTGTTGGCGACTCAGGAATCAAAATTAACATCGCCGGGTTCACTGAAAAGGACTTTTTCGGTCATTTTTTCAGTGACGACTTTGTTAATTTGATGGTTACACAGACGAATCTGTACGCCCAACAGTTCGTCGCCGCTAACCCGGGCTCACTTTTAGCTAGACCCGGCGGCTGGACTCCAGTCGATGCAGCCGAAATGAGGACCTTTTGGGGCCTTGCGCTGCATATGGGTATAGTTAAAAAACCCTGTGTCAGGCAATATTGGAGTGGGGACGTCTTTTACCAGACACCCCTCTACAGTATGGCCATGACACGTTCCCGGTTCGAGGCCATTCGGAGATGTTTGCATTATGCTGATAATGCGGCATGTCCCCCCCGAACTGATCCCGCGTATGACCGCCTGTATAAAATCAGGCCGGTCATCAATCACTTCGGGGCCAGATTTTGGGAGGCCTATGTCCCGGGGCGGGAGGTCTCTATTGATGAGTCGCTCATCAGCTTCAAGGGGAGACTCAGCTTCCGGCAATACATCCCGACCAAGCGAGCGCGGTATGGCGTGAAGATGTATAAACTTTGCGAGAGTACCTCCGGGTACACTTGCAAGTTTATGGTGTATGAGGGACGAGATTCCCGCATTGAACCCCCAGATTGTTCCCCCACTCTGGGTGTTAGCGGGAAAATCGTTTGGGGCCTTTTGCACCCATTGCTAGATAAAGGTTACCACCTTTACGTGGATAACTTTTATACTAGTATCCCTCTCTTTTCATCCCTCGCCGCCAGATCCACGGTCGCTTGTGGGACAGTCCGGAAGAATCAAAGAGGCCTTCCGCCCCATCATTCCCTACATGCTCCTATCCCCCGGGGTGAGTCCCGTGCCTTTTCCCATGAGAACCTGTTGTTGGTCCGGTATAAGGACAAGAGGGATGTCCTTATGCTCACCACAATTCATGGGAATGGCAGCACCCCTGTCCCTGTGCGAGGTACCGCGGGACCGGTCCTCAAGCCCGATTGTATTCTGGACTACAATCGGTATATGGGGGGAGTTGATCTTTCTGATCAAGTCCTCAAGCCATATAATGCCATGCGGAAAACACGCGTATGGTATAAAAAGGTTGCGGTCTACATGGTACAGGTTGCCATGTACAACTCTTTTATACTGTACCAGAACGCTGGCAACACAGGGACATACCTGGAGTACCAAGAGGTAGTTCTAAAGGCCCTCATCTATGGTGATCGCCAAAGAGCGGGTCAGAGCACCTCTGGAACTTTAGGTCCCCGGATCGTCCCCGGCCAACACTTTCCATGTGTGATCCCCAACACTGGAAGGTCGGGACGAACCCAGAAAAGATGCAGAGTGTGTCACAGGAAGGGGAGACGGAGGGACACCACCATTCAGTGTGACACTTGCCCCGATCATCCGGGCCTCTGCATAGGCTGCTTCAGGGAGTATCACACTTCCATGGAGTACTAAATTTTCCATCCTTTGCCCTAAATTTCATTCCCCAGAATTCGGCTCCAATGTACCAGTCCAGGGTACATTATCTTCCAAATTTTATACCAAAATACCCTACCCCCAAAAAATCAAACCCAAAACCTCTTTCCCAATGCCCCTCATAATATCTTTGTCCCCCAAAAATGGGTCATGGGACACAGAGTCAACAGCATTGGAGGTTTGCAGTTGCCTCAAATGCGCAACGCTCTCTCTCTCCACCTGAGCGGGTTGCGCATTTGAGGTAACAGAATAGGGACGGCCCCACATATCCCCTTCCCAGAATGATGATTCAGAGTATAGGGTTTGGGGCGGGCATCATTTTTACTTTTGGCTGTACTCTGGGTCATCATTCTGGGAAAATAATTGGCATATCAGTTCTAAAATTGCAATTTTTTCCCCCCCATAGTACACTTCATCCATTCCTGGAAAATAAATGAAGGGAACACCCGTCTGTTCCAAATCTCCACTTCACCCTATACACCTTCCTTAGGGGGTGTACTGTTTGTAATAGGCTCACATGTGGGTGTTCCTTTCTTGTATTTTCCTCTGAATGTATGTAACTGTTAGGTCCGTAACAAACATCCGCCTCAAATGCGAAGAGTTCTCGCTGAGCTCTGTCGTATTTCCAGGCGACAATTCGGAGTCACATGTTAGTTGTTCCCAGAAAAATGAAGCAGAGTATAGGTTGAAAATTGCAATATTCAAAAGCTACCCTTCATCCATTCCTGGAAAATAAATTTAGGAAACACCTGTGCATTAAAAATGTCCTCTTTACCCCTATACCCATTCCTCAGGGTGGGTACTTTCTGTAATGGTGTCACATGTGGGTGTTTCATTTTTGTATTTTCCTCGGAATGTATGTAACCGTCAGCTACTGATATGCCAAAGGTCACAAATACAAAGTGACCTCTATGACTTCTGAGCCTTGTTGTGCGCCCGTCCAGCACGTTACCCCATATGTGGATGTATTTTTATAGTCAGGGGGAAAAGCCCTCCAAAATGTGTAACCCAATTCCTCATATTACCCCTTGTGAAAATGTTAATAATTGGGTAACCCCAGCATTTTACTGTAAAAAAATCTAATTTTTCAATTTATGGCCCACTTTTCAAAAAACCTGTGAGGTGTAAGTACTCACTGTAACACTGTTACGTTCCCCAAGGGGTCTAGTTTCCAAAATGTATGCCATGTTTTTTTTTTTTTTTTTACTGTCCTGGCACCATAGGGGCTTCCGAAATGCGGCATGTCCCCAGAGCAAAATTTGTAACTCCTCTTCTGAGACCTGTAGTGCGCCAGCAGAGCACTTTTCACCCCCATATGGGGCGTTTTCTGAATCAGGAGAAATTGGGCTTCAAATTTTGGGGGGTATTTTCTGCTTTAACCCTTTGTAAAAATGTTAAATTTTTGGGAAACCAAGCATTTTTGGTAAAATTTATTCTTTTTTTTTTGCATATGCCAAAGTCGTGAAACCCTTGTGGGGTATTAAGGTTCACTTTACCCCTTGTTACGTTCCCCAAGGGGTCTAGTTTCCAAAATGGTATGCCATGTGTTTTTTTTTTGCTGTTGTGGCACCATAGGGGCTTCCTAAAAGAGGCATGCCCCCAGAGCAAAATTTGCTTCAAAAAAGCCAAATGTGACTCCTTCTCTTCTGGGACCTGTAGTGCGCCAGCAGAGCACTTTTCACCCCCATATGGGGTGTTTTCTGAATCGGGAGAAATTGGGCTTCAAATTTTGGGGGGTATTTTCTGCTTTAACCCTTTGTAAAAATGTAAAATTTTTGGGAAACCAAGCATTTTTGGTAAAATTTATTCTTTTTTTTTTGCATATGCCAAAGTCGTGAAACCCCTGTGGGGTATTAAGGTTCACTTTACCCCTTGTTACGTTCCCCAAGGGGTCTAGTTTCCAAAATGGTATGCCATGTGGTTTTTTTTTGCTGTCCTGGCACCATAGGGGCTTCCTAAATGAGGCATGCCCCCAGAGCAAAATTTGCTTCAAAAAAGCCAAATGTGACTCCTTCTCTTCTGGGACCTGTAGTGCGCCAGCAGAGCACTTTTCACCCCCATATGGGGTGTTTTCTGAATCGGGAGAAATTGGGCTTCAAATTTTGGGGGGTATTTTCTGCTTTAACCCTTTGTAAAAATGTAACATTTTTGGGAAATCAAGCATTTTTGGTAAAATTTATTCTTTTTTTTTTGCATATGCCAAAGTCGTGAAACCCCTGTGGGGTATTAAGGTTCACTTTACCCCTTGTTACGTTCCCCAAGGGGTCTAGTTTCCAAAATGGTATGCCATGTGTTTTTTTTTTGCTGTCCTGGCACCATAGGGGCTTCCTAAATGAGGCATGCCCCCAGAGCAAAATTTGCTTCAAAAAAGCCAAATGTGACTCCTTCTCTTCTGGGACCTGTAGTGCGCCAGCAGAGCACTTTTCACCCCCATATGGGGTGTTTTCTGAATCGGGAGAAATTGGGCTTCAAATTTTGGGGGGTATTTTCTGCTTTAACCCTTTGTAAAAATGTAAAATTTTGGGGAAATCAAGCATTTTTGGTAAAATTTATTCTTTTTTTTTTGCATATGCCAAAGTCGTGAAACCCCTGTGGGGTATTAAGGTTCACTTTACCCCTTGTTACGTTCCCCAAGGGGTCTAGTTTCCAAAATGGTATGCCATGTGTTTTTTTTTTGCTGTCCTGGCACCATAGGGGCTTCCTAAAAGAGGCATGCCCCCAGAGCAAAATTTGCTTCAAAAAAGTGAAATGTGACTCCTTCTCTTCTGGGACCTGTAGTGCGCCAACAGAGCACTTTTCACCCCCATATGGGGTGTTTTCTGAATCGGGAGAAATTGGGCTTCAAATTTTGGGGGGTATTTTCTGCTTTAACCCTTTGTAAAAATGTCAAATTTTTGGGAAATCAAGCATTTTTGGTAAAATTTATTCTTTTTTTTTTGCATATGCCAAAGTCGTGAAACCCCTGTGGGGTATTAAGGTTCACTTTACCCCTTGTTACGTTCCCCAAGGGGTCTAGTTTCCAAAATGGTATGCCATGTGTTTTTTTTTTGCTGTCCTGGCACCATAGGGGCTTCCTAAATGAGGCATGCCCCCAGAGCAAAATTTGCTTCAAAAAAGCCAAATGTGACTCCTTCTCTTCTGGGACCTGTAGTGCGCCAGCAGAGCACTTTTCACCCCCATATGGGGTGTTTTCTGAATCGGGAGAAATTGGGCTTCAAATTTTGGGGGGTATTTTCTGCTTTAACCCTTTGTAAAAATGTAAAATTTTGGGGAAATCAAGCATTTTTGGTAAAATTTATTCTTTTTTTTTTGCATATGCCAAAGTCGTGAAACCCCTGTGGGGTATTAAGGTTCACTTTACCCCTTGTTACGTTCCCCAAGGGGTCTAGTTTCCAAAATGGTATGCCATGTGTTTTTTTTTTGCTGTCCTGGCACCATAGGGGCTTCCTAAAAGAGGCATGCCCCCAGAGCAAAATTTGCTTCAAAAAAGTGAAATGTGACTCCTTCTCTTCTGGGACCTGTAGTGCGCCAACAGAGCACTTTTCACCCCCATATGGGGTGTTTTCTGAATCGGGAGAAATTGGGCTTCAAATTTTGGGGGGTATTTTCTGCTTTAACCCTTTGTAAAAATGTCAAATTTTTGGGAAATCAAGCATTTTTGGTAAAATTTATTCTTTTTTTTTTGCATATGCCAAAGTCGTGAAACCCCTGTGGGGTATTAAGGTTCACTTTACCCCTTGTTACGTTCCCCAAGGGGTCTAGTTTCCAAAATGGTATGCCATGTGTTTTTTTTTTGCTGTCCTGGCACCATAGGGGCTTCCTAAAAGAGGCATGCCCCCAGAGCAAAATTTGCTTCAAAAAAGTGAAATGTGACTCCTTCTCTTCTGGGACCTGTAGTGCGCCAACAGAGCACTTTTCACCCCCATATGGGGTGTTTTCTGAATCGGGAGAAATTGGGCTTCAAATTTTGGGGGGTATTTTCTGCTTTAACCCTTTGTAAAAATGTAAAATTTTGGGGAAATCAAGCATTTTTGGTAAAATTTATTCTTTTTTTTTTGCATATGCCAAAGTCGTGAAACCCCTGTGGGGTATTAAGGTTCACTTTACCCCTTGTTACGTTCCCCAAGGGGTCTAGTTTCCAAAATGGTATGCCATGTGTTTTTTTTTGCTGTCCTGGCACCATAGGGGCTTCCTAAAAGAGGCATGCCCCCAGAGCAAAATTTGCTTCAAAAAAGTGAAATGTGACTCCTTCTCTTCTGGGACCTGTAGTGCGCCAACAGAGCACTTTTCACCCCCATATGGGGTGTTTTCTGAATCGGGAGAAATTGGGCTTCAAATTTTGGGGGGTATTTTCTGCTTTAACCCTTTGTAAAAATGTAAAATTTTTGGGAAACCAAGCATTTTTGGTAAAATTTATTCTTTTTTTTTTGCATATGCCAAAGTCGTGAAACCCCTGTGGGGTATTAAGGTTCACTTTACCCCTTGTTACGTTCCCCAAGGGGTCTAGTTTCCAAAATGGTATGCCATGTGGTTTTTTTTTGCTGTCCTGGCACCATAGGGGCTTCCTAAATGAGGCATGCCCCCAGAGCAAAATTTGCTTCAAAAAAGCCAAATGTGACTCCTTCTCTTCTGGGACCTGTAGTGCGCCAGCAGAGCACTTTTCACCCCCATATGGGGTGTTTTCTGAATCGGGAGAAATTGGGCTTCAAATTTTGGGGGGTATTTTCGGATTTAACCCTTTGTAAAAATGTCAAATTTTTGGGAAACCAAGCATTTTAGATTTTTTTTTTTTTTTTACATTTGCAAAAGTTGTGAAACCCCTGTGGGGTATTAAGGCTCACTTAATTCCTTGTTACGTTCCTCAAGGGGTCTAGTTTCCGAAATGGTATGGCATGTGGGCGGTTTTAGCTGTTCTGGCACCATAGGGGCTTCCTAAATGCAACATGCCCCCCAAAAACCATTTCAGAAAAATATACTCTCCAAAATCCCCTTGTCGCTCCTTCGCTTCTGAGCCTTCTACTGCGCCCGCCGAACAATTAACATAGACATATGAGGTATGTGCTTACTCGAGAGGAATTGGGCTACAAACACAAGTAAAAATTTTCTCCTTTTACCCCTTGCAAACATAAAAAAATTGGGTCTACAAGAACATGCGAGTGTAAAAAATGAAGATTTTGAATTTTCTCCTTCACTTTGCTGCTATTCCTGTGAAACACCTAAAGGGTTAACACACTTACTGAATGTCATTTTGAATACTTTGGGGGGTGCAGTTTTTATAATGGGGTCATTTATGGTGTATTTCTAATATGAAGACCCTTCAAATCCACTTCAAACCTGAACTGGTCCCTGAAAAATATTGAGTTTGAAAATTTTGTGAAAATTTGGAAAATTGCTGCTGAACTTTGAAGCCCTCTGGTGTCTTCCAAAAGTAAAAACTCGTCAATTTTATGATGCAATCATAAAGTAGACATATTGTATATGTGAATAAAAAATAAATTTATTTTGAATATCCATTTTCCTTACAAGCAGAGAGCTTCAAAGTTAGAAAAATGCAAAATTTTCAATTTTTTCGTCAAATTTTGGGATTTTTCACCAAGAAATGATGCAAGTTACCATAAAATTTTACCACTATGTTAAAGTAGAATATGTCACGAAAAAACAATCTCGGAATCAGAATGATAACTAAAAGCATTCCAGAGTTATTAATGTTTAAAGTGACAGTGGTCAGAATTGCAAAAAACGCTCCGGTCCTTAAAGGAGTAGTCCAGTGGTGATTCAGTGGTGAGCAACTTATCCCCTATCCTAAGGATAGGGGATAAGTTGCAGATCGCGGGGGGTCCGACCGCTGGGGCCCCCCGCGATCTCCTGTACGGAGCCCCGACAGCCCGCTGGAAGGGGGCGTGTCGACCTCCGCACGAGGCGGCGGCCGACACGCCCCCTCAATACAAGTCTATGGCAGAGCCGAAGCGCTGCCTTCGGCAATCTCCGGCTCTGCCATAGAGATGTATTGAGGGGGCGTGTCGGCCGCCGCCTCGTGCGGGGGTCGACACCCGCTATCTCGGCGGAGAGCCGGGGCCCCGTACAGAGAGATCGCAGGGGGCCCCAGCGGTCGGACCCCCCGCGATCTCAAACTTATCCCCTATCCTTAGGATAGGGGATAAGTTTTTCACCACTGGACTACCCCTTTAAGGTATAAAATGGCCTAGTCCTTAAGGGGTTAAACATCTCAAGTCTGCCTTTTCTTCTGCTCCCGTGCTCTCCAGACCTGACCCATCTAAACCCTTCCTATTGGAGGTAGATGCCTCCTCAGTGGGAGCTGGAGCTGTCCTTTTACAAAAAAATTCTTCCGGGCATGCTGTTACTTGTGGTTTTTTTTCTAGGACCTTCTCTCCGGCGGAGAGAAACTACTCCATCGGGGATCGAGAACTACTGGCCATGAAATTGGCGCTTGAGGAATGGAGGCATCTGCTGGAGGGATCAAAATTTCCAGTTATCATATACACTGATCACAAGAATCTCTCCTATCTCCAGTCTGCCCAACGGCTGAACCCTCGCCAGGCCAGGTGGTCGTTGTTCTTTGCCCGTTTTAACTTTGAAATTCATTTTCGCCCTGCCGACAAGAACATTAGGGCCGATGCCCTCTCTCGTTCCTCGGATGCCTCGGAAGTAGAGCTCTCTCCGCAACACATCATGCCTCCTGACTGTCTGATCTCCACTTCTCCAGCCTCCATCAGGCAAACTCCTCCAGGGAAGACCTTCGTTTCTCCACGCCAGCGTCTCGGGATTCTCAAATGGGGACACTCCTCCCACCTCGCAGGCCATGCGGGCATCAAAAAATCCTTGCAACTCATCTCTCGTTTCTATTGGTGGCCGACTCTGGAGACGGATGTTGTTGATTTTGTGCGGGCCTGTACTGTCTGTGCCCGGGATAAGACTCCTCGCCAGAAGCCTGCTGGTCTCCTTCATCCTCTGCCTGTCCCCAAACAGCCTTGGTCACTGATTGGTATGGACTTTATTACAGACTTACCCCCATCCAGTGGCAACACTGTTGTTTGGGTGGTCGTTGATCGATTTTCCAAGATGGCACATTTTATTCCTCTTCCTGGTCTTCCTTCAGCGCCTCAGTTGGCAAAACAATTTTTTGTACACATTTTTCGTCTTCACGGTTTGTCCACGCAGATCGTCTCGGATAGAGGCGTCCAATTCGTGTCTAAATTCTGGAGGGCCCTCTGTAAACAGCTCAAGATTAAATTAAACTTCTCTTCTTCTTATCATCCCCAATCCAATGGGCAAGTAGAAAGAATTAACCAGGTCCTGGGTGACTATTTACGGCATTTTGTTTCCTCCCGCCAGGATGACTGGGCAGATCTTCTACCATGGGCCGAATTCTCATACAACTTCAGAGTCTCCGAATCTTCTGCTAAGTCCCCATTTTTCGTGGTGTACGGCCGTCACCCTCTTCCCCCCCTCCCTACTCCCTTGCCCTCTGGTTTGCCCGCTGTGGATGAAGTGACTCGTGATCTTTCCACCATATGGAAAGAGACCCAAAATTCTCTTTTACAGGCTTCATCCCGCATGAAAAGGTTTGCCGATAAGAAAAGAAGAACTCCCCCCATTTTTGCTCCCGGAGACAAGGTATGGCTCTCCGCTAAATATGTCCGCTTTCGTGTCCCCAGTTACAAACTGGGACCACGCTATCTTGGTCCTTTCAAAGTCTTGTGCCAGATTAACCCTGTCTCTTACAAACTCCTTCTTCCTCCTTCTCTTCGTATTCCCAATGCCTTCCATGTCTCTCTCCTTAAACCACTCATCATTAACCGCTTCTCTCCCAAACTTGTTTCTCCCACTCCTGTTTCCGGTTCTTCTGACGTCTTCTCCGTGAAGGAGATTCTGGCCTCCAAGACGGTCAGAGGGAAAAAAAATTTCTTGGTGGATTGGGAAGGCTGTGGTCCAGAAGAGAGATCCTGGGAACCTGAGGACAACATCCTAGACAAAAGTCTTGTCTTCAGGTTCTCAGGCTCCAAGAAGAGGGGGAGACCCAAGGGGGGGGGGTACTGTTACGCCGAGCGCTCCGGGTCCCCGCTCCTCCCCGGAGCGCTCGCATCATCCTCGCATTTGCAGCACCCCGGTCAGACCTGCTGACCGGGTGCGCTGCAATACCTCTCTCAGCCGGGATGCGATTCGCGTTGCGGGAGGCGCCCGCTCGCGATGCGCATCCCGGCTCCCGTACCTGACTCGCTCTCCGTCGGTCTTGTCCCGGCGCGCGCGGCCCCGCTCCTTAGGGCGCGCGCGCGCCGGGTCTCTGCAATTTAAAGGGCCACTGCGCCACTGATTGGCGCAGCTGGCTTAATTAGTTTGTTCACCTGTGCACTCCCTATTTATACTTCACTTCCCCTGCACTCCCTCGCCGGATCTTGTTGCCATTGTGCCAGTGAAAGCGTTTCCTTGTGTGTTCCTAGCCTGTGTTCCAGACCTCCTGCCGTTGCCCCTGACTACGATCCTTGCTGCCTGCCCTGACCTTCTGCTACGTCCGACCTTGCTCTTGTCTACTCCCTTGTACCGCGCCTATCTTCAGCAGTCAGAGAGGTTGAGCCGTTGCTGGTGGATACGACCTGGTTGCTACCGCCGCTGCAAGACCATCCCGCTTTGCGGCGGGCTCTGGTGAATACCAGTAGCAACTTAGAACCGGTCCACCAGCACGGTCCACGCCAATCCCTCTCTGGCACAGAGGATCCACCTCCAGCCAGCCGAATCGTGATACCATTTACATTTTATTACATTTTAGGTGAACATAACTTTTGTTGCTTGTAGGCACAAAGGTTAAATACCAGCAGCAAATAATTAAGATGGTCAGGTTAAATTTACCTGATATTTTTGAGTGCCAAATAGTGCACAAAATATATATTACTTTTATCACATATACAATAACGTGCATGTAAGGCTCAGCAATCCACCTACATTATGGAGTCTTTGGTTAGGATCATGGCTATAGCTGGGCACAAGACTTAATAGGATCTCCTAGGGCAAGGAGTCTCTCGGCCAGAGCCGGGCACAAACTTACGAAAATGGTTACTTTACAAATGGTGAAACTTCTTTGCACAGTCCTGCCAGGCACTTGACTTGAACTGTTGCGGATAATGATAACCTGAAACAATAAAGAAGGTATTAGTGTACCACACATTTAGTAGAATGCAAAAAAATTGAAATTGGTTCTTCTTGCTTCCCAACCTCGCCTGTCGGTGTGCTTCCTGCTTTGTGATATATATCTGGGAGCACGAGGTTGGGTTTCCCTCCAGGCTACATTGGTCAGCCAGGACTGTGTTATGGTCGGATTAACATTGACCACCACATTGACTTCAGAGGCTGATGCCGCTGGTACAGCTGTAGGTGCCAGCTGGTTCGGCCACACTTCCTTAGGTGGAGTAGGCCACGGCACATCGGTCGGTGCGTGCTGATTAGGCCTCACCTCCGGCGTGGAGTAGGCCTAGGCACATAAGTTGGTGCCCGTTGGTTAGGCCTCACCTCCTCTGGGGGAGTACGCCTGGGCACATTTTCTGTAAGTGAAGATTCAGGACTGGACCTCCTCATAAATTTACACAATAAAAACCAGACTAAATAGCCATAAAGGATGCATACCCAATATCATATAATGCAAGAAAATGTAAACTTTATTATAACACATATGACACAAAGCAAGGAAAACACTCTAAAAACACTTAAAAAGGCTCAGAAGAGCCACACTACAACAGTGGGACGAATTATGGTCACCACAGGACATGGGAAGAAACATGAAAGGGATCCCTCCTGTCACTCACCAAATAAGTAACAATAAAACACAAATGACAAAAAAGTAGTGGACAGTCAACAAACTGTGCATGCCAGTCCCCAAATGGTAAATGGTACAATGCGATGAATGTTACTCAGGGAAGCAGGTGCAAGAATGTAATACTCAGTACACTAATATACAAACACAGTGGACGATCCACAGACGGAGGAAGGAGGGAAAGTGTCCCAGTAAGCCCATGTCCAATAAAGAAGCCCATTTGTCATTGCCCTTTTTTGTCATTTGTGTTTTATTGTTACTTATTTGGTGAGTGACAGGAGGGGTCCCTTTCATTTTTCTTCCCATGTCCTGTGGTGACCACAATTGGTCCCACTGTTGTAGTGCGGCTCTTCTGAGCCTTTTTAAGTGTTTTTAGAGTGTTTTTCCTTACTTTGTGTCATATGTGTTATAATAAAGTTTACATTTTCTTGCATTATATGATATTGGGTATGCATCCTTTATGGCTATTTAGTCTGGTTATTATTGTGCTTATTGTTTTATGAGCCAGATAGCACCCTTTTGTGTTATGCTTTACATTTAGCTTGAGCCTCCCCCCTTTTTTCCTTTTCTCTCTCTCCTCATAAATTTAGGAGCCATGATGGGCGCCTCGGACAAATACATTTCTTCTTCCACCTTATCGGCCGAATTCAATGGGGATCTATGTCCCAGTCGTCCGACGGAAAATACGTAAAGGGTATTTGAGTGGGATTCTTGGGCCTGGTTATGGCTGCCGCCCATTCTCCCCGCAGACTTTTTACCGGGGTATATTCCACTATCTCCCCTGCTTCTAAGGAGTGGAGTGCTGGAGGCAGGCAGTCCCGCTGAACGACTTTCCTATTTACTAGCATGGTTCCTCCATGCTGGCAGTCTTGGAGGGTGCCAAAGCCACGTACTTTATCAAATTTTATAACTGTGGCGAGTCGGCGCTCCAAGGGTGGCTCACCCACTTGTGGATAGTCCAACTTGCTTATATAGAGGGCTTCCAGCCTTTTAGTATCCTGCTGCTGCTCTACTTGTACTTCATAGGGCAACTGCTTAGGCCCATACCTCTCTCTGTGCTGGGCTTTTAATTTCTCAATGATGCTGGCTATTTCGGCCTCTCTGCGGGCTCTCTCAGCCTGTACTGTGGGAACTGGTGGATGGGACTTCCCTGGCAGGGGAAGGACATGGTCCCACAAGTACGGGACAAACTCTGGCTCGTCGCCGAACACCCATTGAAGGAGAAGGGGTGACTGTGAGCGTGCTCTAACTGGAACAGACTTCTGCCCTGGGGGTTCCCTGTCGGGGCTGAAGGCGTAGAAAATGCGGCCTCGGCCGGCGTACTTACATCTGACTCCTCGGTTGCAATCTCCGCCCAGGATCTGTGGCGAGGGAACAATCTCACCGGCGATGCTGCTGCTGAAGACTGTGGTGATCCCCTTTTTGGGGTAGCTTGCCATTCATCGTCCTCTGGAAGCGGGGGCAGCTTGCAGGCCTCCTCGGCCCCAAGGGGCAATTGCTGCAAATGGTCAGCTAGGTCATGGAACAGCTGCGCTGCAGCCACTGTAACTTTCCGCTGCTCCGCAGCCATCTTGTTGCTCTCTTCACGTGCTCTGGTGGGCTGCGCCATGTCTGTACACCTCTCTGCCATTTCCGGACTGAAGAGGGATGGCCGCATGGTGCCTTTTATAAGAGGCTTCAACAAAATGCCGGCCGGCCGGAAGGACGTCATTGGTGCAGCTCTGACTTCCTGTCCCACAGGAAGTCAGACAACAGTTCCACTTCGGCATAGACGCTGCTACATGATATCCAGCATGGGACATCTTGGCGCGCTTCTTGGGTTCTTCCTTAACCCCTTCAGGTATTTTTTTTTTTAATTAGATCATTTCATTAAGTTTTACAATACAATAAAACAATTCAAAGGAGCAAGAAACAAAGAAGGTAAGAACAAACCCATCAGGGTAATGGGACCAAATAGTAGGGCACATATTATGAAAACAGGAACATACTCAAATTGGCCGCTGAGGAGACTTCAGGTACTTTTGTACTGAAGCACGTAACATGGCTTCGTTCCTAATCTTACCCATGGCCACAATACAATATTCTTCACCTCCCCCTTACTTTTTCTAGCACCCCGGCAAAGCACAATTTCAGCAACAATGTCCTGTACACTTTTGGGCGTAATTTCGGTCGCGGATTGCGACAATCCTGGACAGTTTTCTATACATATTCCTGCACAGGGGGATGACTAGTGGCACTTGCAATCACGGCATACACCCGTTTTTCATTGTGGGTGGCCTGGGTGGCTGAATTATTAAAGGCACACACCCGTATCCTGTTCGTAGGACGCCAAAAGAAATGTGATGACTGGGGTGTTGCAGTATGTAGCAGGTGGTATAAATCCTGGGGGCAAGATGTTGTTAACCCCTTAGTGTTCGTGACGCGAGTATGTGGTTATTCCGGTATAGTAACCGCCGTCAACCAACCCAAAAATGGTTTGTAATAAAGGAATGTCCACAGCAAGGATTCTGAATAAACTGGAACTTTTACTTGAAATGTTTAGGGAACAGTCTTTACAATTATGCAGTTCCTTCAGAGGCAACCGGGACACAGGACACCTCACATGTTTGCTTGGACTTGTTATTATTGAGATATTTAGGCAGACCATTGTGCTACTGATATATTCCTTAGCTGAGGAGTAGTCACTGGATTTGTAGAGAGAATTGTAACTTACGTTTTAAAAGTGGCTGCATTTCTTTAGGCTTTTGCCTTGATGAGATGAATTTGCAGTATACAGGACTTTGTGCTTCCTTTTGAGTCCAAGAGATAAGAGAGAGTATAGAGACTACAGCCACTTATATACTAGGGGGCTGGACAAAAGCCCATTGGTTGCTAATGCTTGGAGCTCCTGTGCCCATGGCACTCTGGGTATATCACATGACAGTAGATCACATGACCAAGGAAGGTCCTATGCATTTTATACAAACTGTACAACTTTATACATATGAACTATAAAAACACATAATGAATATACACTGCATTTATGAGACAACAAGGGGGGAGCGCTGCAGGAGAGCCCTATGGACCTAAGGGACTCTTCCTGAGGGGACTTAAGGATGGTACAGGACCGGTCCTGTACCGGGAGAGCACAAAGGTTAATGTTAATTATAGAAAACTTTAATTATATAACAACTCTATTAATTTTAAGGTTAAAAATACACACTGCACACCTTGTTAATTGTAGGACACGTACATGCTGGCGTACCCACTAAATTTGAAAATGTTGTGTTAAAATAGAATAAGGCACAAAATAGTTGTGTAAGATTTTTACAGACTACGTAAATAACCCATATGTGGCACTAAAATTTTCCTTTAAAAAAAAAAAAAAAAAGTAATACAGCTTCATCCAATGCAGTACGCCCCAACCCCCCTCCCCCCCCCCCTTCCCCGTCACTCTCTAGAAACACTACTGGTAATAAAGGGTAGATAAGGAACTTTATCTACTTTTCTGATTTAAAAAAATGCTTTTGCAAGTGGGTTTCCCGGGTTTTGCTTACGTGCAATTTATTTATCAAGGTCGTATGACTTTTTGATAGGTCGCATGTAAGAAAAAGTAAGTAAAAAAAAAAAAAAAGATAAATCTCCTTCAAAAAGTTTTTTCGGGAACTTCGTTTCTCAGCACAGACGTCTCTACCATGATATCCGTCTTCCAGAGCTTCCAAGGAGACTTCCAATAACAATACTCCAGATCACAAAAACTCTGCAGACGGCATAGATGAGGAAGGCTTCAGCAGCAGCGGAGGAGCAAGATGAGACACACAACTCGTGTTGCTTTTGGCTCCAAAGAAATGGAATCTGCATTAAGTGCAAGTTCCCACTTCAAAGGTTAGGACCATTCCCATATAATCTTACACTAAGAGCTATTCTCATACTGGCCCCACTTCATCTGTACAGCACAGTGTTTCCCAACCAGGGTATCTCCAGCTGTTACATAACTACAACTCCCAGCATGCCCTTTGGCTGTGCATGCTGGGAGTTGTAGTTATGAAACAGTAGGAGGCACACAGGCCTCACCTCCTGCTGCTGCTGCCAGTCATTTCCTGCCACCGCCAGTATGCTATCCCCGCCGCTGCACACTACATGGTCGGTACCCGCTCTCGCCCTCCAGACTAGGGGTGGAACGGGTGCCGTCAGGACAGCCCAGAAGATGCCGTGATTCTTCAGCTGGTCTCAGCCGACCAATCACCATGATCGTGAGGTGGCACCAGTGCCACCTCACTCCTGCTGGGCAATGGTGATTGGTGCTGTCTTGAACAGCACCAATCACCCATATTTCCTTGGTCACCAGTGACCCATTTGGCCTGGAAAAGCCGTGATTCACCGGTCAGTATTGACTGACGAATCACAGCGATTGCCGCCAAGGGGGGATTCCCGGGACCCCCCCCTGGGCGATATGCCGAGGTGGCTGCTTTTAGATAACAACAGCCATCCCAGTCCAATCACCGCATCCAGAGACGTGGTGATCCCAGAAGATGGCAATGCAAATATACATTTACATTGCAGGTCCTTAAGGGGTTAAAAATAATTGTAATAATGATACTGTTTCCACCATATCCACTTATCCAGAGATATTCTGCTAGAGATATATTGTCATCCTCCATTCCTGGGAATCCACCTCTCCCCTTCTACATATCTCTGATTCCTTAATCATCCAATAGGGGGGCTTGTTTTCCCACTTATGTGCAAAATGTATCTCTAGGTGGTCAATATCTTCTGTCTCCATTACAAGCTGTATGTCCTATATGGGAAATGTGCCTTGAATTATGCAGCTCCTCGCTCACTTGTTAATGTATCAAGTGACCCAGAGCCCACCACGTGGAGGTGGCTGCATTTCGGGCTCCTCCCCACCCCCAACCATATGTAGACCTTGTGTGACCCAATCAGCATCTTGTTAAATTGGTTCACATTGATCGTCAATGGCCTTTGCTGTAATACTTCTTAGCTTTGTATGTAGGAAGTAAAATGGCATCTTGAATGTGGTCATCATGCCGGTTACTGTCCATTTGGCCATGGCCCATGCTCCAACCCACACATTGGATACATAATTGGACCACTTCAGTTTGCTTTTAGCATATTGCCAAGTCCGCTGCAGCCAAGACACTTTGGGCTCCGAGGCATCTTCAGAGGTTGTTGGTAAATCCATCTGGTTATCCGCCATGGTGACTGTCACATGATCGCTGTGCCTGGATTCATGTGGGTCTGAATTGTCACCTAAAGCCATGTCAATAGCCACATCTGCTCGCTGACCACGGTGCTTAATCTTCTTCCCAGGTATTTTATGGATCTCATAATATGGTGGAGTGACCTTATAATGATATAGGTTAGTATACCGCCAAAGGAAACTCGTCACGTAATGTATGAGACACACGACAGGCACAGAGAGAACTGGGATATCTGCAAAATAGCGACAGGATACAATATATTAGACCTATATTCATTCATTTATTTATGTATATATATATAAATATGTAAATACATATGTTCATATATATGTATATATATATATATATATATATATATATATATATATATGTGTGTATATATATATATATACATATATATATATATATACTTTTTTTGTTAAAACTGTAATTTATACAGCAAACTATAAATATTTTATAGGCTATATGCTAGAAGATTAGATGTCATGGATCACTGTATTGTCACTGTATGAAGCTTTTTTTAAACTTATGTGTGACTAAAACATTGTTATTATAATTATATTACTACTATTATTATATTATTTCACTAATATCAGAGTAGCTTCCCATGTTTTCTTTTAGAAGGCAAAATACTTAAAGCATTGATTCACAAACTGAAATCATTTATCTCACAGGAATAAACATTTGCTCAATTGCTGTAAGAGACTTAAAGGAGTACTCTGCCTCTAGACATCTTATCCCCTATCCAAAGGATAGGGGATAAGATGTCTGATTGCAGGGGTCCCGCAGCTGGTACCCCAGCGATCTCTGTGCAGCACCCAGCGTTCATTCAGCATTCGACAGGGTCGCAACTTCATGGCCACGCCCCTCGTGAGGTCACACCACAACCTACCCATAGACTTACATTGAGGGGGCGTGGCCCTAATGTCACAACCCCCGCCGCCCGCTCCAAGCGTTTGGAACAAAATGTGCCGAACGCTGGGGAAGCCCCCTTTAAAGCCACCCAGGATAGACTGTACAAGAGAACATCAGTAACTTTACTGCACTCTACTATATTAACTTTACACTAATACATTCATGTTAAATCCATTTATAAACTGAAATTTTGGAAGTTTTCATTATTCCTACCTCTTAGCTTCATGGTCGCCGTCCCTACAGGATCCTTTTGCCTAAATAGACAAAATTCTCTTCAATTTGCAAAATAAGCGCAGGTCTAGTAGGAGAACGTGTTCACCCGCCGAACCGAGGAAATAAGTGTTAGGGATTGGATTCTACCCTGGAGAAAGTCTCTTTGATGTGTGATGTCACAGCAGATGACATCACGTGTATGTGTACCCATTGTAATGGCTGTACTGTACTTTACTTACACTATGTACAGTTATATACTGGGGGTTTACAAAGGATTTGAAGATTACAGTTTTAACCCCTTTAGAAGTCACAGCCCATTTTGGTCTTGAGGACAAAGGACATTTTCATTTTTATGTTTAAAATTTTTCCTCCTCCCCTTCTAAGAGCCATAAATCTTAAAATGTTCAACCTAAAGACCAATATGAGGGTTTGTTTCTTTTGCGACCAACTGTACTTTGTAATGAAACCTTTAATTTTAACATAAAATATATGGTACTATAAAAATGTATATATATTATTTGCGGCAGGAAATTGAGAAGAAAACGGCAATTTTGCAACTTTTGATAGTTTTTATTTTTACACAGTGAAGTGTATGATAACACTGACATGTTCTTTTTATACTGCGGGTCAATGTTTGGGTACACGCTTTACTCTTTTTGTACTGTTTAAAAAAAAAAATCAAACTTTTTGAACAATGTAAGTACGTTTTAAATTGTATGAGTGCTAATTTTTTTCCGAATACATCCCTGCATAAGGAAAAAGTTATAGAGGTCAGAAGAGGACAATTTTAAACGTACTAATTTTGGTGCAAAAAGTTATAACTTTTAATGTTAAACAAAATCAAACCTTAATGAGCTGGATATCAATTTAATTGATCTAAAGAACAAGGTGTCATTTTTACCGAAAAGTGCACTGTGTAGAATCGGAAGTCCCTAAAAAAAAATTCTAAATGGTGTTTGTTTTTTTTCCAATTTTGCCCCACTAATATTTTTTTTCTCGTTTTGCTGTAGATTTTGTGGTGAAATGATTGATGTCATTACAAAGTACAATATGTGGCGCAAAAAAACAGCCCCATAGGAGTCTGTGTTATGATTTTAAGAAGGTAAGGAGGAAAAAACTTAAGCGCAAAAATGAAAACCTGTTGTCCTGAATTTTTCATGTTCACTGCACCTGCACTCACATTTAACCCCTGGACATGTTTTATTCATATGGTTATGCTTGTACTGGCACTTAATCTGTGATTTGCTGTTTTTGTCGGTACCACATTTGCGTACATGTGATTTTTGATGACTTTTTTTTATTTTATTTTTTTCTGGGATGTGATCACAATTCAGCATTGGACTTTTTTTATTTTTACGTTTTATGCCGTTCACAATATGGAATCATTAACACTATATTTTAATAATTCTGACTTTTCTGGACATTGTTATGCCAAATATGTTGATTTATTTTATTTTTTTTACAAATTTTTATTTGTAAAATGGGAAGAGGGGGAATTAATTTTTTTATTGGAGGAGATACTTATTCCCATTATTAAATTATAACAGTTAATAGCTATCTTTTGATTTTGAATACTGATCAGTAATATCGACAATCTACTTCTCTGGTCTCAAGATCTCTGGAGATGGCGCACTACAATGCTCAGAAGAGGAGGAGCGCCATTGAGCTTTTGGAGAGAGAATTTGTTTGGAATGGGAGTCAGGGACCATGTGCGTTTACAAAGCCCCCCGTGGTGCCAGAACAGTGGACCCCCCCACATGTGAACCGATTTTGGAAACTACACCCCTCACAGAATTTAATAAGGGGTGCAGTGAACATTTACACCCCACTGGCGTTTGACAGGTCTTTGGAACAGTGAGCTGTGCAAATGAAAAAATGCATTTTTCATTTTCAAGGACCACTGTTCCAAAATTCTGTCAGACACCTGTGGGGTGTAAATGCTCACTGTACCCCCTTATTACATTACATGAGGGGTGTAGTGTCCAAAATGGGATTACATGTGGGGGAGGGGGTCCATTGTTCTGGTACTATGGGGGCTTTGTAAACACACGTGGCCTTCAATTCCGGACAAAATTTATCTTCAAAAGCCCTATGGCACTCCTTCTCTTCTCAGCATTGTAGTGCACCCGCAGAGCACTTCACATCCACATATGGGGTATGTTCTTAATCAGAAGAACAAATTTTGGGGGGCTTTTTTTCCTATTTTCCCTTGTGAAAATGAAAAATTTAGGGTAATGCCAGCATTTTAGTGAATTTTTTTTTGTTTTTTTCATTTTCCCATCCAACTTTAATGAAAATTCTTTAGTGTTAAGGCTCACTATACCCCTTATGTTCTGTGCGGGTTGTAGTTTCCAAAATGGGGTCACATGTAGGTATTTATTGTTTTGCGTTTATGTCAAAACCACTGTAAAATCAGCCACCCCTGTGCAAATCACCAATTTAGGCCTCAAATGGGCTCTCACTCCTGAGCCTTGTTGTGCGTCTGAGAGCATTTTACACCCACATATGGGGTATTTCCGTGCTTTTCCTTTTACCGCTTGTGAAAATAAAAAGTATGGGGAAACATCAGCATGTTAGTGTAAAAATTTTAATTTTTTTACACTAACAGGCTGGTGTAGCCCCCAACTTTTCCTTTTCATAAGGGGTAAAAGGAGAAAAAGCCCCCCAAAATTTGTATTGCAATTTCTCCCAAGTACGGAAATACCCCATATGTGTCCCTAAACTGTTTCCTTGAAATACGACAGGGCTCCAAAGTCAGAGAGCGCCATGTGCATTTGAGGACTAAATTATTGATTGCATAGGGGTGGACATAGGGGTATTCTACGCCAGTGATTCCCAAACAGGGTGCCTCCAGCTGTTGCTAAACTCCCAGCATGCCTGGACAGTCTTTGGCTGTCCGGAAATGCTGGGAGTCGTTGCTTTGCAACAGGTGGAGGCTCCGTTTTGGAAACACTGCCATACGATACATTTTTCATTTTTCTTTATTGAAGCGGAAAACCCACTGTAAACTCGCCCGTGTGAATGTACCCTGTACAGACCGTGCCTGCTGGGAGTTGAACTTTTGCAACAGCTGGAGGCACACTGGTTGGAAAACCTTCAGTTAGGTTCTGTTACCTAACTCAGTATTTTCCAACCATTGTGCCTCCAGCTGTTGCAAAACTACAACTCCCAGCATGTACTGATCGCCAAAGGGCATGCTGGGAGATGTACAGGGTGGGCCATTTATATGGATACACCTTAATAAAATGGGAATGGTTGGTGATATTAACTTCCTGTTTGTGGCGCATTAGTATATGTGAGGGGGGAAACTTTTCAAGATGGGTGGTGACCATGGCGGCCATTTTGAAGTTGGCCATTTTGAATCCAACTTTTGTTTTTTCAATAGAAAGAGGGTCATGTGACACATCAAACTTTTTGCGAATTTCAAAAGAAAAACAATGATTTGCTTGGTTTTAATGTTCATGAGTTATTTAGAAGTTTCTGACCACTTCTAAAATGTGTTCAATGTGCTGCCCATTGTGTTGGATTGTCAATGCAACCCTCTTCTCCCACTCGTCACACACTGATAGCAAAACCGCAGGAGAAATACTAGCACAGGCTTCCAGTATCCGTATACACTGCTATATACTACTATATACACCGCAGGAGAAATACTAGCACAGGCTTCCAGTATCCGTAGTTTCAGGTGCTGCAGAATGGGCAAAACAAATATTGGAACAGGACCCTCAGTTTACGCAGAAGATTTGTTCAGTGATGAGGCAAACTTTTATGTGAATGGTGAAGTTAAAGGGGTACTCCACCCCTAGACATCTTATCCCCTATACAAAGGATAGGGGATAGGATGCCTGATGGCCGTCACGCCCCTTCCCATAGACTTGCATTGAGGGGACGGGGCGTGACGTCACATGAGGGAGGAGTCATAACATCACAAACTTCTGTTCCCATGGTCTGGACTCAGACCCTCCAGCGCTTCCCGAGCAGAAAAAAGGTGGGTGCCGCATGCTATATTGCGGGGGTCCCCAGCGGCGGGACCCCCGCGATCAGACATCTCGCTATAAGATGTCTAGGGGTGGAGTACCCCTTTAACAATCAAAACCACCGCTATTGGTCTGACACTAACCCACATTGCATAGATCCCTCCAAGACTGTTGGAACACAAAAATTGATGGTATGGTGTAGTATATGGGGTACAAAGATAGTGGGGCCATTCTTCATCAATGGAAACCTCAAGGCCACTGGATATGCGAAATTGCTACATGATGATGTGTTTCCCTCTTTATGCACTGAAGCTGGCACGTTCCCTGAGTTTTTTCTAGCAAGATGGTGCACCACCACATTATGGGTGTCAGGTCCGAGCATTCCTAGATGAAAAGTTTCCTGGAAAGTGGATTGGTCGTCGTGGGCCAGTTGAATGGCCCCCAAGGTCTCCCGATCTGACCCCCTTAGACTTTTATCTTTGGGGTCATCTTAAGGCAATTGTCTATTCTGTGAAGATACGAGATGTGCAGCACCTGAAACTACGGATACTGGAAGCCTGTGCTAGCATTTCTCCTGCGGTGTATATAGTAGTATATAGCAGTGTATACGGATACTGGAAGCCTGTGCTAGCATTTCTCCTGCGGTGTATATAGTAGTATATAGCAGTGTATACGGATACTGGAAGCCTGTGCTAGCATTTCTCCTGCGGTGTTGCTATCAGTGTGTGAAGAGTGGGAGAAGAGGGTTACATTGACAATCCAACACAATGGGCAGCACATTGAACACTATGTAAGTGGTCAGAAATTTGTAAATAACTCATGAAAGAATAAAGTTACGTTACAACCAAGCACATCATTGTTTTTCTTGTGAAATTCCCAATAAGTTTGATGTGTCATATAACCCTCTTCTTATTGAAAAAAACTAAAGTTGGATTCAAAATGGCCAACTTCAAAACGGCCGCCATGGTCACCACCCATCTTGAAAAGTTTCCCCCCTCACATATACTAATGTGCCACAAACAGGAAGTTAATATCACCAACCATTCCCATTTTATTAAGGTGTATCCATATAAATGGCCCACCCTACAGTTATGCAACAGTTGGAGGTACGCAACTACAACTCCCAGCATGCCAAGACAGCTGTTTGGGCACGCTGGGATTTGCAGTTTTGCAACATCTGGAGGGCTACAGTTTAGAGACCACTGCACAGTGATCTCCAAATTGTGGCCCTCCAGATATTGCTAGGCAACTCACCAGCTTCCGTAGGATCCAGGGAGCCGTACCGCCATCCTCTTCTGCCGCCGATCGCTGCCCGCTGCTGCCACCGATGGGTAAGTGGACTTCGGTGACGGTCCCTGACGGTTTCCCCGTTCTGACCCACCTATTGTGGGTGGGCAGGATGGGGAAACCGAAAGTTAACCCCCCCCCCCTGTCCCCAAACTGCTAAAACTAAATAAATAAATGTTTTATGGTCACTGCACTTGCACTCACATTTAACCCCACGACATGTTGTATTCCTATAGTAATTGCTTGTATGGGCACTGGTAATCATGGAATATTATATGAGATGCTCCGCCAGAATTTTCCATGATTCAAAATTTGGTGCCAAACTCAGCAATTTTGACGCAAAAAAAAAAGGGTTGCGAAAAAGAACTCTCACATATTTTAGTCCCTTAAGGACAGAGCCCTTTTTCACCTAAAAGGGGTACTCTGCCCCTAGACATCTTATCCCTTATCCAAAGGATAGTGGATAAGATGGAAGATTGCCGGGGTCCCACTGCTGGGGACCCCCAGGATCTCTGCTGCACCACACCTCTATTGTTACTGCACAGAGCGTGTTTGCTCTGCGCGTAATGACGGGTGATACAGGGGATGGAGCATCGTGATGTCACGGCTCCGCCCCCTCGTGACGTCACGACCCGCCCCCTCAATACAAGTCTATGGGCACCCCCTGCCACAGACTTGCATTAAGGGATTGGGCCGTGATGTCACAAGGGGCGGAGCTGTGACGTCACGCTGCTCCATCCCCTGTATCACCCGTCATTACGCAGAGAGTGAACTCGCTCTGTGCAGTAATAATAGTGCGGTGCCGCAGCGGCGATCCCGGGGGTCCCCAGCAGAGGGACCCCGGCGATCGGACATCTTATACCCTATCCTTTGGATAGGGGATAAGATGTGTAGGGGCAGAGTACCCATTTAAGGATTCAGCCCTTTTTTGCAATTCTGACCACTGTCACTTCATACATTAATAACTCTGGGATGCTTTTACTGATTATTCTGATTCCGAGATTGTTTATTCGCGACATATTCAACTTTAACACAGTGGTAAATTTTCATCGTTACTTGCATCCATTCTTGGTGAAAAATCCCCAAATTTCATGAAAATGTTGAAAATTTTGCATTTTTCTAACTTTGAAACTCTCTGCTTTTAAGGAAAATGGATATTGCAAATAAATGATATATTGATTCCCATATACAATATGTCTACTTTATATTTGCATCATGAAGTTGATATGTTTTTGCTTTTGGAAGACATCCGAGGGCTTCAAAGTTCAGCAGCAATTTTCCAATTTTCCACAAAATTTTTTCAGGGACCAGTTCAGTTTTGAAGTGCGTTTGAGGGGTCTTCTTATTAGATATACCCCATATATGATCCCATTATAAAAACTGCACCCCCCAAAGTATTCAAACTGACATTCAGAAAGTGTGTTAACCCTTTTGGTGTTTCACAAGAATAGCAGCAACGTTAAGGAGAAAATTCAAAATCTTCATTTTTTACACTCGCATGTTCTTGTAGAACCATAGAAACATAGAATGTGTCGGCAGATAAGAACCATTTGGCCCATCTAGTCTGCCCAATAATCTGAATACTATGAATAGTCCCTGGCCCTATCTTATATGAAGGATAGCCTTATGCTTATCCCATGCATGTTTAAACTCCTTCACTGTATTTGCAGCGACCACTTCTGCAGGAAGGCTATTCCATGTATCCACTACTCTTTCAGTAAAGTAATACTTCCTGATATTACTGCAAAGACCTTTGCCCCTCTAATTTAAAACTATGTCCTCTTGTGGTAGTTTTTCTTCTTTAAAATATGCTCTCCTCCTTTTCCTTGTTGATTCCCTTTATGTATTTAACCCCTTAAGGACATAGGGCGTATCCATACGCCCCCGTTTCCAAGTCCTTAAGGACCGAGGGCGTATGGATACGCCCTGAGCATTTCCGGCCCCCACCGCTAGCCGGAGGGGAGCCGGAGCCAGATGCCTGCTGAAATCGTTCAGCAGGCATCCCGGCATATCGCCCAGGGGGGTCATTATGTCCCCCCATGTTGGCGATTGCCGCAGATCGCTGGACAATTCAGTCCAGCGATCTGCGGCAGATTCCGGGTCAATCGGGTCTCCAGTGACCCGATGACCCGGAATTACTGGCTGATCAGGGCCGTCAGAGACGGCCCCGAACAGCCAGAGCCAGCAGGGGTGAGGTGGCACTGGTGCCACCTCACGATCGCCCTGATTCGTCGGCCGGATTACCGGCCGACCAATCAGGGCGCCTGCTGCGGGTGTCACTCCCGCAACCCTCTCCGCCCCTCTTCCGGAGGACGTGAGCGGGTGCGGGAAGATGACCCCCGGTGCTGGGGACCCCGATCCCCGGCGTCCCTGTTGGGATCGGGGCCCCAGGAGCAGCGGCGGCGGCGGAGACGACGAGGGACTGACCTGTGCGGCTGGATCGTTGGAGGTGAGTGACAGCCTCCTGCTGTTGCTTAGCAACAGCTCCCAGCATGCAACAAGGGCATGCTGGGAGCTGTAGTTATGCAACAGCAGGAGGCAGACCACCACAACTCCCAGCATGCCCTTATGGGCATGCTGGGACTTGTAGTTTTGCAACAGCTGAAGGCACATTCTTTCTATGGAAAAGTGTACCTTCAGCTGTTGTGTAACTACAACTCCCAGCTTGCACAATCAGCTAAAGTGCATGCTGGGAGTTGTAGTGGTGCATCTGGTGGTTGCATAACTACAACTCCCAGCATGCCCGTTGGCTGTCGGTGACTGCTGAGAGTTGTAGTTTTGCAACAGCTGAAGGCACACTGAGTTAAGTAGTAAACCAGTGTGTCTCCAGCTGTTGCATAACTACAATCCCCAGCATCCCCAGCCAATGTAGTATGCCTCCGGCTGTTGCATAACTACAAGACCCAGCATGCCCTTCCGCTGTCCGTACATGCTGGGGGTTGTAGCTTTTGCAACAGCTGAAGGCACACTGGTTGCAAATCACTGAGTTTGTTACCAAACTCGGTGTTTCACAACCTGTGTGTCTCCAGCTGTTGCAAAACTACAACTCCCAGCATGCACTGATAGACCGTACATGCTGGGAGTTGTAGTTTTGCAACAGCTGGATGTTTCCCCCCCCAATGTGAATGTACAGGTACACTCACATGGGCGGAGGATTACAGTAAGTATCCGGCTGCAAGTTTGAGCTGTGGCAAATTTTCTGTCGCAGCTCAAACTGCCAGCGAGAAACTACTGTGAACCCCCCGCCCGTGCGACTGTACCCTAAAAACACTACACTACACTAACACACAATAAAATAAAAAGTAAAAAACACTACATATACACATACCCCTACACAGCCCCCCTCCCCTCCCCAATAAAAATGAAAAACGTCTGGTACGTCACTGTTTCCAAAACGGAGCCTCCAGCGGTTGCAAAACGACAACTCCCAGCATGCACTGATAGACCGTCCATGCTGGGAGTTGTAGTTTTGCAACAGCTGGATGTCCCCCCCCCCAATGTGAACGTACAGGGTACACTCACATGGGCGGAGGATTACAGTAAGTATCCGGCTGCAAGTTTGAGCTGCGTCAAATTTTCTGCCGCAGCTCAAACTGCCAGCGAGAAACTACTGTGAACCCCCGCTCGTGTGACTGTACCCTAAAAACACTACACTACACTAACACAAAATAAAATAAAAAGTAAAAAAACACTACATATACACAGCCCCCTACACAGCCCCCCTCCCCTCCCCAATAAAAATGAAAAACGTCTGGTACGCCACTGTTTCCAGAACGGAGCCTCCAGCTGTTGCAAAACAACTACTCCCAGTATTGCCAGATAGCCACTGACTGTCCAGGCATGCTGGGAGTTTAACAACAGCTGGAGGCCCCCTGTTTGGGAATCACTGGCGTAGAATACCCCTATGTCCACCCCTATGCAATCCCTAATTTAGGCCTCAAATGCGCATGGCACTCTCACTTTGGAGCCCTGTCGTATTTCAAGGCAACAGTTTAGGGTCACATATGGGGTATCGCCGTACTCGGGAGAAATTGTGTTACAAATTATGGGGGGTATTTTCTGCTATTACCCTTTTTAAAAATGTAAAATTTTTGGGAAAACAAGCATTTTAGGTAAAAAAAATAATTTTTTTTTTACATATACAAAAGTCATAAAACACCTGTGGGGTATAAAGGTTCACTTAACCCCTTGTTACGTTCCCCGAGGGGTCTAGTTTCCAAAATGGTATGCCATGTGTTTTTTTTTTTGCTGTCCTGGCACCATAGGGGCTTCCTAAATGCGGCATGCCCCCAGAGCAAAATTTGCTTTCAAAAAGCCAAACGTGACTCCTTCTCTTCTGAGACCTGTAGTGCGCCAGCAGAGCACTTTTCACCCCCATATGGGGTGTTTTCTGAATCAGGAGAAATTGGGCTTCAAATTTTGGGGGGTGTTTTCTGCTATTACCCTTTTTAAAAATGTAAAAATTTTGGGAAACCAAGCATTTTAGGTAAAAAAAAAAAAAAATGTTCACATATGCAAAAGTCATGAAACACCTGTAGGGTATTAAGGTTCACATTACCCCTTGTTACGTTCCCCGAGGGGTCTAGTTTCCAAAATGGTATGCCATGTGTTTTTTTTTTGCTGTTCTGGCACCATAGGGGCTTCCTAAATGCGACATGCCCCCAGAGCAAAATTTGCTTTCAAAAAGCCAAATGTGACTCCTTCTCTTCTGAGACCTGTAGTGCGCCAGCAGAGCAATTTTCACCCCCATATGGGGTGTTTTCTGAATCGGGAGAAATTGGGCTTCAAATTTTGGGGGGTATTTCCTGCTATTACCCTTTTTAAAAATGTTAACATTTTGGGAAACCAAGCATATTAGGTAAAAAATTAAAAAAAATTTTTACATATGCAAAAGTCGTGAAACACCTGTAGGGTATTAAGGTTCACATTACCCCTTGTTACGTTCCCCGAATGGTCTAGTTTCCAAAATGGTATGCCATGTGTTTTTTTTTTGCTGTTCTGGCACCATAGGGGCTTCCTAAATGCGACATGCCCCCAGAGCAAAATTTGCTTTCAAAAAGCCAAATGTGACTCCTTCTCTTCTGAGACCTGTAGTGCGCCAGCAGAGCAATTTTCACCCCCATATGGGGTGTTTTCTGAATCGGGAGAAATTGGGTTTCAAATTTTGGGGGGTATTTTCTGCTATTACACTTTTTAAAAATGTAAAATTTTTGGGAAACCAAGCATTTTAGGTAAAAAAAATATAATTTTTTTTACATATGCTAAAGTCGTGAAACACCTGTGGGGTATTAAGGTTCACTTTACCCCTTGTTACGTTTCCTGAGGAGTCTAGTTTCCAAAATGGTATGCCATGTGTGTGTTTTTGCTGTTCTGGCACCATAGGGGCTTCCTAAAGGTGACATGCCCCCCAAAAACCATTTGACGCTCCTTCCCTTCTGAGCCCTCTACTGCGCCCGCTGAACAATTAACATAGACATATGAGGTATGTCCTTACTCAAGAGAAATTGGGCTACAAATACAAGTAAACATTTTGTCCTTTTACCCCTTGTAAAAATTAAAAAATTGGGTCTACAAGAAAATGCGAGTGTAAAAAATGAAGATTTTGAATTTTCTCCTTCACTTTGCTGCTATTCCTGTGAAACACCTAAAGGGTTAATACACTTACTGAATGTCATTTTGAATACTTTGGGGGGTGTAGTTTTTATAATGAGGTCTTTTATGGGGCATTTTTAATATGAAGGCCCTTCAAATCCACTTCAAACGTGAACTGGTCCATGAAAAATAGCGAGTTTGAAAATTTTGTGAAAAATGTCAAAATTGCTGCTGAACTTTGAAGCCCTCTGGTGTCTTCCAAAAGTAAAAACTCATAAATTTTATGATGCAAACATAAAGTAGACATATTGTATATGTGAACCCCAAAAAAATATATTTTGAATATCCATTTTCCTTACAAGCAGAGAGCTTCAAAGTTAGAAAAATGCTAAATTTTCATTTTTTTCATCAAATTTGATGATTTTTCACCAAGAAAGGATGCAAGTTACCATAAAATTTTACCACTAAGTTAAAGTAGAATATGTCACGAAAAAACAATCTCGGAATCAGAATGATAACTAAAAGCATTCCAGAGTTATTAATGTTTAAAGTGACAGTGGTCAGAATTGCAAAAAACGCTCTGGTCCTTAAGGTGAAAAAGGGCTCGGTCCTTAAGGGGTTAAAAGTCTCTATCATATCCCCTCTGTCTCTTCTTTCTTCCAAACTATACATGTTAAGGTTCTTTAACCCCTTAAGGACCGGGGGGTTTTCCGTTTTTGCATTTTCGTTTTTTGCTCCTTGCCTTTAAAAAATCATAACTCTTTCAATTTTGCACCTAAAAATCCATATGATGGCTTATTTTTTGCGCCACCAATTCTACTTTGTAATGACATCAGTCATTTTGCCCAAAAATCTACAGTGAAACGAAAAAAAAAATCATTGTGCGACAAAATTGAAAAAAAAAACACAGTTTTGTAACTTTTGGGGGCTTCCGTTTCTACGTAGTACATTTTTTATCTTTATTTTGTAGGTCCATACGATTAAAATGATACCCTACTTATATAGGTTTGATTTTGTCGGACTTCTGGAAAAAATCATAACTACATGCAGGAAAATTAATACGTTTAAAATTGTCATCTTCTGACCCCTATAACTTTTTATTTTTCCGTGTGGGGCAGTATGAGGGCTAATTTTTTGCGCCGTGATCTGAAGTTTTTAACGATACCATTTTTTTGCATTGATAGGACTTATTGATCGCTTTTTATTCATTTTTAAATGATATAACAAGTGACCAAAAATGCACAATTTTTTTCCGTGCACGCCATTGACCGAGCGGTTTAATTAATGATATATTTTTATAATTCGGACATTTCCGCACGCAGTGATACCATATATGTTTATTTATTTTTTTTATTTACACTGTGTTTTTTTTTTTTATTGGAAAAGGGGGGTGATTCAAACTTTTAATAGGGGAGGAGTTAAATGATCTTTATTCACTTTTTTTTTGCAGTGTTATAGGTCCCATGGGGACCTATAACACTGCACAAACTGATCATCATTGATCACTGGTTTCTCATAAGAAACCAGTGATCAACGATTCTGCCGCATGACTGCTCAGGCCTGGATCTCAGGCACTGAGCAGTCATTCGGCGATCGGACAGCGAGGAGGCAGGTGGGGGCCCTCCCGCTGTCCTGTCAGCTGTTCGGGATGCCGCGATTAGCCGCGGCTAACCCGAACAGCCCGACTGAGCTAGCCGGCCACTTTCGGTTTCACTTTTAGCCGCGCGGCTCAGCTCTGAGCGCGCGGCTAAACGGTTAATAGCGCGCGGCGCCACGATCGGCGCTGCGCGCTATTAGAGGCGGGTCCTGGCTTCACTATGACGCCGGGCCCGCCGTGATATGACGCGGGGTTACTGTGTAACCCCACGTTATATCAGGAGAGCAGGACCAAGGGCGTACCTGTACGCCCTTGGTCCTTAAGGAGTTAACCTTTCCTTGTAAGTTTTATTCTGCAATCCATGTACTAGTTTAGTAGCTCTTCTCTGAACTCTCTCTAGAGTATCTATATCCTTCTGGAGATACGGCCTCCAGTACTGCGCACAATACTCCAATTGAGGTCTCACCAGTGTTCTGTACAGCGGCATGAGCACTTCTCTCTTTCTACTGCTTATACCTCTCCCTATACAGCCAAGCATTCTGCTAGCGTTTCCTGCTGCTCTTTTACATTGTCTTCCTACCTTTAAGTCTTCTGAAATAATTACCCCTAAATCAATTTCCTCAGATACTGAGGTCAGGGCAGTGTAAAATAATCTATATTCTGCCTGAGGGTTTTTACGCCCCAGGTGCATTATCTTGCACTTATCCACATTTAATTTCAGTTGCCAGAGTTCTGACCATTCTTCTAGTTTGCCTAAATCCTTTTCCAATTGGCGGATCCCTCCAGGAACATCAACCCTGTTACATATCTTTGTGTCATCAGCAAAAAGACATACCTTACCATCGAGACCTTCTGTAATATCGCTAATGAAGATATTAAACAATATTGGTCCCAGTACAGATCCCTGAGGTCCCCACTGGTGACAAGACCTTGCTCTGAATATTCTCCATTGACTACAACCCTCTGTTGTCTGTTACTCAGCCACTGCCTAATCCACTCAACAATATTGGAGTCCAAGTTCTATGACTGTAGTTTATTGATAAGTCTTCTATGTGGGACAGTGTCAAAAACCTTACTAAAATTTAGATATGTGATGTCTACTGCCCCTCCGCCATCTATTAGTTTAGTCACCCAGTCAAAAAAAATCTATAAGATTTGTTTGACATGATCTTCCTGAAGTCAACCCATGTTGTTTTTCATCTTGCAATCCATGGGATTTTAGATGTTCCACAATCTTATCCTTTAGTAGGGTTTCCATTAATTTCCCCACTATTGATGTCAGACTTACTGGCCTATAGTTGCTTGATTCCTCCTTACTACCTTTCTTGTGAATGGGCACAACATTTGCTAATTTCCAATCTTTCCACGGCTCCTGTTACCATTGATTGGTTAAATAAATCTGCTAACGGTTTTGCTAGCTCACCACTAAACTCTTTTAATAATTTTGGGTGTATCCCATCAGGCCCCTGTGATTTATTTGTCTTCACTTAAGGCAGTCGGCTAGCCCCTTATTCTCTTCTACATGCCTTCCTTCCTTTGTTTTTAATTTAGTTATTCCTTTTTTTGATTTCCTTTTTTCATTTATATATCTGAAGAATGTCTTATCCCCTTTATTCACAGACTGAGCTAGTTTTTCTTCTGCCTGTGCTTTAGAAGTTCTTATAACTTGCTTGGTCTCTTTCTGCCTAGTCTTGTAGAATTCCCTATCTTCATTGCTCTGGTTGTTTTATAATTACTAAATGCTAGTTTTTAGTTTTTTATGATTTTGGCCACTTCTGCTGAGTACCACAGTGGTCTCTTCCTTTTTCTGCTTTTACTGACAAGTCTTGTGCAATTTTCTGTTGCCTTCAATAAAGCGTCTTTTAAGTAGTCCCATTTCTCCTGAACTCCATGTAATTTGTTCCAGTCTGATAGGGACTCATTTATGACTAATCTCATTTTTGAAAAGTCTGTTTTTCTAAAATCTAAAACTTTTGTTTTTGTGTGGTGTGACTCCTTCACTGTTCTTATATTAAACCACACTGACTGGTGATCACTAGATCCAGAGCTTTCGCCAACAATAACATCATATACCAAATCCCCATTTGTGAAAACCAAATCCAAAATGGCCTCCTTCCTCGTTGGCTCCTCAACCACTTGTTGTAGAAATAATCCCAGTAGGTAATTTAGAATATTTGTACTCCTGGCAGAACTAGCTATTTTGGTTTTCCAGTTTATATCCGGAAGATTGAAGTCTCCCATAATGATAACTTCTCCTTTCATTGTCATTTTAGATATTTTTTCAACTAGTAGATCATCTACTTCTTTAACTTGGCCAGGTGGTCTATATATCACACCTACACGAGTTACTGCATGGTTACCAAACTGCAACGTAACCCAAACTGACTCTGTGGTTTCCTCACTAACTTGTATTAGGTTAGATTTTATGCTATCTTTCACATACAGGGCCACTCCTCCTCCTTTCTTGCCTTCTCTGTCTCTTCTGTATAAAGAGTACCCTGGTATGGATATGTCCCAGTTATTCCATTCATTAAACCATGTCTCAGTAACGGCATTGGTTGTGTAGTGTTTTTATGGTACATTCACATGGGCGGAGATTTACAGTAAGTTTAAGCTGCGATGGAAAATTTGGAAAAACTCCCAGCATGCACTGGCAGACCATATATGCTGGGAGTTGTATTTTTGCAACAGCTGGAGGCACACTGGTTGCAAAACACTGAGGTAGGTAACAAACTATGTTTCACAACCAATGTGTCTCCAGCTGTTGCAAAACTGCAACAATCAGCATGCATTGACAGCCGAAGGGCATGCTGAGAGTTGTAGTTTTGCAACAGCTGGAGGCACATTGCTACAACTCCCAGCATACCCTTTGGTAGTCTGTGCATGTTGGGAGGTGTAGTTATGAAAAACTAGATGCACACTTTTTCATAGAAAAAATGTGCCTCCAGCTGTTGCATTACCACAACTCCAAGCATGCACAGACTACCAAAGGGCATGCTGGGAATTGTAGTTGGAACTCCAGCTGTTGCAAAACTACAACTCCCAGCATTCCCTTTGGCTTTGCATGCCGAGAGTTGTTGCTAAGCAACATCAGGAGGTGAACAGGCCTCACCTCCTGCTGTATCCTGCCGCCGGGACCGCCGCACTGTATCCTGCCGCCGGGCCCAATCCTGCTGCTGCTTCGACCGATCAATCACGTGATCGTGAGGTGGCACCCATGCTACCTCACTCCTGCTGAGTAAGGGGGAATGGGGCTGTCTCGGACAGCCCCATTCACCCTTTTTTTCCGGGTCACCAGAGACCCAATTGACACGGAATAACCACAAATCGCACATCTGAATGGACCTCTGGACCCCCCTGGGCAATATGCCGGGATGCCTGCTGAACGATATCAGCAGGCATCCCGGTCCATGCCCAGCGATCGGCAGGAGCTGGAAGAACGCAGGGCATACCTATATGCCCTGAGTCCTTAAGGACTCGGAAATGGGGGCATATGGATACGCCCTGCGTCCTTAAGGGGTAAATATTTTAAAAGCAGCACAAGAGACCTTTAAAAATGTGAGGAGAAAAAAAATGGTGTGATTAATATCGCTGGAACAGAAATTACAGTAATTTTTTTAATATCTCACCCAATGTGAACTGAACTCAACCCACTTGTAAGTCTGAGTTTACCTGCTACTTCATTGAGATGTGGTGACTGGGGTGTTGCAGTATGTAACAGGGTCTGGTTGTATAAACCCTGGGGGCAAGATGTTGTTAACCCCTTAGTGTTCGTGACGCCAGGGTGTGGTTATTCCGGTATGGTAACCGCCGTCAACCAATCCAGAAATGGTTTGTAATAAAGGAATGTCCACAGCAAGGATTCTGAATAAACTGGAACTTTTACTTGAAATGTTTAGGGAACAGTCATTACAATTATGCAGTTCCTTCAGAAGCAACCGGGACACAGGATACCTTGCAGGTTTGCTGGGACTTGTAGTTTTGAGGATATTTATGCAGGCCACTGTGCTACTAATATATTCCTTAGCTGAGGAGTAGTCACTGGATTTGTAGAAAGAATTGTAACTCACGTTTTAGAAGTGGCTGTGTTTCTTTAGGCTTTGGCCTAGATGAGATGAATTTGCAGTATACAGGACTTTGTGCTTCCTTTTAAGTCCAAGAGATAAGAGAGAGAATAGAGACTACAGCCCCTTATATACTAGGGGGCTGGACTAAAGCCCATTGGTTGCTAATGCCTGGGGTTCCTGTGCCCATGGAACACTGGGTATATCACATGACAGTAGATCACATGACCAAGGAAGGTCCTATACATTTTATACAAACTGTACAACTTTATACATATGAATAATAGATGCACATAATGAATATACACTGCATTTATATGAGACAACAAGGGGGGAGCCCTGCAGGAGAGCCCTATGGACCTAAGAGACTCTTCCTGAGGGGACAGGTCCTGTACCGGGACACCTCAAACCCCCTTGTTTAATGAAAGTCGCCCTCAACGTCTGTCCCCTTAGGGAGAGGAGCGAAATGGCCATTGGGCCGAATGTAGTCCTGAAGCATTTAACTATAACGTCCAATTTCAGTACACATTAAAATGTCCATACATGCTCTGTAACTTGGGAACAGGAGGATATTGGTTAATTTTAGTACTTGCTGGATATAATTTACCATTTAATGGTTGAGACAAGGTTCCTTAAAGGGGTACTCCGCTGCCCTGTGTCGGAAGCTCCGCTCCCCAGCGTCCGGAAGTTTATTGTTCCTGACGCTGTGTGCGGGCTTCTGTGTTCAGGGCTGCCCCTCGTGACGTCACGCCCGCCCCCTTCATGATGTCATGCCCGCCCCCTCAATGAAAGTCTATGGGAAGGGGGCATGATGGCCATCGTGCCCCCCTTCGCATAGTCTTTCGCTGAGGGGGAGGGCGTGACATCACGAAGGGGGCGGGCGTGACGTCACGAGGGGCAGCCCTGAACACGGAAGCCCGCACACAGCGTCCGGAACAATAAACTTCCGGACGCTGGGAAGCGGAGCATCGGACACAGGGCAGCGGAGTACCCCTTTAAGAACACAGCCATGAATATGGTAACAATACTTTTACATTTTACAACAATACCTTTATTTATTTTTATTATTTTTTTTTTATAGAGATATACCTACATATTATTATGCATCTCTAGTGACTATGCACATATTATTAGTACTATCATATTTGACTGACTGACAATCTTACTGACATTTGACTGCTATATAGAGTGGGGATCAAAAGTTTGGGCACCCCATGTAAAAATTTGTATTAAAGAAGCCAAGGAAAGATGGAAAAATCTCCAAAAGGCATCAAATTACAGATTTGACATTCTTATAATACGTCAACAAAAGTTAGATTTTATTTCCATCATTTACACTTTCAAAATAACAGAAAACAAAAAGATGGCGTCTGCAAAAGTTTGGGTACCCTGCAGAATTTATAGCATGCACTGCCCCCTTTGCACAGCTGAGACCTGCCAGTGTCATGGATTGTTCTCAATCATCATCTGGGAAGACCAGGTGATGTGAATCTCAAAGGTTTTAAATGCCCAGACTCCTCTGACCTTGCCCAAACAATCAGCACCATGGGTTCTTCTAAGCAGTTGTCTAGAAATCTGAAACTGAAAATAGTTGATGCTCACAAAGCTGGAGACGGCTATGAGAAGAAAGCAAAACGTTTTCAGATGTCAATATCCTCTGTTCGGAATGTAATTAAGAAATGGCAGTCATCAGGAACAGTGGAAGTTAAAACAAGATCTGGAAGACCAAAAAAATATCAAACAGAACAGCTCGCAGGATTGTGAGAAAAACAATTCAAAACCCAGAAAGATCTGGCAGACACTGGAGTTGTGGTACACTATTCCACTATAAAAACATACTTGTACAAATATGGTCTTCATGGAAGAGTCATCAGAAGAAAACCTCTTTTACATCCTCACCACAAAAATTAGCGTTTCACCGTTTTGGAAACAAGTTCTGTGGATCGATGAGGTTAAAATTGAACTTTTTGGCCGGAATGAGCAAAAGGTACGTTTGGAGAAGAAGGGGAACAGAATTTAATGAAAAGCACCTCTGTCCAACTGTTAAGCATGGGTGGGAGGATCAATCATGCTTTGGGGTTGTATTGCAGCCAGTGGCACAGGGAACATCTCACGAGTAGAAGGAAAAATGGATTCAATAAAACTTCAGCAAATTTTGGATGATAACTTGATGCCATCTGTGAAAAAGCTGAAGTTAAATAGAGGATGGCTTCTACAAATGGATAATGATCCTAAACACACCTCGAAATCCACGGGGGATTACATCAAGAGGCGTAAACTGAAGGTTTTGCCATGGCCTTCACAATCTCCCAACCTCAACATAATTGAAAATGTATGGATAGATGTTGAAAGAACAGTGCGTGACAGACAGCCCAGAAATCTCAAAGAACTTGAAAACTTTAGTAAGAAAGAATGGGCAAAGATACCTCAAACAAGAATTGAAAGACTCTTGGCTGGCTACAAAAAGTGTTTACAAGCTGTGATACTTGACAAAGGGGGCAGTACAAGATATTAACTCTGCAGGGTGCCCAAACTTTTGCAGACACCATTTTTTTGTTTTCTGTTATTTTGAAAGTGTAATTGATGGAAATAAAATCTAAATTTTGTTGACATATTATAAGAATGTCTAATCTGTAATTTGATGCTTCTTGGAGATTTTTCCATCTTTCCTTGGCTTCTTTATGCACATTAATACAAATTTTTACCTGGGGTGCCCAAACTTTTGATCCCCACTGTATGGTATGCATGATGTCTGCAATGGTTATACATACTCTACATTATCTCACTGTTGCTGCTACTACATTGAGATGTGGTGACTGGGGTGTAGCAGTATGTAACAGGGTCTGGTTGTATAAACCCTGGGGGCAAGATGTTGTTAACCCCTTAGTGTTCGTGACGCCAGGATGTGGTTATTCTGGTATGGTAATCGCCATCAATCAACCCAAGAACGGTTTGTAATAAAGGAATGTCCACAGCAAGGATTCTAAATAAACTGGAACGTTTACTTGTTTTGGGAACAGTCTTTACAATTATGCAGTTCCTTCAGAGGCAACCGGGACACAGGATACCTCACAGGTTTGCTTGGACTTGTTATTATTGAGATATTTAGGTAGACCACTGTGCTACTGATATATTCCTTAGCTGAGGAGTAGTCACTGGATTTGTAGAGAGAATTGTAACTCGTGTTTTAGAAGTGGTTGTGTTTCTTTTGGCTTTGGTCTAGATGAGATGAATTTGCAGTATACAGGACTTTGTGCTTCCTTTTGAGTCCAAGAAATAAGAGAGTATAGAGACTACAGCCACTTATATACTAGGGGGCTGGACTAAAGCCCATTGGTTGCTAATGCCTGGGGTTCCTGTGCCGATGGAACTCTGGGTATATCACATGACAGTAGATCACATGACCAATGAAGGTCCTATACATTTTATACAAACTGTACAACTTTATACATATGAACAATTAATACACATAATGAATATACACTGCATTTATAAGACAAGGGGGGAGCCCTGCAGGAGAGCCATATGAACCTAAGGGACTCTTCCTGAGGGGACTTAAGGATGGTACAGGATAGGTCCTGTACCGGGACCACACAAAACTTAATGTTAATTATAGAAAAAATTTATTATATAACAACTCTATTATTTTATGGTTAAAAATACACACTGCACACCTTGTTAATTGTAGGACACGTACATGCTGGCGTACCCACTAAATTTGAAAATGTTGTGTTAAAATAGAATAAGGCACAAAATAATTGTGTAAGATTTTTACAGACTACGTAAATAACCCATATGTGGCACAAAAATTTTCCTTTAAAAAAAAAAAAAAATCCATAGTAATGCAGCTTCATGCACATTTTGGGGTGGGTAATGTACCGAGCCGCTTTTTTTTTTTGTGGCTTCACTATTGTTTATGTGCCTGTTGGTGCTGCGCTGCCTTCCTGCCTGATGTAAACTCCTTCCTCAGCGCGGTGGCGCAAGTCTCCACCCACCAACGTCACAAAATGTGGGCTCAAAATTAAATAAAAAAGCCCCCAGAGTACGGATATTCATGGTGCGGCATAGTGTGTTTTTAATACTTTTTTAATTTCAGAGGAGGGTGGATGGGATGTTGCGGGATAGTTGGAGTGCAGCTATTTAGTGCCAGGGAGGCCAGTCAGGGTGTCACCTGATGCAGTACACCCCCTCCCAGTCACTCTCTAGTAACACTAATGGTAATAAAGGGTAGATAAAGAACTTCGGCTATTAACATAAGGGAAAACTTTTCTGATTTAAAAAAATGCTTTTGCTTCCGTGCGATTTATTTTTCAAAGTCGTGCGACTTTTTGATAAATAGGTCACACATAAGCAAAAGTAAGTTAAAAAACAATTGTCATATCCATGACATACACCTTAGCCTCATTGTACACCCCTAACAAAAAACAGGTCCCCTGGTTGTTAAAAACCCTTGATAAGTTGAGGTCCTTTGCTGAAGGCCCCATAATACTTGGTGCAGACTTAAACCTCCCACTAGATCCATCTCTCGACACCTCGTCTACTAACACCTACACCTCAAGCCTTGCTGTCCGCACACTTCGCAACCGATTACATGACATGGAACTGACTGATGTGTGGCGAGCGATGCACCCGACGGAACGGACATACTCATTCTACTCTGCGCCCCATAAGACCTCTCACCGACTGGACTACATCTTCTGTCATCATAGCCTACTTCCCACGATCCAATCGTCCGACATAGGATCGCGGACGTTATCTGACCATGCCCCAGTACAAGCAAATCTCGCCCTACCGCACATACCCAATAGGACCAGGACATGGCGACTGAATGAGTCGTTGCTATCTGACAACATAGAACTTGCTAAGCTCTCGTCTCAAATAACTGAATACTTTGACATAAATACCACACAAGATGTCTCCCCTACAATCACTTGGGAAGCCCATAAAGCCTATGTGAGGGGTCTCCTCATATCACTGGGCTCCAAAGTAAAGAGAGAAAGGACGGCGTGAATCACTCAATTACTGGCAGACATTACTGACATGGAAAAGTCTTCCTCTCAGTTAACTGGGAATTCCGATGTTGACGGAAACTACACGACTTTGACCTCCCTTAGGGAACAACTAAAAGACATATTGTCAAAACAGCATGGCGACCAGGTCATACGTTTTCAACAAAAATTCTTTTTACATGGGAATAAAGGGGGACGACTCATGTCGGCCATGATCAAAAAACGTAGAGAGAAAACACACATTGATAGGATTGTGGAGCCGGATGGTACCCAACACGTGGATACTGGCCCTATGGCAACGGCATTCCGGGACTTCTACTATTCTCTTTATAACATACACCCAAATAACCCCACACCATCGCCACGCACGCAGGCAATCCAAACTTTCTTGGATCGATTGAATTTACCTACCCTCACCACACTAGAAGGGGAGACATTGCTGAAGCCTTGCACTGCTGGGGAAGTTGAGGCAGTAATAAAGTCCTTCCCCATAGGGAAGAGCCCAGGACCGGATGGCTTGAGCTTACAATACTATAAAAAGTTGGGCGCAGTTTTGCTGCCTCGGCTTACTCAGTGGTGCAACGCGTTACTTGGCGGCACCCATTTGCCACCCCAATCTCTAGAGGCACACATCACTATTCTACCAAAAGAAGGTAAAGATCCCCTATTGTGCTCGAGTTATAGGCCCATTTCACTCTTGAATATGGACCTAAAGATCTGGGCTAAGCTGCTGTCCATGAGACTTCGCCCCCTCCTCCCTGACCTTATTCATGTGGACCAGACTGGTTTTGTGAGGGGCAGGGAGGGGAAACATAACGCATTACGAGTCATGCACGCTATCCACTATGCCACACAAAAAAAGATCCCCCTACTCCTTCTCGGCACAGATGCTGAGAAGGCGTTCGATAGGGTAGCGTGGGACTACATGACCAAGGTGTTAGCCAAATACCGCATCCCTGATCGCTTCATCCGAGCTATCATGTCCTTATATAGTGAACCCAGCGCTCGGGTTAGGGTCAATGGCACTCTTTCTGAATCTTTCCCCATATGTAATGGGACGTGACAAGGGTGCCCCCTATCGCCGTCACTGTACGTCCTCGTGATGGAGACTCTTCTCCAGGCCTTGAGGCAGGATGAGGCGATTAGGGGATTACAAATAGGGGATAGGACTCATCTTACGGCAGCATTCGCTGATGATCTACTCATAATGATCACTAATCCTATTGAAGCTCTGCCTCGTGTTCAAGGCGTTATTGAAGAATATGGTACCCTATCCAATTTCAAAGTAAATTATAGTAAGTCGGAGATACTGAACATCACGATACCCCCTCATGTAGCCTCGAGTCTACAATCTTCCTCGTCTTACAGATGGCCATCTAAACACATCACATACCTGGGCATAGCTCTTCCCTCGTCGCTGAGCAACTTGTTTGACCTTAACTATATACCCTTACTGACTAAAATGAAGAATAAGATTGACTCCTACAAGTTACCCTTTCTTTCATGGGTGGGGCGACGCAACCTCCTACAGACATACATTGTACCGTCCATACTCTACTTACTACGCATGGTACCCATAGAACTACCTAAATGGTATCTCATGCAGTGGAAACGGCTCTTTGGAGCTTTCCTTTGGTCAGGGAAGCGCCCACGTTTAGCACATTCCCTTCTCACTAGATCTAAGAGGAGCGGTGGCATAGGTATGCCAGACATTACTATGCTTTATACAGCTAACCATATTCACAGATGGGTTGAGATCTCTACTAGAACTGCCTTGCTGGGAAGCTCGGAACTTGAATGCTCCCAAATGGCTTCCCGGGGCTATGGGGTGGATCGTCATGTCTGGCTGCCTACACGTCGTTCCCTCTCACATGTTAATAACCCACTGTTGAAAGGTACACTCACTATTAAAAGGGCTTATGATAAAGGCACAACACAAGGAAACCACGGAAAAACACCGATTTCTCCATGCTTTCCAAGTTCCCTGATTCCTTATGCAGCTCACCCTGACACACAAGAGGCAGACGACTTGTGGTCCCACTTTCAACATGTCCCTGTCAAAACCCTTTGTGCCAGAAACCAACCACCCACAGTTGAGACACTATCCACGATAGTTCCACACCTTAAAACTAACTTTCTACATCTTCATATGCTCAGAGAGACGTGTGTTGAATTCCTAAAGGTGTATGTCATTGGTGAAAACCCGACCTGGATTGATAAGTTGATGCAACTTTCACCGAACTGCAAGCCAAAATTTTCCACATTTAACGCATGTTTGAGAGATGAGAGGCAAACTTCTGACCCGTTGTACTTGGGATCCTGGGAGGAGGAGTTGGGACGCAAGTTCACGGACCAAGAGAGGAAATCCATTCTAACAGGCTCCCATGGCTTCTCTAGGTGCGTCAAGCTACAAGAAGGTCATTTTAAACTAGTAGCCAGATGGTATAGGACGCCTGAGTTATTATACCATTGGGGTCTGAGTGCTTCCCCTACATGCTGGAGATGCCATGGAGGCGTGGGCTCTTTGTCTCACATCTGGTGGTCGTGCCCCAAGATAACGTCTTACTGGAATGAGGTAAATCTCATCATAGACAAGGTAGTGGGAAGGCATGTCCCTCTCTCACCTGAGGCGGTTCTTTTGGGCTTATCGACTAGGGATTGCCCCTTGTCGAAGAGATCTTTGATTGCACATTTGCTAACTGCAGCCAAGGCATTAGTCCCACTACATTGGTTAGATGAAACGCCTCCTACAGTTCAACAGTGGATCTCTAAGGTTTCCCAGTTGTGTAGAATGGAGGAGCTCTCCAGTTGGAGTGATCGCTCACATGACAGATACTGGAGTATATGGGCTCCTTGGCTGGGCTTTCGTGATGCTAACACTGATCTCTCGCAACTGGGTTCCAGCAAATGACCACATAGACAACTCCCCCCCCCCCCCCTCTTTCCCAACCCACTCTTCCCCCCCCTTCCTCACCTCCCCACCCACGTCCAAAAACCTTGTATCTATTCTTTATCCTCCACTTGTCTCTCTTTCTCTCTATTTTCTCTTTCTTCTGCCTCCCACCTTGGAGTATTCCTAAGCCTTTCCATTTCTCCTCTTTCTTTCTTCTTTATCAGTACTCTGACACACTGTACCCATGTTCATTGGTCCTATTGTGTTCAGTACCATACTCATATTACAGTTCAACCTAATTAACTGGGCTCCTAGGTGACAATACCTCAAACTTATTAGATGCCTATAGACGTGTCTGACCTTCTGTTTTCTGTATGTCCTGAGTGGATGTTGGCCAATACTTCTCTTGATAGATTTATCTTATTGATTTTATAATGATACATCAACACAGGAACACAATGGTCTTTTTAATTGTTGCCTGGGGCCTAGCCCACACAACCCCTTTATCCTGCTTTTCTCTCCTTTTCTTTCTTCTTGATTAGCATTATGTAATGTACTTCATATTACATTTGTATGTTCTGTTGTATTGTAATACTCGAAAATAAAGAATTGAAAAAAAAAAAAAAAACAAAAAAAAAAAAAACAATTGTCATATAAAAGCCGTACGTTTGAAAAGAATGATAAATCTCTTTCAAAAAGTTTTTTTTCTGGAACTTCGTTTCTCGGAACAGACGTCTCTACCATGATATCCGTCTTCCAGAGCTGCCAAGGAGACTTCCAATAACAATACTCCAGATCACAAAAACTCTGGAGACGGCTTCAGCAGCAGCGGAGGAGCAAGATGAGACACACAACTCGTGTTGCTTTTGGCTCCAAAAAAATGGAATCTGCATTAAGTGCAAGTTCCCACTTCAAAGGTTAGGACCATTCCCATATAATCTTACACTAAGAGCTATTCTCATACCGGCCCCACTGCATCTGTACAGCACAGTGTTTCCCAACCAGCGTGTCTCCACCTGTTACATAACTACAACTCCCAGCATGCCCTTTGGCTGTGCATGCTGGGAGTTGTAGTTATGAAACAGTAGGAGGCACACAGGCCTCACCTCCTGCTGCCAGTCATTTCCTGCCCCCAACAGTAAGCTTTCCCCGCCGCTGCACACTACATGGTCGGTACCCGCTCTCGCCCTCCAGACTAGGGGCAGAACGGGTGCCGTCAGGACTGCCCAGAAGACGCAGTGATTCATCAGCCGGTCTCAGCCGACCAATCACCATGATCGTGAGGTGGCACCAGTGCCACCTCACTCCTGCTGGGCAATTGTGATTGGTGCTGTCTCGGACATTTGGTATTCGGTACATTCGGGTAAATCTTTTTATTCTTTTTTGGACTTTTTTAGCGATCCTAAAAAATTTATGGAGATTTTATTAAAATTTCGTAGGGTACCATAAAAAAAATAATAATAAAAAAGATACAGAAGTGATGGAAAAAATTGTATCTAACGAAATGTATCTTTTTTATTGTGAAATGTTTATAAATTTTTAAACAGGGATCAATTTATGTGAGCGGGTAAAGCACTAAAAATGTAGCCGACAATAATAAAAATGTATTGTGTGCGTGTTTTTCACTTTTTTTTAAACATTTTTTAGGTAGTACTACTACTCCAAGCATGAAACACACTGTTCCATGATGGTAGTAGTAGTTACCTGTACTAATTGACAGATCGCCGGGGTCCCTTGTGATCCTCTTGTATAGATGCGGCGGCAGCTCTTCTATGGTCCCCTGCACTCACGTATATATACACATATTCATATTTCCCGCAGAGCTGTGATTGGCCAGATGGTTCCAGCCAATCACAGCTCTCTGTGAGAAATAGGAATATGTGTATATATACGGCCGTGCAGGGGACCATAGGAGCGCGGCCGCCGCATCCATACATTATACAGGAGCATCACAGCGGGTGTCAGGAGTGATACCCGCAGTGATCTTTCCTTTACTACAGGTACTACTACTCCCAACATGGAGTACACTCTGCTCCATGCTGGGAGCTGTAGTACCTGCATTAATAGACAGATCGCAGCAGGTGTCAGAAGTTACACTCGCTGCGATTTGTCTATTAATGCAGGTACTACAGCTCCCAGCATGGAGCAGAGTGTGCTCCATGTTGGGAGTATTAGTACCAGCAGTAAGGGACAGATCCCAGCGGATGTCACTCCTCCTGACACCCGCTGCTATCGCCCTTATGTGAATGTCGGGATCAGCTGTTCTCAGGGCTACAGAGCCGGGAGAACAGCTGACGCTGAGCCGTAGGTATACATCGTATATCTACTGCCCAGCAAGAACTTAAAGTGAACCTGCAATGTGTATACAGTATACACATTGCTGGCTCACTTAACCCCTTGCTGAGCTGTGCGTTATGCGCAAGCCCAGAAAGGGAAGAGTTAACTTACACTGCTGGACAGTGTAGGTTAACCCTTTGGGCGGTATACACTATATACAGCTATCTATAGATAGCTGTATATAGTATATACAGAAGACGAAGTCCGCTTTCTTCCCTCGAGTATCGGGCAGGTCCGTGTAGCTCCGCCCCCCATTGATGACGTCATTAGGGGGCGGAGCTACAGAAGGGAACAAGGCTAGTTAATCTGAAGCTCTGTTCACATTGTCCGTTTTGTATAATGTGAACAGACCCTTCTGGCAGTGTCTACCCAGACAGAGAGACTCCAGCTGTTGCTAAACTACAACTCCCAGCATGCCCAGACAGCCATGCTGGGAGTTGTAGTTTTGCACCAATTGGTGGCTCCCTGTTTTGGTAGACATTGCATCATGGTTGCTCTCCCCAGCGGACAGCGCCAAAAATGTCATAACCAATTTTTTGTGTTTTTTTTCTTCTCGTTTCAGATCCGTGTATGCAGAGGATTACTGCAGATTCAATGGATTATGGCGGATTAATTTTTTTTTCTTTTAATAAAATGGTTAACGAGGGCTGTGGGGGAGTGTTTTTTTAAATAAAATAATTTTTCCAATGTGTTGTGTTTTTTATTTAATTGAATTTTCAGGCTTAGTAGTGGAAGCCGGTCTTATTGACTGAATCCATTACTAAGCCAGGGCTTAGTGCTAGCCCCAAAAACAGCTAGTGCTAACCCCCAATTATTACCCCGGTACCCTCCGCCACAGGGGTGCCGGGAAGAACTGGTACCAACACGCCCGGAGCGTCAAAAATGGCGCTCCTGGGCCTAGGCGGTAACAGTTTGGCATTATTTAGGCTGGGAAGGGAGAGTAACAATGGTCCTCGCCCACCCTGGTAATGTCAGGCTGTTGCTGTTTGGTTGGTATTGTGCTGAGAATGCAAATACGGGGAACCCTATAAGTTTTTTTATTTTTTTTATTTAAATAAAATAAAAAACGTATAGGGTTCCCCGTATTTTCATTCTCAACACAATACCAAACAAACAGCAACAGCCTGATGTTACCAGGGGGGCGAGGACCATTGTTACTGGCCCACCCCAGCCTAAATAACGCCAGCCTGTTACCGCCTAGGAACAGGAGCACCATTTTTGACACTCCGGGCCTTTTGGTACTGGCTCTTCCCGACATCCCTGTGGCGGTGGGTACCGGGGTAATAATTGGGGGTTAGCTCTAGCTGTTTTTGGGGCTAGCACTAAGCCCTGTCTTAGTAATGGAGTCAGTCAATAAGACCAGCTTCCACTACTAAGCCTGAAAATTCAATAAAAAAAAAAAACACAAGACATTGGAAAAATTATTTTATTTTAAAAACACTCCCCCACAGACCTCGTTAACCATTTTATTAAAAGAAAAAAATAATCCGCCGTAATCCATCAAATCCGCAGTAATCCTCTGCATACACGCATCTGAAACGAGAAGAAAGAAAAAAAACAAAAAATTGGTTATGACATTTTTGGTGCTGTCCGCTGGAGAGAGCACCCATGATGCAATGTCTACCCAAACAGGGAGCCACCAATTGGTGCAAAACTACAACTCCCAGCATGCCCAGACAGCCTTTGGCTCTCTGGGCATGCTGGGAGTTGTAGTTTAGCAACAGCTGGAGTCTCCCTGTCTGGGTAGACACTGCCAGAAGGGTCTGTTAACATTATGCAAAACGGACAATTTGAACAGAGCTTCAGATTAACTAGCCTTGTTCCCTTCTGTAGCTCTGTCCTCTAATTACGTCATCACTAGGGGCGGAGCTACATGGACCTGCCCGGTACTCGAGGGAAGTAAGCGGACTTCGTCTTCTGTATATACTACATACATGTGGTAGCCCTTGGGGGGTGTATAGTAGGGATGGTATAATGTTGGTATATGAGGGGTTAATATTAACCCAGTCACTCGTGACGCCAGGGTCAGGGCTGGTATGCTGAATCCATGTTCCGGCCTATCGCCGCCCTTCCCAGAAACGATAGGTGCAATGAAATGACTGAAGGTCCACAAGCAGATTTACCTTGAACTTGAATAACTTTACTGCAGTGCTTGCAATATCCAATGCGTAGTAACAGTCTCATATAAGAGTTCTTAGGTTGCTTAGCGACTGGCAGAAGTTGCGGACCTTGCATTAAACTTGTCTCTGAATTTAGGGAGTGATGTGCAGATCCATCCGGATTTAGGGGAAATATTGGGTCCGGTGATACTGCAGAGTGCTTAGGGAATGACACACTCTATAATTTAGATCATTCAGCCGTTGCTGCAAGGCTCAGGCCTAACTCACTGCGATATAGGTCTTCTCTCATCAAGAGCCAGGAGAAAGAGAGAGATAAGATGGCCGCCGCTCCCTTATATGGGCAGGGGGCGTGGCGATTTTGATTGGTCCGAACGTCTACCATTCACTTTACATGGTATCATGGGATTGCTTACATCACAGGATCTATACACATTGCAAAACCCAAAATGAGTCTAGAAATACCTAAGTGAGGCCTGGAACGCATCCAGAATGAGGCTTGGAACGCATCACATGACCCGAGGGCCCTCTGACACCATGGAAACAAGTAATTAACCATTTATATACAGAAATAATACTATATACATTATTCTATGGACAAATTAGAAATCTATATAATATAATAGAGGCAACTAGGGGCAAACTGACTAACAGAGATTACTAAGTCCTAGGGACTCTGGCTACGGGGACCCATAGATAAATAAGTACCATATTAAATGCGGTACTGGGATACCACATACAGCTATCTATAGATAGCTGTATATAGTGTATAACGCCCAAAGGGTTAACCTACACTGTCCAGCAGTGTAAGTTAACTCTTCCCTTGCTGGGCTTGCACATAGTGCACAGCTCAGCAAGGGGTTAAGTGAGCCAGCAATGTGTATACTGTATACACATTGCAAGCTCACTGTAAGTTCTTGCTGGGCAGTAGATATACGATGTATACCTACGGCTCAGCGTCAGCTGTTCTCCCGGCTCTGTAGCCCTGAGAACAGCTGATCCTGACATTCACATCAGGAGGATCACAGCGGGTGCCAGGAGAAGTGACATCCCTGGGATCTGTTCCTTACTGCAGGTACTAATACTCCCAACATGGAGCACACTCTGCTCCATGCTGGGAGCTGTAGTACCTGCATTAATAGACATATCGCAGCGAGTGTAACTTCTGACACCCACTGCGATCTGTCTATTAACGCAGGTACTACAGCTCCCAGCATGAGGCAGAGTGTACTCCATGTTGGGAGTAGTAGTACTTGTAGTAAAGGAAAGATCACTGCAGGTATCACTCCTGACACCCGCTGTGATGCTCCTGTATAATGTATGGATGCAGCGGCTGCTCTCCTATGGACCCCTGCACGGCCGTATATATACACATATTCCTATTTCTCACAGAGAGCTGTGATTGGCTGGAACCATCTGGCCAATCACAGCTCTGCGGGAAATATGAATATGTGTATATATACGTGAGTGCAGGGGACCATAGAAGAGCGGCCACCGCATCTATACGTTATACAAGAGGATTGCAAGGGACCCCTGCGATCTGTCAATTAGTACAGGTAACTACTACTCCCATCATGGAAGAGTGTGTTCCATGCTGGGAGTAGTAGTACTACCTAAAAAATGTTTTTTAAAAAAAGTGAAAAACACGCACACACTACATTTTTATTATTGTCGGCTACATTTTTAGTGCTTTACCCGCTCACAAAAAATGATCCCTGTTTAAAAATGAATAAACATTTCATAATAAAAAAGATACATTTCATTAGATACAATTTTTTCCATCACTACTGTATCTATTTTATTATGATTTTTTTATGGTACCCTACGAAATTTTTATAAAAAAGGTATCTCCATAATTTTTTTAGGATCGCTTAAGTCCAAAAAAAGAATAAAAAGATTTACCGAATGTACCTGAATACCGAATGTATCCGAAAAATCAAACTGTATCTGTATCCTTTTTATTATCTTTGTTATCAGAATGAATTATTTACGTCATTTAGGGATAACGAATGCATTCATTATTTACAGCTATTCGTATTATCGTGGCTATTCGGGAATGTTCAAAATATGTTTTCGTGCATTCGGATCGGTCCGAATGCCCGAAAACGGTAAAATTCGGTAAATTAGACATTCGTGCCGAACCGAATTGCACATGTCTAGAAGTTACACTGTACCAGGACATTGCGCCCACGACCTTACTGAAAAGACGCCTGATGAGACCCCTGTTGGATAAGCTACGGGACGCTGGTATACAATACGCATGGCTGTTCCCGTTTGGACTGTCGGTGATCAAAGACGGCAAGAGGATTGCGATACGGACACCGTCTGATCTAGCTGGTGTCTGGGTTGCAGATCGGTATCGAGCCAGTAGAGATACCTTCATGGCTCCTGGCTGCGGTGGCGGAACCACTGCCGCCACTCCCGGTCATCGGCGAATGGAAGAGGGTAGCCAGACCCCGTACTCCCAAGGCAAAGAAACAGGCCCTTGCCTCAAGCACATAAGATGTGCGGTCCTGGAATTTACCTGTATGATGCCCCTGGAGCCACAGGACATCGCTAGAGTTCGTGGACGGAGCTTACTCGTTGTTGAGATGGGATTACGGTCCACCCCTTAGACTCTCCAGCGGAGACGGCACCTCCACGGACTAGGTAAACTCTCTTAGCCCATCTCTCTAACCCCATGTGCTATGGAAGGAGGATGACTAGTCCCGCTTGCCATTTAGAGACAGGATGTTGCCCATGCGCCCCTCAATCACCCTGCCACCCGAATCCGCCCCTTCACTCTCCCATTCTTAGGTTCCATAGCTACTGGGACTTGTTTGGACTGCATACTGGACTCCGATCGCCTTCACAACGGGTTGAGGTCTTCACAACGAGCCAGCGTAATCTGAGACTCCCTCCCCCCCCCTCAACTACTGCTCCAAGCAAGGACCCTGATAACCCCAGTCCTCTGGTCCCATCTCTCCCCCTCCCCCCCCCCCCTCCTGTGGCCAGGTGAACCAGCGACTACACCCGGATCTACGGTACTCACATATGCCCTTACCTTTATCTCAACGACGAGACTTTTGATGTTTGCCTCCGTCTCTCCTGTATTCGGTTACTGTGTGCTATTTGGGGGTGTTGATTGGGTTATTACTCTTACTATCGTGCATAGTAGCTGATCCTCAATGTTCGCAATGTTTTTACTGGTTGTATTTCCACAAGATTGTCCCACCTGGTTAGGATGTTTCATGTTATCTTAATGTTAAGAGTGTATTAGTGTGCGCCTCAGGCTAGGATTTCCTATCCTACTTCTCCCCCCCCCCCCCCCCCACTGGCACTCTCCCTACCACATTAGGTGCTAGGTACCTGAGTGCACCTGTTACCTGTAACGACTTTCACCCTCAGGTCATTTGAACTACTGCCCACTCTTACATATTGAATCACTGACCTTTTCTAAATCTTCCTTTTCTCACCTGTATTTCCTTACCCACCTTCTCTTTTCTCATTATTTTCTTTTATCTTCCTTTCTCTTCTCCCGCCCTCCCTCTCCACTCCGCTTCCAACATTTCCCCTCTGATCCACTCTTCTCACCTGCCTACTACTTCACCTTACCTCCCCCCCCCCACATCTCCCATTTCTTCTCCACTGCTTCTTCCTGCTCCACTTGCTTATCCTCTTTCTTCCATATACCCTCACTACACCCTTCCGTTCCCTCACCCCCCCCACCCTTTTCCTCCTCATCACAGTCTACTATTTCCATTTTCCTCTTCCCTCAGCCCCATACTCCGGACTCGCCTACACTTCACCTCTATCATCTGCTCTCCTTCAAACATACATACTCCAACCCCCCCAGCCTTACGTAAGACTTCCCTTTGCTGCAGCTTAGATCTGGACACTTCCTCAGACAGAAATAGTTAAATATTTTCTATACATCCCCGAGTGTTCACTATGTCTGACAGAGCTCTCACAACGTTTGTCTCCTTCAATGTACGGGGACTGAGCACTCCTCACAAGAGAAGCCATGCACTGAGGATTCTCCATAGATTGAAACCGTCAGTTGTTTATTTTCAGGAAACTCATTTTAAGTTGCACAAGATACCGAATTTACCTCGCCGCTACTATGACCAGTGGTTCCAATCCTGCCATGACACCTCGGCATCTAAAGGTGTATCTATAGCCATACACAAAAGTTGCCCGATTAAGGTTCTACAGACTCTCTCTGACTCTGAGGGAAGATATCTTTTCCTAAATGTCCTATTGTAACAATCGCAAGTTAATTCTGGTGAATCTATATGCCCCTAACAATGCCCAGGTGTCATGGCTTTTGGGGGCACTGGAAGACCTCCGGGCGTTTGCAGATGGTCCGGTGATATTAGGTGGTGATTTGAATGTTTCACTTAATCCGCTTTTAGTCACTTCTCAAGCACGTACTGCTGTTCCCCAGAGAACACTTGCCAAACTACACTCCAAACTAACTGATTTATCTCTTATAGATGCAAGGAGACAGAGGAATCTTTCCATCCGTGACTACTCCAATTACTCGTCAGTACACAGATCCTACCACAGACTTGACTATTTGCTGCTCCACAAGTCTCTCCTCCCGACGCTCATGACCACAGGTATTGACTCTATTACTATCTCCGATCACGCTCCTGTACATCTTTCTTTGTCTCTGTCCCCTTTCCCCTCCATTTCTTGGTGCTGGAGATTGAATGAAGGCATCCTTTCTAATCAGACTGCTCTAGCTGACATTACGCAACAGTTATCCTTATACTTTGATTTAAACTCTAAGTCGGGAACGGCCTTCATGCGAGGGATATTCATTTCCTGGGGTTCCAAACTGAAGAAAGAGAGGCAGCGCAAGATCACTGACATTCTGTCTGAAATCTCCACCCTGGTGAGGATACACAAGCCTACCGGGGCGATAGCGATTCAGGAGACACTTAAATCCCTATGCACCACCCTTAATACTCTCCTCACCGAAAAATCAGCGAAGGCCTACCTCCACCACAGGCACCGTATTTATGCACACGGGGACAAGGGAGGTAAGCTCATGTCCACACTTATAAAGAAGGCGAGAACAAAACAACACATTCATGCAGTGAGAGATGAGAGAGGCCACCGGTATACAGACACGCCCTACATTGCTAAAGCTTTCCAGACGTTTTACACCTCTCTGTATAATTTATCAGAGGGAGAGTCCCCGGACTCTGCTTCCGGCCGTAGAGAGGCGACGAAAAGATTTCTGACATCACTAAATCTCCCTACTTTGGACGAACACATGCAGAGAGAACTCATGCTACCTATTACCCCTGAAGAAGTGCAGAGAGTGGTCTCTTTTTTTCCCACCGGGGAAGAATCCGGGCCCGGACGGTCTTCCACTGGAATACTACCGTAAATATGCAGACGTTCTGATCCCCCACCTCACCTCTGTTTGCGAGGCTTTATTCCGTGGGTCTCCTCTCCCTAAACAGTCCCTTGAAGCACATGTCACTCTCATTTACAAGGAAGACAAGAACCCAGAAGACTGTGGGAGCTACAGACCAATATCACTTCTGAACTTAGACCTCAAAATCTGGGCTAAACTGCTCTCCTTGAGAATCAAGAGTCATCTTCCCCACTTAGTAGACGTGGACCAGTCGGGATTTGTACCAGGTAGGGAGGGTCGCACGAACACATTGAGACTGCTAACTGCGATCCAACATGCTCACATGAAAAGACTGCCCCTTGTCCTTCTTGGCGTTGACGGCATTTGATAGGGTCAATTGGGAGTATATGAAGGAGACACTACACCGCTTCGGATTTCCCCCGCAGTTTATAACAGCTCTTATGTCCCTTTACACACAACCGTATGCTTCGTTGATGGTCAACGATGACATATCCCCCCGTTCCGGATCACAAACGGGACCAGGCAGGGATGGCCTCTGTCCCCAACCCTTTTTATACTAACAATGGAAACGCTTTTACAGAGAGTTCGACAGTTGACCAGTATCTCAGGATACAAAACCCCGAGGGGAGAGCTTAAAGCACTAGCCTTCGCAGATGATTTACTATTTCTCTTAAGTGACCCTGCACACGGACTGCCTAGTTTATTAGACCTGTTCGTAGACTTTTGCTCGCTGTCGAACTTTAAAGTAAACGTTTCTATGTCGGAATTATTAAACATTACTTTATCTGCAGCTAAGATTAAGGAGATCGACTCCCTGTCCCCTTTCCCCTGGGCCAAATCGTCACTCACGTATCTAGGGGTTAAAATACCTAGCTCGCTCACAAGCATTTTTCAACTTAACTTTAAACCCCTACTAGCAGAGATTAAAGAGACATTGGCTGGATATGATCTTCCCCTGATCCTATGGATGGGTAGGAAAAACCTGATTAACTGCTATGTGCTCCCTAAGGTTAGATACACATTACAGATGCTACCGATCACATTACCTGCCTCCTTCTTCTCCAGCGTCAAGTCTCTCTTTTCTAACTTTATTTGGAAGCAAAAGAGGCCTAGGTCAGCATATTCGCTACTCTCTCGCACAAGCGCCCAGGGGGGAATGGATGCGCCAGATGTGGAGAAACTCTACAACCTGATACAGCTCCGCAGATGGATAGATTTAATTAGTCCCTATCACTCTAGAGGTGGCATCAGTCGACTACTCTGGTGATCTATTGACAGACTTATGGCTCCCTCCTACATCATGTAGCCTCGCGCGTAACAAAGACGTCCTGTTCTCTGGTGTTTTATGTACTGCTCGTCTCCTGCTTCCCTCACTTTCCCCCTCTCTTTCCCCTCTACTACCTTCTTCTGTGCTGCCTGTGGTCGTGGGCGGTGGGGTGGTGGATCACCCAGATATATGGAATAAATTGGCCCACATACCCTTATCACAACTGTTCCCGAACGGAAGGATTCTAACAGAGACAGAAGTCAGGATGCTTTTCCCAGATACCAGTTTGACTTTTCTGCACATAGCTCACTTTCAGAAATGCAGTAGACTCTTTATAGAGGGCTCTCTACCCCTCAGGGAACTTACAGACTTTGAGTCAGATGTAGCCTCCCTTGACGTGAAACATAGGAAACTCTCGGCCTTACGCACACTATATGATGCCTGCTCCCCGTTCCGTCCCCCAGGTTTTCTGCTGTCTTGGGAGAGAGAGAGTTAGACATATCTTTTACGAGAGAAGAGCAGAAGTTCATACTGACTCCCAGTAGGGGATTCTCGAGATGTGTCCGACTTCAGGAATCACAATACAGACTAACCTCGAGATGGTACAGGACGCCTGATTTCACAAGTTAACAGACTCCGCTCTCTGCTGGAGATGTAAGCTTCACACCGGTACCCATTTCCACATCTGGTGGACGTGTCCGCTTATTGCCCCACATTGGAGGGAGGTGGAGGACACATGCTCCAAAATCATTGGCAAGAAAATCTCACTATCGCCGGCGTCTGCGCTTTTGGGATGCCCAACCGTTACGTATTCCCCAGACAAGTCCTCATTGATCACACATTTGATCATGGCAGCCAAACAACTGATTCCCCTTACATGGCTGCAGTCCTTCCCCCCTTCAATTGCGGAGTGGCTGACGAAAGTCCAACAGATCCATGTATTTGAAGAGATGTCCAGTAGAGCTATTAGAACGTTAGATGCACACCGCATTGTCTGGGGACCATGGCGAGCATACTCACTAAACTGATGGATGGAGGAGAACTACAAAGAAGTTTTCCTCTACCCTTTTTTTGTATGATTTCAATGCAAGGGAAATGTATTATACGTTACGTGGTCTTACAGCATTATGACTGTCACTCCCTGTCACATGCCTCCCCCCCACCCCTACCCACACCTTCTCCCCTCACCCCCCCCCCCCCACCCTACTCCACACCTCCCTATCCCCACTCCCTCCTCCTTATGTTACAACTCAGATGTTTATAAGTGCAGGTCAATGTTTTGATGCCAGATCTGTACTGTTATCTATACTATGATGGAGAAGGCGCTGCTGCGACAGCGACCCCCTCGCCTACCTTTGTTCCTTATCTCTTTGTATTGTGCGTTAATGACTTTAAAATAAAATAAAAACTTGTTTGGAAAAAAAAAAGTCTGATGTGTAAGTGAAAAAAAAATGTTTACACTAAAATGCTGTTTTTCCCCCAAATTTTACATTTTTACAAGGGGTAATAGGAGAAAATGACCTCCAAAATTTGTAACCCCCTTTCTTCTGAGTGTGGAAATACCCCATGTGTGGATGTCAAGTGCTCTGCTGGTGAACTACAATGCTCAGAAGAGAAGGAGCGCCATTGAGCTTTTGGAGAGATAATTTGTTTGGAGTGGTAGTCAGGGGCCATGTGCATTTACAAAGCCCCCGTGGTGCCAGAACAATGGACCCCACACATGTGACCCCATTTTGGAAACTACATCCCTCACAGAATTTTATAAGGAGTGCAGTGAGTATTTACACCCCACTGATGTTTGACAGGTCTTTGGAACAGTGGGCTGTGCAAATTAAAAATTACATTTTTCATTTTCACGGACCACTGTTCCAAAAATCTGTCAGACACATGTGGGGTGTAAATGCTCACTGTACCCCTTATTACATTATGTGAGGGGTGTAGTTTCCCAAATGGGGTCACATGTGTGGGGCGGGGTCCATTGTTCTGGCACTATGGGGGCTTTGTAAACACACGTAGCCTTCAATTCCGGACAAAATTTACCTTCAAAAGCCCAATAGTGCTCCTCTCTTCTGAGCATTGTAGTTCGCCCGCAGAGCACTTTCCATCCACATATGGGGTATGTTCTTACTCAAAAGAAATGGGGTTACAAATTTTGGGGGGCTTTTTTCCTATTTTCTGTTTTTTTATTTTCCTATCCAACTTTAATGAAAAATTCTTCAAACACCTGTGGGGTGTTAAGGCTCACTATACCACTTGTTACATTCCTTGAGGAGTGTAGATTCCAAAATGGGGTCATATGTGGGTATTTCTTTTTTGGCGTTTATGTCAGAACCGCTGTAAGATCAGCCACCCTTGTGCAAATCACCAATTTAGACCTTAAATGTACATAGTGCACTCTCCCTCCTGAGCGTTGTGGTGCGTCCGCAGAGCATTTTACGCCCACCTATGGGGTATTTCCGTGCTCAGGAGAAATTGCGTTACAAATTTTAGGGGTATTTTTTCCCTTTTACTGCTTGTGAAAATAAAAAGTATGGGGCAACACCAGCATGTTAGTGTAAACATTTTTATTTTTTTACACAGGCTGGTGTAGCCCCATACTTTTCCTTTCATAAGGGATAAAAGGAGAAAAAGCCCCCCAAAATATGTAGTACAATTTCCCCCAATTATGGAAATACCCCATGTGTGGCCCTAAACTGTTTCCTTGAAATATGACAGGACTCTGAAGTGAGAGAGCGCCATGCGCATTTGAGGACTAAATTAGGGATTGCATAGGGGTGGACATAGGGGTATTCTATCCCAGTGATTCCCAAACAGGGTGCCTCCAGCTGTTGCTAAACTCCCAGCATGCCTGGACAGTCAGTGGCTCTCTGGAAATGCTGGGAGTTGTTGTTTTGCAACAGCTGGAGGCTCCATTTTGGAAACACTGCCGTACGATACGTTTTTCATTTTTATTGGGGGGGAACAGTGTAAGGGGGTGTATATATAGTGTTTTACCCTTTATTATGTGTTAGTGTAGTATTTTTAGGGGACATTCGCACTGGCGGATTACAGCGAGTTTCCCGCTAGGAGTTTGCGCTGTGGCGAAAAATTTGCCGCAGCTCAAACTTGAAACATAAACCCCACTGTAAACTCGCCCGTGTGAATTTTCCCTGTATGTTCACATGGGAGGGCAAACCTCCAGCTGTTTCATAACTACAACTCCCAGCATGTACTAACGGACCGTGCATGCTGGGAGTTGTACTTTTGCAATAGCTGGAGGCACACTGGTTGGAAAACCTTCAGTTAAGTTCTGTTACCTAACTCAGCACTTTCTAACCAGTGTGCCTCCAGCTGTTGCAAAACTACAATTCCCAGCATGTACTGATCGCCGAAGGTCATGCTGGGAGATGTAGTTATGCAACAGCTGGAGGTACGCAACTACAACTCCCAGCATGCCAAGACAGCTGTTTGCTATTTGGGCATTCTGGGATTTGTAGTTTTGCAAAAGCTGGAGGGTCACAGGTTGGAGATCACTGTGCATTGATCTCCAAACTGTGGGCCTCCAGATGTTGCAAAACTACAAATCCCAGCATGCCCAGACTGCAAACTGCTTTGTGGGCATTCTAGGAGTTGTAGTTTTGCAACATCTGGAGGGCTACAGTTTAGAGACCACTGTATATTGGTCTCAGACTGTAGACCTCCAGATGTTGCTAGGCAACTCACCGGCTTTCGTAGGATCCAGGGAGCCGCATCGCCATCCTCCTCTTCTGCCGCCGATCACCCCTGCCGATCGCCGCCTGCTGCCGCCGCCGGTTAGTGATTGGGCTTCGATGCCGGATCCTGTCGGTTTCCCCGTTCTGCCCAGCCTACTGTGGGTGGGTAGAAAGGGGAAACTGAAAGTTAACCCCCCTGCCCCCGATCTGCAATTGGTTGTCGCTTCTTGATGACCATTAGCAGGGATAGGAGGGGTGGCACCCCTGCCACCTCACTCCAATCCCTTCAGAGGGATCGTGGGTTTCTTTGACAACCGCGATCCCCTTTATATACTGGTCACCATAGACCCGTATGACCCGGAATCGGCGCAAATCGCCGGTGTAAATACACCGGCGATTTGCAGCGATCGCTGACATGTTGCATGGGATGCCTGCTGACTGATTTCAGCTGGGATCCCGGTCCCCGCCCGGCGTGTGGTGGGGACCGGAATTCACAGGGGCGTATGGATACGCCCTGAGTCCTTAGCGATCAAAAACCCAGGGCGTATCCATATGCCCTGGGTCCTTAAGGGGTTAAGGGGTTAATAATAGTAATAGTAATAATAATAATTATACTGTTTCTACCATATCCACTTATCCAGAGATATTATGCTAGAGATATATTGTCATCCTTCATTCCTGGGAATCCAACTCTCCCCTTCTACAGATCTCTGATTCCTTAATCATCCAATAGGGGGGCTTGTTTCCCACTTATGTTTCTAGGTGGACAATATCTTCTGTCTCCATTACAAGCTGTATGTCCAATATGGGAAATGTGCCTTGAATTATGCAGCTCCTCGCTCACTTGTTAATGTATCAAGTGACCCAGAGCCCACCACGTGGAGGTGGCTGCATTTCGGGCTCCTCCCCACCCCCACCCCCAACCATATGCAGACCTTGTGTGACCCAATCAGCATCTTGTTAAATTGGTTCACATTGATCGTCAATGGCCTTTGCTGTAATACTTCTTAGCTTTGTATGTAGGAAGTAAAATGGCATCTTGAATGTGGTCATCATGCCGGTTACTGTCCATTTGGCCATGGCCCATGCTCCAACCCAAACATTGGATACATAATGGGGCCACTTCAGTTTGCTTTTAGCATATTGCCAAGTCCGCTGCAGCCAAGACACTTTGGGCTCCGAGGCATCTTCAGAGGTTGTTGGTAAATCCATCTGGTTATCCGCCATGGTGACTGTCACATGATCGCTGTGCCTTGATTCATGTGGGTCTGAATTGTCACCTAAAGCCATGTCAATAGCCACATCTGCTCGCTGACCACGGTGCTTAATCTTCTTCCCAGGTATTTTATGGATCTCATAATATGGTGGAGTGACCTTATAATGATATAGGTTAGTATACCGCCAAAGGAAACTCGTCACGTAATGTATGAGACACACGACAGGCACAGAGAGAACTGGGATATCTGCAAAAGAGCGACAGGATACAATATATTAGACCTATATTCATTCATTTATTTATGTATATATATATATATATATGTAAATACATATGTTCATATATATGTATATATATATATATATATATATATATATATATACTTTTTTTTTTTAAACTGTAATTTATACAGCAAACTATAAATATTTTATAGGCTATATGCTAGAAGATTAGATGTCATGGATCACTGTATGAAGCTTTTTTTAAACTTATGTGTGACTAAAACATTGTTATTATAATTATATTACTACTATTATTATATTATTTCACTAATTTCAGAGTAGCTTCCCATGTTTTCTTTTAGAAGGCAAAATACTTAAAGCATTGATTCACAAACTGAAATCATTTATCTCACAGGAATAAACATTTGCTCAATTGCTGTAAGAGACTTAAAGGAGTACTCTGCCTCTAGACATCTTATCCCCTACCCAAAGGATAGGGGATAAGATGTCTGATTGCAGGGGTCCCGCAGCTGGTACCCCAGCGATCTCTGTGCAGCACCCAGCGTTCGTTCAGCATTCGACAGGGTCGCAACTTCACGGCCACGCCCCTCGTGAGGTCACACCACAACCTACCCATAGACTTACATTGAGGGGGTGTGGCCCTAATGTCACAACCCCCGCCGCCCGCTCCAAGCGTTTGGAACAAAATGTGCCGAACGCTGGGGAAGCCCCCCTTTAAAGCCACCCAGGATAGACTGTACAAGAGAACATCAGTAACTTTACTGAACTCTACTATATTAACTTTACACTAATACATTCATGTTAAATCCATTTATAAACTGAAATTTTGGAAGTTTTCATTATTCCTACCTCTTAGCTTCATGGTCACCGTCCTTACAGGATCCTTTTGCCTAAATAGACAAAATTCTCTTCAATTTGCAAAATAAGCGCAGGTCTAGTAGGAGAACGTGTTCACCCGCCGAACCGAGGAAATAAGTGTTAGGGATTGGATTCTACCCTGGAGAAAGTCTCTTTGATGTGTGATGTCACAGCAGATGACATCACGTGTATGTGTATCCATTGTAATGGCTGTACTGTACTTTACTTACACTATGTACAGTTATACTGGGGGTTTACAAAGGATTTGAAGATTACAGTTTTAACCCCTTCAGGGTTACAGCCCTTTTTGGTCTTGAGGACAAAGGACATTTTCATTTTTACATTTTCATTTTTTCCTCCTCCCCTTCTAAGAGCCATAAATCTTTTAATTTTCCACCCAAAGACCAATATGAGTTGTTGTTTATTTTGCGACCAACTGTACTTTGTAATGTACGGTAACATAAAATGTACGGTACTATAAAAAAATATATATATATTATTTACGGCTGGAAATTGAAAAGAAAACCACAATTTGGCAACTTTTGAGGGTTTTCGTTTTTATTCACTGACATGTTCTTTTTATACTGCGGGTCAATGCTTGGGTAAACGCTTTACTCTTTTTGTACTGCTTCAAAAAAATCTAACTTTTTGAACAATATAAGTATGTTTTAAACTGTATGAGGGCTAATTGTTTGCTGTATACGGAAAAATAAAAAAAAAGTTATAGAGGTCAGAAGAGGACAATTTTAAACGTACTAATTTTGGTGTAAAAGTAATAATTTTTTTTAACAGAAGTAAAACAAAATCAAACCTTAATAAGCTGTGTATCAATTTAATCGTATGGATCTACAGAATAAATATAAGGTGTCATTTTTACCGAAAAGTGCACTGTGTAGAATCTGAAGCCCCGAAAAAAAAAAATCAGAATGGAGTTTTTTTTTCCCCCCTAGTTTTGCCGTAGATTTTGTGGTGAAATGATTGTTGTCATTACAAAGTACAATAGTTGGCACAAAAAAACAGCCCTTATAGGACTCTGTATGTAGAAAATTGAAAGTGTTATAATTTTAAGAAGGTGAGGAGGAAAAAACTAAGTGCAAAAATGAAAAAACCTGTCCTGAAGGGGTTAAAAATATATAAATACCGTATATCCCGGCGTATAAGACGACTTTTTAACCCCAAATTTTCTTCTGAAAAGCCGGGGGTCGTCTTATACGCCGGGTATTTAGGTCCGGGATAGGAAAACTTCTGATTATCTGCCCGGGCCGGCTCCTGTGTGTAGCTGCAGGCAGGGGCCGGCCAGAGCAAGTAAAAACTAATACTGTATACTAAAAACCAGGGTGCCTCCAGCTGTTGTGAAACTACAACTCCCAGCACGGCAAAGTTGGGGGTCATCTTATACGCCAAGTCATCTTATACGCCGGCATGGTCACTGCACCTGCACTCACATTTAAAGAAGATCTGTAGTGCTTATAACTTATCCCCCATCCTAAGGATAGGGTATAAGTTATAGATCACGGGGGGGGGTACGAGCGATCGGGCCCCCCGCCATCTTCTGTACGGGGCCACAGTTATGTACAGGAAAGGGGGCATTCCGTCCCCGCTTGACGCGGCAGAGGGCACGCCCCTCCATGTATTTCTATGGAAGTCATGGAAGGGCGTGCCGGCTGCTGCGTCATGCGGGAACAGAATGCCCCCTTTCCTGTTCATTGCCACGGCCCCATACAGGAGATCGTGGGGGGCCCCAGTGCTCGGACCCCCCCGCGATCTATAACTCATCCCCTATCCTTAGGTTGGGGTATAAGTTATAAGCACTAAAGATCTCCTTTAACCTGTTGGGGACGGAGGGCATACCTATACGCCCTCCGCCCACCACCTTTCTATAATGCGGGGCCACGCCGTGGCCCAGCGTCATAGCGGGTCGGGCCAGGCCCCTAACAACAGCCGGGAGCCGAGGCTAATAGCGAGCAGCACTGATCGTGGTTTCGCGCGCTATTAACCCTTTAGATGCAGCGTTCAACTTGATCACTGTCCGAACGCCGAATGACTGCTCAGTGCCTGAGATCCAGGTATGAGCAGTCAAGCGGCAGAATCATTGATCAATGGTTTCCTATGAGAAACCATTGATCAATGTAAAAGATCAGTGTGTGCAGTGTTATAGGTCCCTATGGGAGCTATAACATTGAAAAAAAAAAGTGAAAAAAGCTTGAATCACCCCCCTTTTCCCGTAAAAAAAAAATCCAAAAACTGTGTAAATAAACATATATGGTATAGCCGCATGCAGAAATGTCGGAATTATAAAAATATATAGTAAATTAAACCGCACAGGCAATGGTATACGTGCAAAAAATAAGCCATCATATGGAGCCATCATATGGAGGAAAAAACTAACGTGCAAGAACGGGAAAACCCTCCGTACCCAAGGGGTTAATCCCTGGACATGTTTTATTCATATGGTTATGCTTGTATGGGCACTTAATCTGTGATTTGTTGTTTTCATCAGTACCACATTTGTGTATATGTCATTTTTGATGACTTTTTATTCCTTTTTTTTTTCCCCGGGATGTGATCACAATTCAGCATTGGACTTTGTTATTTTTATGTTTTATGTCGTTCACCGTATGGAGTCATTAACGTTATATTTTAGTCATTCAGACTATTCTACCAAATATGTTGATTTATTTTATTTAAATAAAAAAAAAATTTTTATAAAATGGGAAAAGAGGGGGAATTCATTTTTTATTGGAGGAGGCACTTATTCCCTTTATTAAACTGTAACAGTTAATAGCTATATTTAGATTTTTAACCCCTTAAGGATGCAGCTCATTTTCACCTTAACAACACGGCCCTTTTTTGCAAATCTGACGACTGTCACTTTATATATGAATAACTCTGGAATGATTTTACTTTTCATTCTGATTCTGAGATTGTTTTTTCGTGACATATTCTACTTTAACATAGTGGTAATTTTTGTCGTTACTTGCATCTTTTCTTGGTCAAAAATCCCAAAATTTTGAAAATTTAGCATTTTTCTGCCTGTAAGGAAAATGGACATTCCAAATTATATATTGATTCACAAATACAATGGGGGACATTTATCAAGGGATTTAGAGCTCTTTTTTTGCTTACAAAAGTCGCAGAAAAAGTCGCATTAGCACTTAAGCAATTTTTTGTGCGACTTTTGGCTGTAAGCAAAAAGCTACAAAAGAGCGTACGAAAGTAAATTTTATTTTTTACTTTGCAATGGTCAGGGATTTATCAAGTGCCAAAGTCGCATAAAAAGTCGCAAGCCCTCAAAAACTGCATAAATATAAGCCAGCTCGGAGCTGGCACACAAAACGGCTTTTGAGAGCAAATTTTATATTTCCCGCTGGCAGCCGTGATCACAGCTCCAGCGGGAAATATATTGCAACTGTACAAAGGAGCCCGGGCTGGCATCACTCTGCAGCCGCCCAGCTCTGTCTGATTCTAACCCCGCTACCCTAACATAAGGACACCCCCCCTTGTTTCCCACCCGCCTGCGCTGCACATCTCCCATCTGTCTGCTACCTGTTGCAAGACTACAACTCCCAGCATGTCCATACAGTGAGGGCATGCTGGGAGTTGTAGTATTGTAGCGGGCGGACAATGTGCGGCGCGGGCAGGTGGAAGACAAGGGGGGTGGGGGTTATATAAAGCAGTGTCCCCATCCCCATCATTGTATTAGGGTAGCGGGGATAGAATCGGAGGAACCCGGGCGGCTGAAGACTGACTCCAGCCTGGGCTCCTTTTAACAAACCTCGGCGCAGCAGAGTTTCTATTTCCCTTAATGTAATTTCATATTTCCCACTGGGTCCCGTAATTGGCCAGGACCGAGCAGCCAATCACGGGAAATTTGATATTACATTAAGGACTAAAAGCTCCGCGGTTCCGCTAGATGTTAAAAGGAGCCCGGGCTGGCATCAGTCTGCACCCTCCCGGGCTCCTCAGATATCCTGCGGCGCCGTGGTAAGGTGCCCGGGCTAACCTCACTCAGCAGCCCCCCACGGGACTCCCACAGCCGTCAGGGAGATGTGTAGGTGTACTTACTGTAAGGACATGCTGGGAGTTGTAGTTGTGTGGCAGGTGACAGGCTTTTCACCTGCCCCCCTACAACTCCCAGCATGCCCTTACAGTAAATATATGCTGGGAGTTGTAGTCATGTGGTGCGGGAGATTGTTACCCCCCCCCCCCCCACACACACACACACACTACAACTCCCAGCATATCCTTACTGTAAGGGCATGCTGTGAGTTGTAGTCATGTGGGGCGGGAGATTGTCACCCCCCCCCTACAACTCCCAGCATGCTCTTACTGTAAGGGCATGCTGGGAGTTGTAGTCAGGCGCGGACGGGTGACAATAAATGTATTAACCTATTTTTCTTTTTTTCTCCTCATTTCAGATCCATGTATCCTGTGGACTATTGCGGATTTGGTGGACTGCTTCAATGACCAGCGTCTTTTTTAAACCTGTTTAATGTTAATGAGAGTGTTTTTTGGAATAAAATTTTTTGAAACGTGTTGTGTTTTTATTTTTTTTATTACTTGAAAGGCTTAGTCTAATAGACGGAATCCATTACTAAGCCTATGCTTAGTGTTAGCCCCCAACACAGCTAGCACTAACCTTCAATTATTACCCCGGTACCCACCGCCACAGGGGTGCCGGGAAGAGCCGGTTCCAATAGGCCCGGAGCATCAAATATGGCGCTCCTGGGCCTAGGCGGTAACGGGCTGGCATTAATTAGGCTGGGGAGGGCCAGTAACAATGGTCCTCGCCCACCCTGGTAACATCAGGCTGTTGCTGCTTGGTTGGTATTTGGCTGAAAATAAAAATAGGGGGAACCCTATGCGTTTTATTTTTTTTTTATAATTATTCATGCAAAACAAAGATAAGGTTCCCCCTATTTTTATCCAAATACCAACCAAGCAGCAACAGCCTGATGTTACCAGGGTGGGCAAGGACCATTGTTACTGGCCCTCCCAAGCCTAAATAACACCAGCCTGTTACCGCCTAGGCCCAGGAGCGCCATATTTGAGCCTCTGGGCCTGGTGGTACCGGCTCCTCCCAGCACCCCTGTGGTGGTGGGTAATGGGGAAATAATTGGGGGTTAGCGCTAGCTGTTTTGGGGGCTAATGCTAAGCTTCAGCTTAATAATGGACTCTGTCTATAATACTGCTTCCACTACTAAGCCTGCCAAGTAAATAAAAAAAAACAACACATTTAAAAAAAAATGTATTCCAAAAAAACACTCCCCCAAAAGTCCTCATTCACCATTTTATTAACATTAAACCAAAAAAATGCTAATCACTGCACTCCCCTGAATCTAAAGTAATCCACAAGATACACGTATCTGAAATGAGAAGAAAAAAAATTAGTTAGTACATTTAGGGTAAAAAAAAAGTGGTAAAAAGGGTAAAAAAAAAAAAACATACATACCGTATATACTCGAGTATAAGCCGAGTTTTTCAGCACGATTTTTCGTGCTGAAAACACCCCCCTCGGCTTATACTCGAGTGACCTCTCCGCCCTCAGTGGTCTTCAACCTGCGGACCTCCAGATGTTTCAAAACTACAACTCCCAGCAAGCCCGGGCAGCCATCGGCTGTCCGGGCTTGATTGGAGTTGTAGTTTTGAAACCTCTGGAGGTCCGCAGGTTGAAGACCACTGCGGCCTTCGACATCATCCAGCCCCCCTCTCACCCCCTTTAGTTCTGTACTCACCTCCGCTCGGCGGGACGGTGCTCCGCTGGTCCAGTGCTGCAGGACTGTCCGGTGGGAGGTCGTCTGGTGGGATAGTGGTTCCGAGCTGCCATCTTCACCGGGGGGGGGCCTCTTCTCCGCGCTTCGGGCCCGGAATAGTCACATTGCCTTGACGACAATGCAGGGGGACGTTCATTACCAACGTCCGTCTGCGTCGTCATCAAGGCAACGCCTCTATTTCGGGCCCGAAGCGCGGAGAAGAGGCCCCCCCGGTGAAGATGGCAGCCCGGAGTACAGAACTAAAGGGGGTGAGAGGGGGGGCTAGATGATATTGAAGGCCGCAGTGGTCTTCAACCTGCGGACCTCCAGAGGTTTCAAAACTACAACTCTCAGCAAGCCCGGACAGCCGATGGCTGCCCGGGCTTGCTGGGAGTTGTAGTTTTGAAACCTCTGGAGGTCCGCAGAAGAGCACTGTATCAGACATTGACAAGCGGTGATGGTGAAGGTGGGGCTGATGACAAGGGGATGATGACAAGGGGATGATGAAGGGGGTGGGGATGATGACAAGGGGATGATGACAAGGGGATGATGAAGGGGGGGTGTGTGGGATGATGACAAGGGGATGATGAAGGGGGGGTGATGACAGGCGGTGATGATGAAGGAGGGGATGATGACAGGCGGTGATGATGAAGGGGGGATGATGACAGGCGGTGATGATGAAGGGGGGATGATGACAGGGTGATGATGAAGGGGGGATGATGACAGGCGGTGATGATGAAGGGGGGTGATGACAGGGTGATGATGAAGGGGGTGTTAATGACGGGGGTCTGGATGATGACAGGGGGGATGATGTATTTCCCACCCTAGGTTTATACTTGAGTCAATAACTTTTCCTGGGATTTTGGGGTTAAATTAGGGGCCTCGGCTTATATTCGGGTCGGCTTATACTCGAGTATATACGGTGTGTGTGTGTGTGTGTGTGTGTGTGTGTGTGTGTGTGTGTATATATATATATATATATATATATATATATATATATATAAATTCAAAGCTGCAAAATTGTGTTCTGTAGTCATTTATTAGTTTTTGCTTATGTGTGCAAAAAAAAAAATGGTATTCAAAAGTGATTTATTGGTTTTTGCTTATGTAAGCCAAATTTATCAACCCCCTGTGGTAGTTTAATAATGTGTCACACAAAAGCAAAACCAAAAGCAAGAAAAAAATGCCAACAGAACTCGATTACCAAAGCAACAATGATAAATGTCCCCGAATATGTCTACTTTATGTTTGCATCGTAAAGTTTTCATGTTTTTATTTTTTTAAGACATTAGAGGGCTTCAAAGTATAGCAGCATTTTTTCAAACTTTTCACGAAAAATAAAAAATCTGAATTTTTCAGGGACCAGTTAAGTCTGAAGTGGATTTGAGGGGCCTTTCTGTGAGAAATATACCACAAATGACCCCATTATAGAAACTGCACCCCTCAAAGTATTCAAATGCCATTAACAAAGTTTGTTAACCCTTTAGGTGTTTCACAGGAACAGCAGCAAAGTGGAGGAGAAAAATTAAGATTTCCATTTTTTATACTAACATGTTCATGTAGCCCAAATTTTTTTTCCATTTTTGCAAGGGTTCTTAGGCGAAAAAGTCCCACAAAATTTGTAGCCCAACTTCTCTTGAGTATGGAAATACCTCATATATTGAAGCAAAGTGCTCTGTGGGCCCACAACATGGCTCAAAAGGAAAAGAGCAACTGTGGGATTTTAGAGGGTGAATATTGCTGAAATGGATTTTGGGGGGCATGTTGCATTTAGCAAGCCCCCATGGTGTCAGAAAAGCAAAAAAAACAAAAACAAAAACGTAACAAGGGGTACAGCGAACCTTAACACCTCACAGGTGTTTAACAGGTTTGCATTTAAGTTGGACTTGAAAGTGAAAAATTAGATTGTTATACCCCTTGTTATGTTCCATGAGGGATGCAGTTTCCAAAATGGGGTCACATGTGGGTGTTTTTTTTTTTGTGTGTTTATGTCAGAACCGTTGCAACTTTCAGCCACCTCTGTGCAAATCACCAATTTAGGCCTTAAATGTACATATTGCGCTCTCACTGCTGAGCCTTTTCGTGCCTCTGCAGAGCATTGTACGCCCACATATGGGGTATTTCCGTACAAATTTTGGGGGTCTTGTTTGAAAATAAAAAGTATGGGACGACACCAGCATGTTAGTGTAAAAAAACATACTGGTGTAGACCCCAACTTTTCCATTTTATAAGTGGTAAAATTAGAAAAAGCCCCCAAAATTTGTAACGCAATTTCTCCCGAGTACGGAAATACCCCATATGTGTCCCTAAACCGTTTCCTTGAAATATGACAGGGCTCCAAACTGAGAGAGCGCAATGCGCATTTGAGGACTAAATTAGGGATTTGCATAGGGGAGGACCCGGATGCAAGCATTACAATTGACTCTGCTACCATAAATACCCTACAGCAGTGTTTCCCAAACAGGGTGCCTCCAGCTGTGGCAAAACTCCCAGCATGCCTGGTCAGTCAATGGCTGTCCGGCAATGCTGGAAGTTGTTGTTTTGCAACAGCCGGAGGCTACTTTTTGCAAACAGTGCCGTACCAGACGTTTTGAATTTTTATAGGGGGGGGGGGGGTTTACACTGTGTAAGGGTATATGTAGTGTATTACTCTTTATTTTGTGGTAGCGTAGTGTAGGGTTTTTAGGGTATATTCACACGGGCAGGGGTTCATAGTGAGTTTTCAACTGGGAGTTTGAGCTGCGGTGGAAAATTTTATGCAGCTCAAATTTGTAGCGGGAAACTTACTGTAAACCCCAGCTCGTGTGAATGTACCCTGTACGTTCACATTGGGGGGGGGGTCAAACCTCCAGCTGTTGCAAAACTTCAACTCTCAGCATGGACTCACAGACCGTGCATGCTGGGAGTTGTAGTTTTGCCACAGCTGGAGGCCCACTGGTGAAGAAAACCCTGTTAGGGAACAGACAAACTCAGTGCTTCCCCACCAGGGTGCCTCCAGCTGTTACAAAACGAACACTCCCAGCATGCACGGTCTGTCAGTGCATGCTGGGAGTTGTAGTTTTGCAACAGCTGGTGGCACACTGGTGGGGAACCACTGAGTTAGGTTATGTTACCTAACTGTGTTTCCTCACCAGGGTGCCTCCAGCTGTTACAAAACGAACACTCCCAGCATGCACGGTCTGTCAGTGCATGCTGGGAGTTGTAGTTTTGCAACAGCTGGTGGCACACTGGTGGGGAACCACTGAGTTAGGTTCTGTTACCTAACTGTGTTTCCTCACCAGGGTGCCTCCAGCTGTTACAAAACGAACACTCCCAGCATGCATGGTCTGTCAGTGCATGCTGGGAGTTGTAGTTTTGCAACAGCTGGAGGCACACTGGTGGGGAACCACTGAGTTAGGTTCTGTTACCTAACTGTGTTTCCTCACCAGTGTGCCTCCAGCTGTGGCAAAACTACAACTCCCAGCATGCACTGATGGCTAAAGCGCATGCTGGGAGTTCTAGTTATGCAACAGCTTGAGGCACGTGTTCAGTGGCGTCGCTAGGGGGGGGGCAGAGGGGGCCACGGCCCCCCCTACATCATGATTGGCCCCCCCTTGTGCCCCCCTAGCAGCAGTAGGTCACTAGCAGCTCTCATGGCCATCAGGGGGGTACCGCTAGTTCACCAGTAAGGGGCATCCTTTTTTTAAATAAACCTTCAGCCTGCAGCCCTGTCACCACGCAGGGGCCGCGCTATGCAGACTGGGAAGAGCAGACAGGAAGCTCCTCCCCCTCTCTCACTCCCCTGTATACTGGACCTTGTGGAGCAGGCCCGCTGTGTGTATACAGGCCCGGACACCACCAGTATGGAAGACTTACCTGCCCAGTGCCCACTGCTCATGCTGCCCTTTTAAAGTAAGTAACTTGCTTGGGGGAGAGGGGAAAGTTGTAGTTCGGGAGACAGTGGGAGGTAGTTCAGTGTTTCCCAACCAGGGGGCCTCCAGCTGTTGCAAAACTACAACTCCCAGCATTCCTTTGGCTTTATGAGCATACTGGGAGTTGTAGTTTTGCAACAGCTGGAGGCCCCCAGGTTTGGAAACACTGATCTATCTATCTATCAATCAATCTATCTATCTATCTATCTATCTATCATCTATCTATCTCATATCTATCCATCCATCCATGCATCTAACTTTCTATCTATCTGTCTATCTATCTATCTTTCTCATATCTATCTATCTATCTCATATCTATCTATCTAACTCAGATAGATGAGATAGATATGAGAGATAGATAGGTAGATAGATGATATATAGATAGATACATAAATATATATAGATAGATAGATAGATATGAGATAGATAGATAGATAGATAAATAGATGATATATAGATAGAGAGATGATATATAGAAAGATACATAAATAGATGGATAGATAGATGATAGATAGACAGATCGATAGATAGATGATAGATACATAGATATGATATAGATAGATAGATAGACAGATAGATAGATAGATGATAGATACATAGATATGATATAGACAGATAGATAGATGATAGAAAGATTAGATAGATAGATAGATAGATAGGAGATAGATGGATATGATATAGATAGATGGATATGATATAGATAAATTTATATGATATAGATAGATAGGAGAAAGATAGATAGATAGATAGATCAGTTTCCCAACCAGGGGGCCTCCAGCTGTTGCAAAACTACAACTCCCAGCATTCCTCTGGCTTTATGAGCATACTCGGAGTTGTAGTTTTGCAACAGCTGGAGGCCCCCCGAGTTGGGAAACACTGATCTATCTATCAATCAATCATCTATTATCTATCTATCCATCTATCTATCTATCTCATGTCTATCTATCTATATAATATCTATCTATTTCATATCTATCTATCTATCCATCTATTTATGTATCTATCTTTCTATTTATCTATCTATCTATCTATCTTATATCTATCTCAGATAGATGAGAGATAGATGAAAGATAGATAGATATGAGAGATAGATAGATGATATATAGATAGATAGATACATAAATAGATGGATATATAGATAGATATGAGATAGATAGAAAGATAGATAAATAGATGATAGATAGATATGATATAGATAGATAGGAGATAGATGGATATGATATAGATAGATGGGTATGATATAGATAGATAGGAGATAGATAGATAGATAGATAGATAAAGAACAATATGATGCAGCACGCCACAGGTTTGCAGAAAATGGTGGTTTATTCCATCATGTGCATAGACTATGCTGCATCATATTGGGGGAGATTTATCAAAAGCTGTGCAAAGGAAAAGTTGCCCAGTTGCCCATAGCAACCAATCAGATCACTTCTTTCATTTTTCAGAGGCCTTTTCAAAAATGAAAGAAGTGAGCTGATTGGTTGCTATGGGCAACTAGGCAACTTTTCCTCTGGACAGGTTTTGATAAATCTCCCCCATTGTTCTTTGTCTGGATTGAAGAACCAGTGGACCCAGGTTCCAAGTATGCGGGCACCCCGACTTCTCTCTAATCTCTGGATTTTGTTTGTGCCGTTTTTATTTGTTTTAGATAGATAGATAGATAGAAAGAGATAGTATCTATCTATCATCTATTTATGTATCTTTCTATCTATCTCATATCTATCTATATATCCATCTATTTATGTATCTATCTATCTATATTTCATCTATCTATCTATCTCTCATATCTATCTATCTTTCATCTATCTATCTATATCTCATTTATCTCTCATCTATATGAGATAGATATGAGAAAGATAGATAGAAAAATAGAAAGATAGATAGATAGATAAATAGAAAGATAGATAGATAGATAAATAGAAAGATGGATATAGAGAGATGGAGGGATAGATAGATAGGAGATAGATGGATAGATAGATATACAGCAAAAGAAGAATGCAGCAGCACACTGCCAGCACAAGGATATAGGTGAAACATGAACATGCAGTTAAAACATGGAGAGCTATACAGCTATGGTGTAATAGATGCAAATGTGAAACGATGAAATAGTGAGGCACTTAGCTCGCAAATTTGTCTCCGCCGGCGGTCAAATAGCTTGGACCGTCCCACCGCGATAAGGTGGCCTCCTTGGGACGGACCCTACACTGTGAATATGCCTCTGTGTGAACAGTTCAGTAAGCATGGCAGGGTCTGGAACATCCAAGACACCTTATATACACACCTGATAGAGGTGGGTGGGGTGCAAGGCCAACATGGAGGTAGCCACTCCCCCGTATGTGCAATACAGACAAAGAATAAGTCAGCCAGCACTTTAGTTGATACCAAACTATTATATGGACCTGGCCTACAGGTGCACGCTACTAGGCTAGATATACAGCAACAGAAGAATGCAGCAGCACACTGCCAGCACAAGGATATAGGTGAAACATGAACATGCAGTTAAAACATGGAGAGCTATACAGCTATTTGCGAGCTAAGTGCCTCACTATCTCCTAGTTTCACATTTGCATCTATTACACCATAGCTGTATAGCTCTACAGGTTTTATCTGCATGTTCATGTTTCACCTATATCCTTGTGCTGGCAGTGTGCTGCTGCATTCTTCTGTTGCTGTATATCTAGCCTAGTAACGTGCACCTGTAGGCCAGGTCCATATAATAGTTTGGTATCAACTAAAGTGCTGGCTGACTTATTCTTTGTCTGGATAGATAGATAGATAGATAGATGATTGATAGATAGATAGATCAGTGTTTCCCAACCAGGGGGCCTCCAGCTGTTGCAAAACTACAACTCCCAGTATGCCCATACAGCCAAAGACATGCTGGGAGTTGTCGTTTTGGAATAGCTAGAGGCCCCCTGATTGGGATACACCTATCTATCTATCTCATATCTATCTATCTCAAATCTATCTATTAATCTACATTATCCAAGTGTTTTCTTCCCCCATGTATGTGTGACGTTTCAATAGCATCCAGCCATCTTTATCATACGTACATTCTTTAGTCTCTGTGACATCACCGTGCTTCATAATAAACTGTGACATCACTGTGCTTCATAATAATCTGTGACATCACCGTGCTTCATAATAATCTGTGACATCACCGTGCTTCATAATAAACTGTGACATCACCGTGCTTCATAATAAACTGTGACATCACCGTGCTTCATAATAAACTGTGACATCACCGTGCTTCATAATAAACTGTGACATCACCGTGCTTCATAATAAACTGTGACATCACCGTGCTTCATAATAAACTGTGACATCACCGTGCTTCATAATAAACTGTGACATCACTGTGCTTCATAATAAACTGTGACATCACCGTGCTTCATAATAAACTGTGACATCACCGTGCTTCATAATAAACTGTGACATCACCGTGCTTCATAATAAACTGTGACATCACCGTGCTTCATAATAAACTGTGACATCACCGTGCTTCATAATAAACTGTGACATCACCGTGCTTCATAATAAACTGTGACATCACCGTGCTTCATAATAAACTGTGACATCACCGTGCTTCATAATAAACTGTGACATCACCGTGCTTCATAATAAACTGTGACATCACCGTGCTTCATAATAAACTGTGACATCACCGTGCTTCATAATAAACTGTGACATCACCGTGCTTCATAATAAACTGTGACATCACCGTGCTTCATAATAATCTGTGACATCACCGTGCTTCATAATAAACTGTGACATCACCGTGCTTCATAATAAACTGTGACATCACCGTGCTTCATAATAAACTGTGACATCACCGTGCTTCATAATAAACTGTGACATCACCGTGCTTCATAATAAACTGTGACATCACCGTGCTTCATAATAAACTGTGACATCACCGTGCTTCATAATAAACTGTGACATCACCGTGCTTCATAATAAACTGTGACATCACCGTGCTTCATAATAATCTGTGACATCACCGTGCTTCATAATAAACTGTGACATCACCGTGCTTCATAATAAACTGTGACATCACCGTGCTTCATAATAAACTGTGACATCACCGTGCTTCATAATAATGTGTGACATCACCGTGCTTCATAATAAACTGTGACATCACCGTGCTTCATAATAAACTGTGACATCACCGCGCTTCATAATAAACTGTGACATCACTGCGCTTCATAATAAACTGTGGCATCACCGTGCTTCATAATATAATTTGATGTCACTGTGTATAACAACCCTGTAGTGACATCACAGTTTATTATTCTTGAACGCTGACTTCACTGTGTATATTTTCCCGGTACAATGACATCACTGTATAGTTACCCTCTACTGTGACAACACTGCGTTTATTAACCCTGTAGTGGCAAAACTGTTTATTGTCCCTGTACAGAGACATTACTGTTTATATTAACTCTAAACTGTGATGTCACTGTATATATTAACTCTGAACTGTGATGTCACAGTGCAGTGTAAGTATCAACAGTGATGTTGCAGTATAGAGATAACACACAGTGATGTTATAGTTCAGAGATAATACACACAGTGATGTCACAGTACAGGGATAATACACACAGTGATGTCACAGTACAGGGATAATACACACAGTGATGTCACAGTACAGAGATAATATACACACTGATGTCACAGTACAGGGATAATACACACAGTGATGTCACAGTACAGGGATAATACACAGTGATATCACAGTACAGGGATAATACACACAGTGATGTCACAGTACAGGGATAATACACACAGTGATGTCACAGTACAGGGATAATACACACAGTGATGTCACAGTACAGGGATAATACTAAGGATCGACCGATTATCGGTATGGCCGATATTATCGGCCGATAATCACGATTTTGGGCATTATCGGTATCGGCAATTACCTTGCCGATAAGCCGATAATTCCCCGCACTGCGACTGCCACCCCCTCGACCCGCCGCATCGCACCCCCGACCCACCGCGTCGCACCCCCCCCCACCGTGATGGTGGGCGGTATACCGGTATGGATTTTTGCCCATACCGCTATACCGGTCGGGCCCCTCCCCCACTCTCCGAGTCAATAAAAAAATTAAACTTACCCGTAATGGGGGTGGTCCGGGCCATCCATCCTTCCTTCCTGTAGTGTCCGGGGGCGTTCCGGGTGAAGAGTGAACCGGTCCGGGCTGTCCTTCTTCTCCGGCGGTCATCTTCTCCACTCAGAGCAGGCTCCGGCCTAGTACACTGCATAGACGCAGCTACGCCGTGACGTCAGGTGCGTCGCTGCACACGGGCGTCACTGCGCAGCGGCGTCTATGCAGCGTACTAGGCCGGAGCCTGCCCGGAGTGGAGAAGATGACCGCCGGAGAAGAAGGACAGCCCGGACCGGTTCACTCTTCACCCGGAACGCCCCCGGACACTACAGGAAGGAAGGATGGATTGCCCGGACCACCCTGACAGGTAGGGGGAGAGAAGCGGGTTGTGGCGGCGGCCTATGGCCCCGCAAAAGCCACTGCAGATCATTGATTTAAAGCACCCGCTTTAAATCAATGATCTGCAGCGGTGTCGCAGGGGGTTAAATAGCCGATAACTTATACCGGAATATCGGTATAAGTTATCTGCTATCGGCCCTAACCTGCACCGATTATCGGTATTTTCCCGGTACAATGACATCACTGTATAGTTACCCTCTACTGTGACAACACTGCGTTTATTAACCCTGTAGTGGCAAAACTGTTTATTGTCCCTGTACAGAGACATTACTGTTTATATTAACTCTAAACTGTGATGTCACTGTATATATTAACTCTGAACTGTGATGTCACTGTGCATATTTACCCTGTATTGTCACTCGCAGTGCAATGTAAATATGTACAGTGACATTAGGGTATACAGGCTTAATATATACAGTGATGTCACAGTGCAGTGTAAGTATCAACAGTGATGTTGCAGTATAGAGATAACACACAGTGATGTTATAGTTCAGAGATAATACACACAGTGATGTCACAGTACAGGGATAATACACACAGTGATGTCACAGTACAGGGATAATACACACAGTGATGTCACAGTACAGAGATAATATACACAGTGATGTCACAGTACAGGGATAATACACACAGTGATGTCACAGTACAGGGATAATACACAGTGATATCACAGAACAGGGATAATACACACAGTGATGTCACAGTACAGGGAAAATACACATAGTGATGTCACAGTACAGGGATAATACACACAGTGATGTCACAGTACAGGGATAATACACAAAGTGATGTCACAGTACAGAGATAATATACACAGTGATGTCACAGTACAGGGATAATACACACAGTGATGTCACAGTACAGGGATAATACACAGTGATATCACAGTACAGGGATAATACACACAGTGATGTCACAGTACAGGGATAATACACACAGTGATGTCACAGTACAGGGATAATACACACAGTGATGTCACAGTACAGGGATAATACTAAGGATCAACCGATTATCGGTATGGCCGATATTATCGGCCGATAATCACGATTTTGGGCATTATCGGTATCGGCAATTACCTTGCCGATAAGCCGATAATTCCCCGCACCGCGACTGCCACCCCCTCGACCCGCCGCATCGCACCCCCGACCCACCGCGTCGCACCCCCCCCACCGTGATGGTGGGCGGTATACCGGTATGGATTTTTGCCCATACCGCTAAACCGGTCGGGCCCCTCCCCCACTCTCCGAGTCAATAAAAAAATTAAACTTACCCGTAATGGGGGTGGTCCGGGCCATCCATCCTTCCTTCCTGTAGTGTCCGGGGGCGTTCCGGGTGAAGAGTGAACCGGTCCGGGCTGTCCTTCTTCTCCGGCGGTCATCTTCTCCACTCAGGGCAGGCTCCGGCCTAGTACACTGCATAGACGCAGCTACGCCGTGACGTCAGGTGCGTCGCTGCACACGGGCGTCACTGCGCAGCGGCGTCTATGCAGCGTACTAGGCCGGAGCCTGCCCGGAGTGGAGAAGATGACCGCCGGAGAAGAAGGACAGCCCGGACCGGTTCACTCTTCACCCGGAACGCCCCCGGACACTACAGGAAGGAAGGATGGATGGCCCGGACCACCCTGACAGGTAGGGGGAGAGAAGCGGGTTGTGGCGGCGGCCTATGGCCCCGCAAAAGCCACTGCAGATCATTGATTTAAAGCACCCGCTTTAAATCAATGATCTGCAGCGGTGTCGCAGGGGGTTAAATAGCCGATAACTTATACCGGAATATCGGTATAAGTTATCTGCTATCGGCCCTAACCTGCACCGATTATCGGTATTTTCCCGGTACAATGACATCACTGTATAGTTACCCTCTACTGTGACAACACTGCGTTTATTAACCCTGTAGTGTCAAAACTGTTTATTGTCCCTGTACAGAGACATTACTGTTTATATTAACTCTAAACTGTGATGTCACTGTATATATTAACTCTGAACTGTGATGTCACTGTGCATATTTACCCTGTATTGTCACTCGCAGTGCAATGTAAATATGTACAGTGACATTAGGGTATACAGGCTTAATATATACAGTGATGTCACAGTGCAGTGTAAGTATCAACAGTGATGTTGCAGTATAGAGATAACACACAGTGATGTTATAGTTCAGAGATAATACACACAGTGATGTCACAGTACAGGGATAATACACACAGTGATGTCACAGTACAGGGATAATACACACAGTGATGTCACAGTACAGAGATAATATACACAGTGATGTCACAGTACAGGGATAATACACACAGTGATGTCACAGTACAGGGATAATACACAGTGATATCACAGTACAGGGATAATACACACAGTGATGTCACAGTACAGGGAAAATACACATAGTGATGTCACAGTACAGGGATAATACACACAGTGATGTCACAGTACAGGGATAATACACAAAGTGATGTCATAGTACAGGGATAATACACACAGTGATGTCACAGTACAGGGATAATACACACAGTGATGTCACAGAACAGGGATAATACACACAGTGATGTCACAGTACAGGGATAATGCACACAGTGATGTCACAGTACAGGGATAATACACACAGTGATGTCACAGTACAGGGATAATACACACAGTGATGTCACAGTACAGGGATAATACACACAGTGATGTCACAATACAGGGATAATACACACAGTGATGTCACAGTACAGGGATAATACACACAGTGATGTCACAGTACAGGGATAATACACAGTGATATCACAGTACAGGGATAATACACACATTGATGTCACAGCACAGGGATAATACACACAGTGATGTCACAGTACAGGGATAATACACAGTGATATCACAGTACAGGGATAATACACACAGTGATGTCACAGTACAGGGATAATACACACAGTGATGTCACAGTACAGGGATAAAACACACAGTGATGTCACAGTACAGGGATAATACTAGGGATCGACCGATTATTGGTATGGCCGATAATATCGGCCGATAATCACGATTTTGGGCATTATCGGTATCGGCAATTAACTTGCCGATAAGCCGATAATTCCCCGCACCGCGACTGCCACCCCCTCGACCCGCCGCACCGCACCCCCGACCCACCGCGTCGCACCCCCCCACCGTGATGCTGGGCGGTATACCGGTATGGATTTTTGCCCATACCGCTATACCGGTCGGACCCCTCCCCCACCCTCCGAGTCAATAAAAAAATTAAACTTACCCGTAATGGGGGTGGTCCGGGCCATCCATCCTTCCTTCCTGTAGTGTCCGGGGGCGTTCCGGGTGAAGAGTGAACCAGCCCGGGCTGTCCTTCTTCTCCGGCGGTCATCTTCTCCACTCCGGGCATGCTCCGGCCTAGTACACTGCATAGACGCAGCTACGCCGTGACGTCAGGTTCGTCGCTGCACACGGGCGTCACTGCGCAGCGGCGTCTATGCAGCGTACTAGGCCGGAGCCTGCCCGGAGTGGAGAAGATGACCGCCGGAGAAGAAGGACAGCCCGGACCGGTTCACTCTTCACCCGGAACGCCCCCGGACACTACAGGAAGGAAGGATGGATGGCCCGGACCACCCTGACAGGTAGGGGGAGAGAAGCGGGTTGTGGTGGCGGCCTATGGCAGCGGCCCCGCAAAAGCCACTGCAGATCATTGATTTAAAGCGCCCGCTTTAAATCAATGATCTGCAGCGGTGTCGCAGGGGGTTAAATAGCCAATAACTTATACCGGAATATCGGTATAAGTTATCGGCTATCGGCCCTAACCTGCACCGATTATCGGTATCGGCCCTTAAAAAACAATATCGGTCGATCCCTAGATAATACACACAGTGATGTCACAGTACAGGGATAATACATACAGTGATGTCACAGTACAGGGATAATATACACAGTGATGTCACAGTACAGGGATAATACACAGTGATGTCACAGTACAGGGATAATACAAACAGTGATGTCACAGTACAGGGATAATACACAGTGATGTCACAGTACAGGGATAATACACAGTGATGTCACAGTACAGGGATAATACATGCAGTGATGTCACAGTACAGGGATAATACACAGTGATGTCACAGTACAGGGATAATACATACAGTGATGTCACAGTACAGGGATAATACATACAGTGATGTCACAGTACAGGGATAATATACACAGTGATGTCACAGTACAGGGATAATATACACAGTGATGTCACAGTACAGGGATAATACATACAGTGATGTCACAGTACAGGGATAATACACACAGTGATGTCACAGTACAGGGATAATACACACAGTGATGTCACAGTACAGGGATAATACACACAGTGATGTCACAGTACAGGGATAATACACACAGTGATGTCACAGTACAGGGATAATACACACAGTGATGTCACAGTACAGGGATAATACACAGTGATGTCACAGGACCGGGGATAATTGTTACGCCGAGCGCTCCGGGTCCCCGCTCCTCCCCGGAGCGCTCGCTTCACTCTCCCCGCGGCAGCGCTCCGGTCACGTCCTCTGACCCGGGGCGCTGCGATTCCGCTGCCAGCCGGGGTGCGATTCGCGATGCGGGTAGCGCCCGCTCGCGATGCGCACCCCGGCTCCCCTACCTGACTCGCTCTCCGTCTGTTCTGTCCCGGCGCGCGCGGCCCCGCTCCCTAGGGCGCGCGCGCGCCGGGTCTCTGCGATTTAAAGGGCCACTGCGCCGCTGATTGGCGCAGTGGTTCCAATTAGTGTTTACACCTGTGCACTTCCCTATATCACCTCACTTCCCCTTCACTCCCTCGCCGGATCTTGTTGCCTTAGTGCCAGTGAAAGCGTTCCTTGTGTGTTCCTTGCCTGTGTTTCCAGACCTTCTGCCGTTGCCCCTGACTACGATCCTTGCTGCCTGCCCCGACCTTCTGCTACGTCCGACCTTGCTTTTGCCTACTCCCTTGTACCGCGCCTATCTTCAGCAGCCAGAGAGGTGAGCCGTTGCTAGTGGATACGACCTGGTCACTACCGCCGCAGCAAGACCATCCCGCTTTGCGGCGGGCTCTGGTGAAAACCAGTAGTGGCTTAGAACCGGTCCACTAGCACGGTCCACGCCAATCCCTCTCTGGCACAGAGGATCCACTACCTGCCAGCCGGCATCGTGACAGTAGATCCGGCCATGGATCCCGCTGAAGTTCCTCTGCCAGTTGTCGCTGACCTCACCACGGTGGTCGCCCAGCAGTCACAACAGATAGCGCAACAAGGCCAACAGCTGTCTCAACTGACCGTTATGCTACAACAGTTACTACCACAGCTTCAGCAGTCATCTCCTCCGCCAGCTCCTGCACCTCCTCCGCAGCGAGTGGCCGCTCCTGGGATACGCTTATCCTTGCCGGATAAATTTGATGGGGACTCTAAGTTTTGCCGTGGCTTTCTTTCCCAATGTTCCCTGCATCTGGAGATGATGTCGGACCTGTTTCCCACTGAAAGGTCTAAGGTGGCTTTCGTAGTCAGCCTTCTGTCCGGAAAAGCCCTGTCATGGGCCACACCGCTCTGGGACCGCAATGACCCCGTCACTGCCTCTGTACACTCCTTCTTCTCGGAAATCCGAAGTGTCTTTGAGGAACCTGCCCGAGCCTCTTCTGCTGAGACTGCCCTGTTGAACCTGGTCCAGGGTAATTCTTCCGTTGGCGAGTATGCCGTACAATTCCGTACTCTTGCTTCAGAATTGTCCTGGAATAATGAGGCCCTCTGCGCGACCTTCAAAAAAGGCCTATCCAGCAACATTAAAGATGTTCTGGCCGCACGAGAAATTCCTGCTAATCTACATGAACTTATTCACCTAGCCACTCGCATTGACATGCGTTTTTCCGAAAGGCGTCAGGAACTCCGCCAAGATATGGACTCTGTTCGCACGAGGCGTTTCTTCTCCTCGGCTCCTCTCTCCTCTGGTCCCCTGCAATCTGTTCCTGTGCCTCCCGCCGTGGAGGCTATGCAGGTCGACCGGTCTCGCCTGACACCTCAAGAGAGGACACGACGCCGTATGGAGAACCTCTGCCTGTACTGTGCTAGTACCGAACACTTCCTGAGAGATTGTCCTATCCGTCCTCCCCGCCTGGAAAGACGTACGCTGACTCCGCACAAGGGTGAGACAGTCCTTGATGTCTACTCTGCTTCTCCACGTCTTACTGTGCCTGTGCGGATGTCTGCCTCTGCCTTCTCCTTCTCTACAGTGGCCTTCCTGGACTCTGGATCTGCAGGAAATTTTATTTTGGCCTCTCTCGTCAACAGGTTCAACATCCCGGTGACCAGTCTCGCCAGACCCCTCTACATCAATTGTGTAAATAATGAAAGATTGGACTGTACCATACGTTTCCGCACGGAGCCCCTTCTTATGAGCATCGGATCTCATCATGAGAGGATTGAACTTTTGGTCCTCCCCAATTGCACCTCGGAAATTCTCCTTGGACTTCCCTGGCTTCAACTTCATTCCCCTACCCTGGATTGGTCCACTGGGGAGATCAAGAGTTGGGGGTCCTCTTGTTCCAAGAACTGTCTAAAACCGGTTCCCAGTAACCCTTGCCGTAACTCTGTGGTTCCTCCAGTAACCGGTCTCCCTAAGGCCTATATGGACTTCGCGGATGTTTTCTGCAAAAAACAAGCTGAGACTCTACCTCCTCACAGGCCTTATGATTGCCCTATCGACCTCCTCCCGGGCACTACTCCACCCCGGGGCAGAATTTATCCTCTCTCTGCCCCAGAGACTCTTGCCATGTCCGAATACGTCCAGGAGAATCTAAAAAAGGGCTTTATCCGTAAATCCTCCTCTCCTGCCGGAGCCGGATTTTTCTTTGTGTCCAAAAAGGATGGCTCCCTACGTCCTTGCATTGACTACCGCGGTCTTAATAAAATCACGGTTAAGAACCGCTACCCCTTACCCCTCATCTCTGAACTCTTTGATCGCCTCCAAGGTGCCCACATCTTCACTAAATTGGACTTAAGAGGCGCCTATAACCTCATCCGCATCAGAGAGGGGGACGAGTGGAAAACGGCATTTAACACCAGAGATGGACACTTTGAGTATCTGGTCATGCCCTTTGGACTGTGCAACGCCCCTGCCGTCTTCCAAGACTTTGTCAATGAAATTTTTCGTGATCTGTTATACTCCTGTCTTGTTGTATATCTGGACGATATCCTAATTTTTTCTGCCAATCTAGAAGAACACCGCCAGCATGTCCGTATGGTTCTTCAGAGACTTCGTGACAACCAACTCTATGCCAAAATTGAGAAATGTCTGTTTGAATGCCAATCTCTTCCTTTTCTAGGATATTTGGTCTCTGGCCAGGGACTACAGATGGATCCAGACAAACTCTCTGCCGTCTTAGATTGGCCACGCCCCTCCGGACTCCGTGCTATCCAACGCTTTTTGGGGTTCGCCAATTATTACAGGCAATTTATTCCACATTTTTCTACCATTGTGGCTCCTATCGTGGCTTTAACCAAAAAAAATGCTGATCCCAAGTCCTGGCCTCCTCAAGCAGAAGACGCCTTTAAACGACTCAAGTCTGCCTTTTCTTCGGCTCCCGTCCTCTCCAGACCTGACCCTTCCAAACCCTTCCTATTGGAGGTTGATGCCTCCTCAGTGGGAGCTGGAGCTGTTCTTCTACAAAAAAATTCTTCTGGGCATGCTGTCACTTGTGGTTTTTTCTCTAGGACCTTCTCTCCAGCGGAGAGGAACTACTCCATCGGGGATCGAGAGCTTTTAGCCATTAAATTAGCACTTGAGGAATGGAGGCATCTGCTGGAGGGATCAAGTTCTCCTGTTATTATCTACACCGACCACAAGAACCTCTCCTACCTCCAGTCTGCCCAACGGCTGAATCCTCGCCAGGCCCGGTGGTCTCTGTTCTTTGCCCGATTTAATTTTGAGATTCACTTTCGTCCTGCCGATAAGAACATTAGGGCCGATGCTCTCTCTCGTTCCTCGGATGCCTCAGAAGTTGAACTCTCTCCGCAACACATCATTCCACCTGACTGCCTGATCTCCACTTCTCCTGCCTCCATCAGGCAGACTCCTCCAGGAAAGACCTTTGTTTCTCCTCGCCAATGCCTCGGAATCCTCAAATGGGGTCACTCCTCCCATCTCGCAGGTCATGCGGGTATCAAGAAATCTGTGCAACTCATCTCCCGCTTCTATTGGTGGCCGACTCTGGAGACGGATGTTGTGGACTTTGTGCGAGCCTGCACTATCTGTGCCCGGGATAAGACTCCTCGCCAGAAGCCCGCTGGTTTTCTTCATCCTCTGCCTGTCCCAGAACAGCCTTGGTCTCTGATTGGTATGGATTTTATTACTGATTTACCCCCTTCCCGTGGCAACACTGTTATTTGGGTGGTCGTTGATCGATTCTCCAAAATGGCACATTTCATCCCTCTTCCTGGTCTTCCTTCTGCGCCTCAGTTGGCTAAACAATTTTTTGTACACATTTTTCGTCTTCACGGATTGCCTACGCAGATTGTCTCGGATAGAGGCGTCCAATTCGTGTCTAAATTCTGGAGGGCTCTCTGTAAACAACTCAAGATTAAATTAAATTTTTCTTCTGCATATCATCCCCAGTCCAATGGACAAGTAGAAAGGATTAACCAGATCTTGGGTGATTATTTGCGACATTTTGTTTCCTCCCGCCAGGATGACTGGGCAGATCTCCTCCCATGGGCCGAATTCTCGTATAACTTCAGGGTCTCTGAGTCTTCCTCCAAATCCCCATTTTTCGTGGTGTACGGCCGTCACCCTCTTCCCCCCCTCCCTACTCCCTTGCCCTCTGGTCTGCCCGCTGTGGATGAAATTTCTCGTGACCTTTCCATCATATGGAGAGAGACCCAAAATTCTCTCTTACAGGCTTCATCACGCATGAAGAAGTTCGCGGATAAGAAAAGAAGAGCTCCCCCCGTTTTTTCCCCTGGAGACAAGGTATGGCTCTCCGCTAAATATGTCCGCTTCCGTGTCCCTAGCTACAAGTTGGGACCACGCTATCTTGGTCCTTTCAAAATTTTGTGTCAAATTAATCCTGTCTCTTATAAACTTCTTCTTCCTCCCTCTCTTCGTATCCCTAATGCCTTTCACGTCTCTCTTCTCAAACCACTCATCCTCAACCGTTTTTCTCCCAAATCTGTTCCTCCCACTCCTGTTTCCGGCTCCTCGGACATCTTCTCGGTCAAAGAAATTTTAGCTGCCAAAAAGGTCAGAGGGAAAAATTTTTTTTTAGTGGACTGGGAGGGTTGTGGTCCTGAAGAGAGATCCTGGGAACCTGAGGACAACATCCTAGACAAAAGTCTGCTCCTCAGGTTCTCAGGCTCTAAGAAGAGGGGGAGACCCAAGGGGGGGGGTACTGTTACGCCGAGCGCTCCGGGTCCCCGCTCCTCCCCGGAGCGCTCGCTTCACTCTCCCCGCGGCAGCGCTCCGGTCACGTCCTCTGACCCGGGGCGCTGCGATTCCGCTGCCAGCCGGGGTGCGATTCGCGATGCGGGTAGCGCCCGCTCGCGATGCGCACCCCGGCTCCCCTACCTGACTCGCTCTCCGTCTGTTCTGTCCCGGCGCGCGCGGCCCCGCTCCCTAGGGCGCGCGCGCGCCGGGTCTCTGCGATTTAAAGGGCCACTGCGCCGCTGATTGGCGCAGTGGTTCCAATTAGTGTTTACACCTGTGCACTTCCCTATATCACCTCACTTCCCCTTCACTCCCTCGCCGGATCTTGTTGCCTTAGTGCCAGTGAAAGCGTTCCTTGTGTGTTCCTTGCCTGTGTTTCCAGACCTTCTGCCGTTGCCCCTGACTACGATCCTTGCTGCCTGCCCCGACCTTCTGCTACGTCCGACCTTGCTTTTGCCTACTCCCTTGTACCGCGCCTATCTTCAGCAGCCAGAGAGGTGAGCCGTTGCTAGTGGATACGACCTGGTCACTACCGCCGCAGCAAGACCATCCCGCTTTGTGGCGGGCTCTGGTGAAAACCAGTAGTGGCTTAGAACCGGTCCACTAGCACGGTCCACGCCAATCCCTCTCTGGCACAGAGGATCCACTACCTGCCAGCCGGCATCGTGACAATAATATACACAGTGATGTCACAGTACAGGGATAATATACACAGTGATGTCACAGTACAGGGATAATACACAGTGATATCACAGTACAGGGATAATACATACAGTGATGTCACAGTACAGGGATAATACACACAGTGATGTCACAGTACAGGGATAATACACAGTGATGTCACAGTACAGGGATAATATACACAGTGATGTCACAGCACATGGATAATACACAGTGATGTCACAGTACAGGGATAATACACACTGTGATGTCACAGTACAGGGATAATACACACAGTGATGTCACAGTACAGGGATAATACACAGTGATGTCACAGTACAGGGATAATACACACAGTGATGTCACAGCACATGGATAATACACAGTGATGTCACAGTACAGGGATAATACACAGTGATGTCACAGTACAGGGATAATACACACTGTGATGTCACAGTACAGGGATAATACACACAGTGATGTCACAGTACAGGGATGATATACACAGTGATGTCACAGTACAGGGATAATACACACTGTGATGTGTACAGCTGGTATCTACCACTATAAGGCCAGTGTATGTGGGAGTATTGGTATTTGTAAAATGAATTTTATACAGTGTCAATTGGTGTTAGTCGGTCATTAGTCAGTCACAATGGTAGTCGTGGTCATGGTGTGGCAGTATCATTTGTTTCTTGCTAGTAACGCTCACAACTAACAGTAAGCACCTTTTGTCTGGAGGTGCTGACCATTTTTATTTTTTTGTACTGGTATTATCAGTAATATTGGTGTCAGTAACAGTATGACCATAATATGTATGATGACAATATTTCCTCCCTGTATGCTGGTATTATTGGTAATATTGGTCTCAGTATACAGGATTTGGTCAGTTACAGCATGATGGTAATATGTATGGTGATAATATTCCTCCTTGTATACTGATATTATTTGTAATATTAGTCTCAGTATACAGGTCATTGTTCGCACTAGCGTCTAGCTCACCGGTGCGTCATGAAGCCGCTTTGCCTGCACACCCTGGAATTAAGGGTACGTTCCCACACGGCGTATTTGCTGCTGCGTATTTTATTTTCCCTGTTGAAGTCAATGGGTAGGAAAATACGCAGCACCAAATACGCAGCAAATACGCAGCAAAATACACCACGTGGGAATGCACCCTTAAGCATGAAGTCTTGCAAAAGATTGGTGAGCTGCCTGTAATTTTTCTACATCATTGTGATTGGATGAACTGTCTTTACCTATATTACATGAGCACCACCATATTACAAGCCTGTGCTGTCTGATACTTTAGAGTCCGGATTATAGGACCAACGTATTTTTTGTGAACCACACAATACAGGTAGTGCCAGCACGCTTCTATCTACACATATATTACTTATGTTAATGTTTGACAGGGAACTGGCCAAAAAATAAGTGACATGTCACTTCTTCTCCACGTAGACACCTGCTGAAGCTGCCTTTAAAGTCAATGAGATCTTCATGGTCCCCCGATGCTGCCCTTGGCTTGGATATAATTTGCACGTGCAATGTATAAATGTGGTGTTGTTATAATTGCCCCCCCTACTTTTGTCCTGGCCCCCAGTGTGCCCCCCCCAAAATTTGAAAGCTGGAGACGCCACTGCCTGTGGTGTCCCGGTACCGCATCCTATACGGTACCTGTTTTTAGGTCCCCATAGCCAGAGTCCCTAGGACTCTGTGGACCTTCAGTCTTTATTCTTATGCACCTATCGTTACTGGGAAGGGCGGCGATAGGCCGGAGAGTCATCTCAACATACAAGCCCTCAGCCTGGCGTCACCAACTATAGGGTTAACATTAACCCCTGATATACCAAAGCAAATCTCTGACTGTACTACCCCTACCCCTGAGACTTACCACACACGCAACTATAACTTCCAGCATGACAAGTCAGCAGTTTGCTGTTCGTGCATGCTGGGAGTTGTAGTTTTGCAACATCTGGAGGGCCTCAGTTTAGAGATCATTGCACAGTGATCTCCAAAGTGTGGCCCTCCAGATGTTGCAAAACTACAAATCCCAGCATGCCCTGACAGCCAACAGCTGTCTGGGCATGCTGGGAGTTGTAGTTTAGCAACATAAGGAGGCTCACAGTTTACAGAAATCACTGCATGGTGACAATCAGATGTCCAAGACAGCTGATGTCCCCTAGACAGGAGCACTAGGATGGGTATGGGGGGGTTATAGGGGTCTGTTTGATGTTTTATTTCACACAGAGCTCACACAGCTCCAATCTCCTCACAGATCTCCCTACACTGAGGAGATCGGAGCTGTGAAAGGCAGTTTTTTTCAACTGCCTCTGCTGTGATTGGTCAATCTGGATTGATTGACCAATCACAACAATCAGGGGGCCAGGCCAGCCATGGGGAGACCCGCGGACGATGTCTGTGATGATCAGCTGTCTATGAAAGCTGAAGTCACTTCAATGTCACAGCATGTTTCCATGTTTACATGCTGTGACAGTTTAGCTTCAGGACGAGCCGGCTCATCTAACGCGGCAAGTACTCGCTGATTAGGACGATCAATTAATACTGATCGGTAATATCGACAATCTACTTCTCTGGTCTGACAACGTCACAAAATGTGGGCTCAAAATTGAGCAAAAAAGCCCCCAGAGTACGGATATTCATGGTGCGGCATAGTATGTTTTTAATACTTTTTTTTATTTCTGAGGACGGTGGATGGGACCAGAGCATTTTTTGCACATCTGACCACTGTCACTTTAAGCATTACTAACTCTGGAATGCTTTTACTTATGAAGTTGATTCCGAGATAGTTTTTTCGTGACATATTCTACTTTATCATAGTGGTAAGTTTTCGTCAATACTTGCATCATTTCTTGGTAAAAAATTCCAGAATTTGAAAATGTTGCTTTTTTTTTAACCTTGAAGCTCTCTGCTTGTGAGGAAAATAGACATACCAAATAAATTATATGTTGATTCACATATACAATCTCTTCATGTTTGCATCATAAAGTTGACATGTTTTTTTTTTTTACTTTTGGAAGACATCAGTGGGCTTCAAAGTTCAGCAGCAATTTTCAAATTTTTCTCAAAATTTTCAAAATCTGAATTTTTCAGGGACCAGTTCAGATTTGAAGTGGATTTGAGGGGTCTTCATATTAGAAATACCCCATAAATTACCCCATTATAAAAATTGCACCCATCAAAGTGTACAAAATTATATTCAGAATGTTTGTTAACCCTTTAGGTGTTTCACAGGAATAGCTGTAAGTTTAAGGAGAAAATTGAAGACCCAGTATTTACACCCCACTGGCGTTTGACAGATCTTTGGAACAGTAGGCTGTGCAAATGAAAAATTACAATTTTCATTTTCAAGGACCACTGTTCCAAAAATCTGTCAGACACCTGTGGGGCGTAAATGCTCACTGTACCCCTTATTACATTATGTGAGGGGTGTAATTTCCAAAATAGGGTCACATGTGGGGGCTTTGTAAACACACGTGGCCTTCAATTCCGGACAAAATTTATCTTTAAAAAGCCCAATGGTGCTCCTTCTCTTCTGAGCATTGTAGTTCACCCGCAGAGCACTTTACATCCACATATGGGGTATGTTCTTACTCAGAAGAAATGGGGTTACAAATTTTGGGGGGCTTTTTCATATTTTCCCTTGTGAAAATGAAAAATTTAGGTTAACACCAGCATATTATGTTTAGTTTTTTTTTTCTCATTTTCCCATCCAAATTTAATGAAAAATTTTCAAACACCTGTGGGGTGTTAAGGCTCACTGTACCCCTTGTTACGTTCCGTGAGGGGTGTAGTTTCCAAAATGAGCCGCTGTAAAATCAGCCACCCCTGTGCAAATCACCAAATTAGACCTCAAATGTACATAGTGCGCTCTCACTCCTGAGCCCTGCTGTGCGTCCGCAGAAAATTTTACGGCCACATATGGGGTATTTCCGTGCTCAGGAGAAATTGCGTTACAAATTTTGGGGGTCTTTTTTTCCTTTTACTGCTTGTGAAAATAAAAAGTAGGGGGCAACACCAGCAGGTTCGTGTAAACATTTTTTTTTTTTTTTTTACACTAACAGGCTAGTGTAACCCCCAACTTTTCCTATTCATAAGGGGTAAAAGGAGAAAAAGACCCCCACGCCAGTGATTCCAAACAGGGTGCCTCCAGCTGTTGCTAAACTCCCAACATGCCTGGACACTCAGTGGCTGTCCGGAAATGCTGGGAGTTGTTGTTTTGCAGCAGCTGGAGGCTCTGTTTTGGAAACACGGCCATACGATAAGTTTCTCATTTTTATTGGGGGGAGGGGGACAGTGTAAGGGGTGTATATGTAGTGTTTTACCCTTTATTATGTAGTGTAGTGTTTTTGGGGTACATTCGCACTGGCGGAGGTTTTCGTTGAGTTTCCCACTAGGAGTTTGGGCTGTGGCGAAAAATTTGCCGCAGCTCAAACTTGAAGCAGAAAATTCACTGTAAACTCGCCCATGTGAATGTACCCTGTACAATCACATGGGGAGGCAAACCTCCAGCTGTTTCAAAACTACAACTCCCAGCATGCACTGACAGACCATGCATGCTGGGAGATGTACTTTAGCAATAGCTGGAGGCACACTGGTTGGAAAATCTTCAGTTAGGTTCTGTGACCTGACTCAGTACTTTCCAAACAGTGTGCCTCCAGCTTTTGCAAAACTACGATTCCCAGCATGTACTGATCACCAAAGGGCATGCTGGGATTTGTAGTTTTGCAACAGCTGGAGGGTCACAGTTTAAGAGATCGCTGTACAGTGATCTCCAAACTGAGGCCCTCCAGATGTTGCAAAACTAGATATCCCAGCATGCCCAGACAGCAAACTGCTGTGTAGGCATGCTAGGAGTTGTAGTTTTGCAACATCTGGAGGGCTCCAGTTTAGAGACCACTGTATAGTGGTCTCAGACTGTAGACCTCCAGATGTTGCCAGGCAACTCACCAGCTTCCGTAGGATCCAAGGAGCCGCATCGTCGTTCTCCTCTTCTGCCGCCGATCACCCCCATCGATTGCCGCCTGCTACCGCCGCCCATGAGTAATTAAACTTCGGCGGCGGTCCCTGTCAGTTTCCCCATTCTGCCCAGCCTACTGTGGGTGGGCAGAACAGGGAAACCAAAAGTTAACCCCCCGCCCCCGATTTGCTATTGGTTGTCGCTTCTTGATGACCAATAGTAGGGATAGGAGGGGTGGCACCCCTGCCACCTCACTCCTATCCCTTCAGGGGGATCGTGGGTGTCTCGGACAACCGATATCCCCCTTATATTCCGGGTCACCATAGACCCGTATGACCCAGAATTGGCGACATGTTGCATGGGATGCCTGCTGAATGATTTCAGCAGGCATCCCGGTTCAGTCCCCAACCGGTGCGCGGCGGGGACTTGAATTCCCATGGGCGTATGTATACGCCCTGGGTACTTAACGATCAAAAACCCAGGGTGTATCCATACGCCCTGGGTCCTTAAAGAGTTAAGGGGTTAATAATAATAATAATAGTAATTAAAATAATGATATTGTTTCTACCATATCCACTTATCCAGAGATATTCTGCTAGAGTTATATTGTCATCCTCCATTCCTGGGAATCCACCTCTCCCCTTCTACAGATCTCTGATTCCTTAATCATCCAATAGGGGGGCTTGTTTTCCCACTTATGTGCAAAATCCATGTGGACAATATCTTCTGTCTCCATTACAAGCTGTATGTCCAATATGGGAAATGTGCCTTGAATTATGCAGCTCCTCGCTCACTTGTTAATGTATCAAGTGACCCAGAGCCCACCACGTGGAGGTGGCTGCATTTCGGGCTCCTCCCCACCCCCACCCCCAACCATATGCAGACCTTGTGTGACCCAATCAGCCGTCTTGTTAAATTGGTTCACATTGATCGTCAATGGCCTTTGCTGTAATACTTCTTAGCTTTGTATGTAGGAAGTAAAATGGCATCTTGAATGTGGTCATCATGCCGGTTACTGTCCGCTTGGCCATGGCCCATGCTCCAACCCAAACATTGGATACATAATTGGACCACTTCAGTTTGCTTTTAGCATATTGCCAAGTCCGCTGCAGCCAAGACACTTTGGGCTCCGAGGCATCTTCAGAGGTTGTTGGTAAATCCATCTGGTTATCCTCCATGGTGACTGTCACATGATCGCTGTGCCTGGATTCATGTGGGTCTGAATTGTCACCTAAAGCCATGTCAATAGCCACATCTGCTCGCTGACCACGGTGCTTAATCTTCTTCCCAGGTATTTTATGGATCTCATAATATGGTGGAGTGACCTTATAATGATATAGGTTAGTATACCGCCAAAGGAAACTCGTCACGTAATGTATGAGACACACGACAGGCACCGAGAGAACTGGGATATCTGCAAAATAGCAAAAGCATACAATATATTAGACCTATATTCATTTATTTATTTATGTATATATATATATATATATATATATATATATATATATATATATATATAGATATGTGTGTGTTCACACAAAATCATTTATCTCACAGGAGTAAACCTTTACCCAATTGCTGTAAGAGACTTAAAAGGGTACTCTGCCCCTAGACATCTTATCCCCTATGTAAAGGATAGGGGATAAGATGTCTGATCGCCGGGGTCCCGCAGCTGGGACCCCAGTGATCTCTGTGCAGCACCTAGCCTTTGTTCAGAACACTGGGTGACAGGGTCGTAACGTCACAGCCACGCCCCTCGTGACATCATGCCACACCCCCTCCCATAGACTTACATTGAGGGGGCGTGGCTGTGATGTCATGACCCCCACCACCCGCTCCAAGCATTCAGAACTCTACTATATTAACTTTACACTAATACATTCATGTTAAATCCATTTATAAACTGAAATTTTGGAAGTTTTCATTATTCCTACCTCTTAGCTTCATGGTCACCGTCCTTACAGGATCCTTTTGCCTAAATAGACAAAATTCTCTTCAATTTGCAAAATAAGCGCAGGTCTAGTAGGAGAACGTGTTCACCCGCCGAACCGAGGAAATAAGTGTTAGGGATTGGATTCTACCCTGGAGAAAGTCTCTTTGATGTGTGATGTCACAGCAGATGACATCACGTGTATGTGTATCCATTGTAATGGCTGTACTGTACTTTACTTACACTATGTACAGTTATACTGGGGGTTTACAAAGGATTTGAAGATTACAGTTTTAACCCCTTCAGGGTCACAGCCCTTTTTGGTCTTGAGGACAAAGGACATTTTCATTTTTACATTTTCATTTTTTCCTCCTCCCCTTCTAAGAGCCATAAATCTTTTAATTTTCCACCCAAAGACCAATATGAGTTGTTGTTTATTTTGCGACCAACTGTACTTTGTAATGTACGGTAACATAAAATGTACGGTACTATAAAAAAATGTATATATATTATTTACGGCTGGAAATTGAAAAGAAAACCACAATTTGGCAACTTTTGAGGGTTTTCGTTTTTATTCACTGACATGTTCTTTTTATACTGGGGGTCAATGCTTGGGTAAACGCTTTACTCTTTTTGTACTGCTTCAAAAAAATATCTAACTTTTTGAACAATATAAGTATGTTTTAAACTGTATGAGGGCTAATTGTTTGCTGTATACGGAAAAATAAAAAAAAAGTTATAGAGGTCAGAAGAGGACAATTTTAAACGTACTAATTTTGGTGTAAAAGTAATAATTTTTTTTTAACAGAAGTAAAACAAAATCAAACCTTAATAAGCTGTGTATCAATTTAATCGTATGGATCTACAGAATATATATAAGGTGTAATTTTTACCGAAAAGTGCACTGTGTAGAATCTGAACCCCCTAAAAAAAAAAAATCAGAATGGAGTTTTTTTTTTTCCCCCTAGTTTTGCCGTAGATTTTGTGGTGAAATGATTGTTGTCATTACAAAGTACAATAGGTGGCACAAAAAAACAGCCCTTATAGGACTGTGTATGTAGAAAATTGAAAGTGTTATGATTTTAAGAAGGTGAGGAGGTAAAAACTAAGTGCAAAAATGAAAAAACCTGTCCTGAAGGGGTTAAAAATATATAAATACCGTATATCCCGGCGTATAAGACGACTTTTTAACCCCAAATTTTCTTCTGAAAAGCCGGGGGTCGTCTTATACGCCGGGTATTGAGGTCCGGGATAGGAAAACTTCTGATTATCTGCCCGGGCCGGCTCCTGTGTGTAGCTGCAGGCGGGGGCCGGCCAGAGCAAGTAAAAACTAATACTGTATACTAAAAACCAGGGTGCCTCCAGCTGTTGTGAAACTACAACTCCCAGCACGGCAAAGTTGGGGGTCGTCTTATACGCCAAGTCATCTTATACGCCGGCATGGTCACTGCACCTGCACTCACATTTAAAGAAGATCTGTAGTGCTTATAACTTATCCCCCATCCTAAGGATAGGATATAAGTTATAGATCACGGGGGGGTACGAGCGATCGGGCCCCCCGCCATCTTCTGTACGGGGCCACAGTTATGTACAGGAAAGGGGGCGTTCCGTCCCCGCTTGACGCGGCAGCGGGCACGCCCCTCCATGTATTTCTATGGGAGTCATGGAAGGGCGTGCCGGCTGCCGCGTCATGCGGGAACAGAATGCCCCCTTTCCTGTTCATTGCCACGGCCCCATACAGGAGATCGCGGGGGGCCCCAGTGCTCGGACCCCCCCGCGATTTATAACTCATCCCCTATCCTTAGGTTGGGGTATAAGTTATAAGCACTAAAGATCTCCTTTAACCTGTTGGGGACGGAGGGCATACCTATACGCCCTCCGCCCACCACCTTTCTATAATGCGGGGCCACGCCGTGGCCCAGCGTCATAGCGGGTCGGGCCAGGCCCCTAACAACAGCCGGGAGCCGAGGCTAATAGCGAGCAGCACTGATCGTGGTTTCGCGCGCTATTAACCCTTTAGATGCAGCGTTCAACTTGATCACTGTCCGAACGCCGAATGATTGCTCAGTGCCTGAGATCCAGGTATGAGCAGTCAAGCGGCAGAATCATTGATCAATGGTTTCCTATGAGAAACCATTGATCAATGTAAAAGATCAGTGTGTGCAGTGTTATAGGTCCCTATGGGAGCTATAACATTGGGAAAAAAAAGTGAAAAATGCTTGAATCACCCCCCTTTTTCCTTAAAAAAAAAATCCAAAAACTGTGTAAATAAACATATATGGTATCGCCGCATGCAGAAATGTCGGAATTATAAAAATATATAGTTAATTAAACCGCACAGTCAATGGTATACGTGCAAAAAATAAGCCATC